>NC_089585.1:21396134-21696134 GCF_019320115.1 Miscanthus floridulus | reverse complement strand
AGAACATTGAAACGTCGGAAGATTTCAGCTTGCACCACCCTCCCTAGCCACAGATCGAGGCCCAGGAGATCCATGGAGATGAAGATCATGAGTGGATGTCATCCCCATCCATCTTCTGACCCTCATTTGTGCAATGTCTTCCTTGACTCTTGAGGCAACCTGTAAAGCCGATTCCTAGGCATTGTTGAAAATTCTTCGGTTTCTCTCTTTCCAAAGATTCCAGCATGTGTAAATCACCAAACCATTGAAGCATCTTCTTTCTTCATTTGTGACCTTGGGCATGGTCTCTTCCCACCATGTTCTCAAGTGAGCAGGGTCTTGGTCGAACTATGTCAGCTGGGTGTTGAAGTGCTCCCAGGTTAGGACTTGGGTCCATACCACCTTGGCGAACGGGCAAGGAAGCGATAGGTGTAAGCATATTTCCAAAGGGCCATCACATAGTACACAATGATCTTAGTGAGGCCATCCTCTTTTTTGCAGGTTCTCTGCCATTAGTATTTTCTCCTGCACAAGAATCCACATGAAGACTTTGATTTTGTTTTCCGCCTGAGCCTTCCAAATTAGTTTGATGTTAAAGATGCCATAGGATCCTTTGAACTGAATCATGTACGCCAAGCGAGTGGAATAAGAACCACTAGCCATCCAACACCAAATAATGGAGTCACGCACGCTCGGCTGTAGGTGGATGGCTTGGATTCTGATGCATAGGAGACAAATTCCTCTATGTGCTAGGTGGTGTGGACACGATTTCTTAGGTAGAGTATCCAGTTACCATTGTGAGGTTCTTGCTGCAATGATTTGTTCTTCCTTGTAACCAACTCAAATAGGTGTGGGGCAAGGTTCTTGGGGGCTTCCCCATCTAGCCAGTTATCATGCCAAAATCTAGCCTTAGCTCCGTCACCAATCGTGATCATGGTCAAGGCTTTAAAGAGGAGGTTGTCGTCCTTATTGCAAGAAAGTTTAGACCCTGCCTATGGTTTGGAGTCATCGGTCTAGTCCTGCCAAAGCCACCGAAGGCGTAGGGCTCTTCCAAATTTCTCCAAGTCTAGGACCCTAACCTGCCTAGATCCTTTGGCCTAGTCACTGTTGGCCAGTTAACTAGACAATGGTCGCCATTTGCATTTTCCTCTCCCTTCCAGAGGAAAGATCTCTTGATTTTGTAAATTTTCTTCCTAGCCCATGCTGTCAACGGGAATACTGTGAGATGATAAGTTGGCATGGACGAGAGCACTGAGGAGACCAATGTCAAACGACCTGCTCTGTTCAGCCATTTTCCTTTTTAGCCGGGGAGCCTTTGGCCGATGCGCTTGATAAGCGGTTGTACATGAACTTTCTGGAGCGTCCTTGTGTGGAGCTATAAGCCTAGGTAATGACAGAGAAGGTGCTTCTGACCCCGGAGAAGGAGGAAAGTACTTGTTCTAGGTCCACTTCATTGCATCTGATTGGGTGTATGGAGCTTTTCTGTAGGTTTATGTGGAGGCCTGATGAGGTCCCAAAAATTTGGAGAATCTCTTTGCTTCAATGTCGTTCTTTGATGGATTTGTGCGGTACATAATGTTATAGTTCTTTTTTTTAGAAAGGCGGCAAAAGCTTTCCCAAGATTTTATTAGACGATGAAAAAGAAGAAAACAATAATTACAAAGGTGAGAATGGAGACTAATCTCCTTGCTAACATGGCGCTCAGGCCGGTTGCTACTACTACCCCACTATACTGAGCAACCTTAACTAAAAAACAGAAGCATCTCCAAAACTACCAACCCCATCCATCGTGTGTTGTTACTCCTCGGCGACGAAAGGTCTGGTGGCCATTTTATATCGTTGGATGTCATCTTTGCACAATAGGGCTACTTGTCTCGGTTGTAAGAATTTTTGTTGGAAAGTTCTTCTATTCTGTTCCTTCCAAACATTCCACCAGAAGTAGATCATGACTCCATCTATCCTTTTCCTTTGTCCCCTATCAAACTTGGCACGACATTTATGCAAGTAGCCATGTAGAGACCCCATCATTCCCACTGAGTCAAGCACAGAAAGATTTAGCCACTATTTTAGAAAGCACCAAACTTCCTTTGAGAAGGATCCATCTTTGCACAGGTGAGTTGGTGTTTCTGGGTGAATCCCGTAGAGTTTGCAGATCGGGTCATTTGACCAATTGCGCTTCATCAAATTGTTCGTGGTGAGTATCTTCTTATGGAGAAGTGTCCAAGCGAGAAAACGACATTTAGGCTTTGTCCCTGCTCTCCAAATAGGCATCAGCTTTTGTTTAATGAAACTGCCTTCAAATTGAACACGATATGCACTCTTTGTTGTATACTTATCGTCCATCGCCAACGTATGGTGTCTTCTCTGTTTTCCTCTAGCCGAGTTCCATTTACCCACTCCCAAAGATGGACATATTCTTGTATTTCTTGTGGTGTTTGAAGGGGTAGGATATGAGATATCCAGCAGTGTTCCTGTAGTGCTTTTTGGACTGAAAATTTCTTCCTCTTTGCCTTCTGGAAAAGAGTCGGTGCTAGGGTTCGTGGAGTTGTTCCATGGATCCACGATGTCGTCCAAAACCACGCCGTTTTCCCATCTCCTATGGTCACCACCATGGAAGCAGCAAACAGATCGTGGTCTCACCTATCGCAAGGTACTTCGAGACCGTTCCATGCTCGGTCCTTATGTTTCCATTTGAACCATAACCATCGCAACCTTAGCGCCCGAGCAAAATGTTCTAAGTCTAAGATACCCAGCCCCCCTTTATCTTTGGGTCGGCAAGTCGTTGGCCAATTCACCAATGAGTGTCCACCGTACACTTTGTCCAGGGTTTCTCCTCTCTAAAGAAAGCTGCTTCGCAAACGATCGATCTTTTGGATTAGCCATTTTTGCTCTGGGAAGGATGTCATGTGATAGATGGGTTGGGAAGAGAGGACTGTCTTGACGAATGTTTCCCTACCAGATGCGGAGAGAAATCTTCCTATCCAACCAGGCAATCTTGCTCCTATCTTATCTATCAATGTCTGGACATCGATCTTGCGCAACTTTTGAACATGAAGGGGAAGTCCAAGATATTTCCTAGGGAATTTGCAAATTTTGCTAGTGAAAGTTTCCAGCAGAGCCTCGTTGCCAAGTCGATGGGGAATATTTCTATCTTGGAAATGTTAATTCTGAGCCCAGAGCAATCTCCAAAAAAAATCAATAATTTTTGTAGACGATCGAGTTCCAAGGCCGATGGGTCAGCGAAGATGGCCGCATCATCTGCATAAAGGGAGCAACATAAATTGACCGCCTTTGGGAGCACTAGTTTTAGGATTCCTTTTTGGGCTGCAGCCTCGATAATGCGCTGCAGCGGATCTATTACTAGGATGAATAACAGCGGGGATAAGGGATCCCCCTGCCTCAAGCCACGTGCATGCTTGATCTCTTTAGTCGGCTGACCGTTAACTAGTACCCTTGAAGACGAGGTTCCTAGTAAGGTTGCTATCCAGTCTCTCCATTTTGTACTAAATCCCAGTGCTTCCATAACTTCTAGCAGAAAACTCCACCCAATAGAATTGAAGGCCTTGGAGATATCTAACTTGATGAAAAGAGCTGGCTTCTTTCTTTTGTGGAGAAGTTGCATGACTCTCTCACTACCGGAAACAGCAGTTTTGCCGAGTGCCAAAAGATTTGCCGAGTGCATTCCATCGAGCACCCGGCAAAAAAGTTGTTTGCCGAGTGCATCATATACCACACTCTGCAAAACAACGGCACTCGGCATACAAATACCATTGCCGAGTGCTAAAAAAGAAACACTCGGCAAACTATGAAAAAACACTCGGCAAAACAGAGACACTCGGTAAAAAACCGTCACGTGGACATCCGTCAGCTAGTGTGCCGGCCATTAGGGGTTTGCCGAGTGTTCGTTAGTGACACTTGGTAAAGAAGTAAGTTTGCCGAGTGTTTTTCTTTCGCACTCGTCAAAGAAATAATTTTGCCAAGTGTTTTTTTGGCGTTCGACAAATAAATAAGTTTTTTTTCTCTTCTGGTCTTGAAACTTTTTATACTGTCCACATACAACATGTGGTACTCTATGTTAAGATTTGGTATATTTCTGGATCTGTTTGCTATATTTAATTAATTTATTACATTTCAAGGAATTTTTTGGTATAAGTCAAATTTGAACTGCAAATGATTTAAATAATAGAATAAAATGAGTAGAAAAATGATATTCATGTTATTGAGTCCGGTGTAAGGCCTTACCCAGGAAATAAAAAGAAATTTCGAACATCTTGTTGAGTAGAAAAATGATATTCATGTTATTGAGTCCGATGTGAGGCCTTACCAAGGAAATAAAAAGAAATTTCGAACATCTTGTTCAGGAAACACGACCATGAACTTGTGGCCGAATGATTTTTAAATTCTAAAAAAAGTAAACGAAGTCTGAAAATCATGAGATTTGTCAAGATCTCATGATATCATACATGGAGGCCATGGTAAAAAATTGAGAAGGTTTTGCACAATCTGTCACGTACGATGTTTACAAACTGAAGTATCTAAGAAGAAGAATCATAGCGCTGAGAAGGATTCTATAAGATTTGGAGTCAAAGTGACGGTCGAATTGGGTTTTGACTTCAAAACTTTTTGTATAGGCAATAGAGAACATAGATTGATTCATGTGTAATTTTGGTAATTTTTTGGATCAGTTTGATAATTTTAATTTATTAAGTGTAATTATAGAATTTTCATTGATACACATTGAATTTGAGCTACAACTGCATGAAATAATAAGTTTTTTTCACTTCTGGCCTTGAAACTTTGTCTCTACATACAACATATGGTACTCCATGTTAAGATTTGGTATATTTCTAGATCCATTTGCTATATTTAATTAATTTATTGTATTTTAAGGAATTTTTTGGTATAAATCAAATTTGAACTACAAGTGATTCAAATAATAGAATAAAATGAGTAGAAAAATGATATTCATGTTATTAAGTCTGGTGTGAGGCCTTACCCAGGAAATAAAAAGAAATTTCGAACATCTTGTTTGGGAAACAAATTGAGGAAAACACGTTATGGAAAAGAAGAAAAATGGAAAAAATAAATTTGCTAACTTTACCGAGTGTCCCTGAGATGGCACTCGACAAAGACGGGGTTTGCCGAGTGTCAGACCTATGACACTCGGCAAACAGCTTCATTGGCCCCACACACGCACATTAGTTTAGGATTTGGAAATGAGAAAAAAATAAAACCGGTTTAACGTGTGCCCGTGATTTAGCACTCGGCAAACCTGTAGTTTGCCGAGTGTCAAAACTGGGACACTCGGCAAACAGCTTTACGGGCCCCACACACGTGCAGTAGTTTAGGTTTTGAAAATGAAAAAAAAACAAAACGGAGATTTACCGAGTGTCCCAGTTCTGACACGGAGGCAGAGCGGTAGAGGATGGAGGCATGGAGGCAGAGTGGCAGAGGATGGAGCTGCAGATGTTTGAATATATGAGGGGTGTTTACGCTGCAATCGGTTAACCTCCGCCATCGATGCCAGTCCCTCCTCAACCTGCTCCAAATACTGGTTTAGACACTGTGAGTTACTTTACAACCTTATAATCACCATTTCTAATTTATGCAGAATCAATCTTATAAAGATGCCCAGACACTAGAAACTTAGTGACTAATGTTATATGTTTATTACCAACTAGTATTTAAGCTATCATACTAGAGCACAATGCAAATTTCAAGGAATTTTTTGGTATAAGTCAAATTTGAACTGCAAATGATTTAAATAATAGAATAAAATGAGTAGAAAAATGATATTCATGTTATTGAGTCCGGTGTAAGGCCTTACCCAGGAAATAAAAAGAAATTTCGAACATCTTGTTGAGTAGAAAAATGATATTCATGTTATTGAGTCCGATGTGAGGCCTTACCAAGGAAATAAAAAGAAATTTCGAACATCTTGTTCAGGAAACACGACCATGAACTTGTGGCCGAATGATTTTTAAATTCTAAAAAAAGTAAACGAAGTCTGAAAATCATGAGATTTATCAAGATCTCATGATATCATACATGGAGGCCATGGTAAAAAATTGAGAAGGTTTTGCACAATCTGTCACGTACGATGTTTACAAACTGAAGTATCTAAGAAGAAGAATCATAGCGCTGAGAAGGATTCTATAAGATTTGGAGTCAAAGTGACGGTCGAATTGGGTTTTGACTTCAAAACTTTTTGTATAGGCAATAGAGAACATAGATTGATTCATGTGTAATTTTGGTAATTTTTTGGATCAGTTTGATAATTTTAATTTATTAAGTGTAATTATAGAATTTTCATTGATACACATTGAATTTGAGCTACAACTGCATGAAATAATAAGTTTTTTTCACTTCTGGCCTTGAAACTTTGTCTCTACATACAACATATGGTACTCCATGTTAAGATTTGGTATATTTCTAGATCCATTTGCTATATTTAATTAATTTATTGTATTTTAAGGAATTTTTTGGTATAAATCAAATTTGAACTACAAGTGATTCAAATAATAGAATAAAATGAGTAGAAAAATGATATTCATGTTATTAAGTCTGGTGTGAGGCCTTACCCAGGAAATAAAAAGAAATTTCGAACATCTTGTTTGGGAAACAAATTGAGGAAAACACGTTATGGAAAAGAAGAAAAATGGAAAAAATAAATTTGCTAACTTTACCGAGTGTCCCTGAGATGGCACTCGACAAAGACGGGGTTTGCCGAGTGTCAGACCTATGACACTCGGCAAACAGCTTCATTGGCCCCACACACGCACATTAGTTTAGGATTTGGAAATGAGAAAAAAATAAAACCGGTTTAACGTGTGCCCGTGATTTAGCACTCGGCAAACCTGTAGTTTGCCGAGTGTCAAAACTGGGACACTCGGCAAACAGCTTTACGGGCCCCACACACGTGCAGTAGTTTAGGTTTTGAAAATGAAAAAAAAACAAAACGGAGATTTACCGAGTGTCCCAGTTCTGACACGGAGGCAGAGCGGTAGAGGATGGAGGCATGGAGGCAGAGTGGCAGAGGATGGAGCTGCAGATGTTTGAATATATGAGGGGTGTTTACGCTGCAATCGGTTAACCTCCGCCATCGATGCCAGTCCCTCCTCAACCTGCTCCAAATACTGGTTTAGACACTGTGAGTTACTTTACAACCTTATAATCACCATTTCTAATTTATGCAGAATCAATCTTATAAAGATGCCCAGACACTAGAAACTTAGTGACTAATGTTATATGTTTATTACCAACTAGTATTTAAGCTATCATACTAGAGCACAATGCAAATTTCAAGGAATTTTTTGGTATAAGTCAAATTTGAACTGCAAATGATTTAAATAATAGAATAAAATGAGTAGAAAAATGATATTCATGTTATTGAGTCCGGTGTAAGGCCTTACCCAGGAAATAAAAAGAAATTTCGAACATCT
Organism: Miscanthus floridulus; assembly: GCF_019320115.1. Lineage (NCBI taxonomy): Eukaryota > Viridiplantae > Streptophyta > Magnoliopsida > Poales > Poaceae > Miscanthus > Miscanthus floridulus. Next base: position 21,688,713 of record NC_089585.1, on the reverse strand, counting down.
TGTTGAGTAGAAAAATGATATTCATGTTATTGAGTCCGATGTGAGGCCTTACCAAGGAAATAAAAAGAAATTTCGAACATCTTGTTCAGGAAACACGACCATGAACTTGTGGCCGAATGATTTTTAAATTCTAAAAAAAGTAAACGAAGTCTGAAAATCATGAGATTTGTCAAGATCTCATGATATCATACATGGAGGCCATGGTAAAAAATTGAGAAGGTTTTGCACAATCTGTCACGTACGATGTTTACAAACTGAAGTATCTAAGAAGAAGAATCATAGCGCTGAGAAGGATTCTATAAGATTTGGAGTCAAAGTGACGGTCGAATTGGGTTTTGACTTCAAAACTTTTTGTATAGGCAATAGAGAACATAGATTGATTCATGTGTAATTTTGGTAATTTTTTGGATCAGTTTGATAATTTTAATTTATTAAGTGTAATTATAGAATTTTCATTGATACACATTGAATTTGAGCTACAACTGCATGAAATAATAAGTTTTTTTCACTTCTGGCCTTGAAACTTTGTCTCTACATACAACATATGGTACTCCATGTTAAGATTTGGTATATTTCTAGATCCATTTGCTATATTTAATTAATTTATTGTATTTTAAGGAATTTTTTGGTATAAATCAAATTTGAACTACAAGTGATTCAAATAATAGAATAAAATGAGTAGAAAAATGATATTCATGTTATTAAGTCTGGTGTGAGGCCTTACCCAGGAAATAAAAAGAAATTTCGAACATCTTGTTTGGGAAACAAATTGAGGAAAACACGTTATGGAAAAGAAGAAAAATGGAAAAAATAAATTTGCTAACTTTACCGAGTGTCCCTGAGATGGCACTCGACAAAGACGGGGTTTGCCGAGTGTCAGACCTATGACACTCGGCAAACAGCTTCATTGGCCCCACACACGCACATTAGTTTAGGATTTGGAAATGAGAAAAAAATAAAACCGGTTTAACGTGTGCCCGTGATTTAGCACTCGGCAAACCTGTAGTTTGCCGAGTGTCAAAACTGGGACACTCGGCAAACAGCTTTACGGGCCCCACACACGTGCAGTAGTTTAGGTTTTGAAAATGAAAAAAAAACAAAACGGAGATTTACCGAGTGTCCTAGTTCTGACACGGAGGCAGAGCGGTAGAGGATGGAGGCATGGAGGCAGAGTGGCAGAGGATGGAGCTGCAGATGTTTGAATATATGAGGGGTGTTTACGCTGCAATCGGTTAACCTCCGCCATCGATGCCAGTCCCTCCTCAACCTGCTCCAAATACTGGTTTAGACACTGTGAGTTACTTTACAACCTTATAATCACCATTTCTAATTTATGCAGAATCAATCTTATAAAGATGCCCAGACACTAGAAACTTAGTGACTAATGTTATATGTTTATTACCAACTAGTATTTAAGCTATCATACTAGAGCACAATGCAACTGAGAAGATATTGTTGGTAGTTGCAAGGGTTATACTAGTTAGGCAGCAGAGAGACCATACGTGTTGTTCAATCTTATCTCACACATGCAATCTCTTCTCCTTTGTGCAGCATCAATCGGCGGCATCGAATGAGCCTCATGACCCAACGTGGTCGTAGTGAAAGTCATGGCCTAAGTGACTACTTGTGATTTTATTTGTATTTGTATTTGTGGATTACCTATGACTACTTGTGACTATTTATGGTTGTGAATGAACCTACTCCCTCCGTCCCAATTTATCTGTCGTTTTCGGTGTCCGTGCCACGACTTTAACTCAATTTGTACAAAATATGTGCAACATTTGTGTCTCCAAATAAATTTGTTAAAAACTAGATTCAAAGATCTTTCCAATGATACTAATTATGTATCATAAATAATAATATTTTTAATATATATTTTGTTAAAGTTGTTTCTCGGGAAGCGAGAAAGACAAATATTCTGGGACGGAGGGAGTACTTGTGATTCTGAAGTTTATTTGCATTTATGTGTTGTCGATATATCTATATAAACTGTTGTGATGCTTATTGTGAACTATGTGTAATGCCTGTAATGTTTATTTGAGTGGGGTATGTTATACATGACCGAACAATAAAAACAAGGAATATATGGTCGCTTTGCCGAGTGTTACACTCGGCAAAGAGTGATTTTACCGAGTGCCAGGGTAAAAACACTCGGCAAAGAGGACACGTGGCAAAAATCTATGCATTCTGGGACTAAAATAACTTCTTTGCTGAGTGTCTGCGCGGTGACACTCAGCAAAGATGCCAACATTTGTACGTTCTAGACCAATCTTTGCCGAGTGTCCAGTATTTGACACTCGACAAAGATGGCAGGTTTGCCGAGTGCCCGGGATTTGACACTCGGCAAAGAAGGCATGTTTGCCGAGTGCCCGGGATTTGACACTCGACAAATAAGGCAGGTTTGCCGAGTGTCAGATATTGGACACTCGGCAAAGAATTCAGTTTTGCCGAGTGTCAGGTTCGGGACACTCGGCAAACGCGCCGTGACCGTCTCCGCGCCGTCGCGTTACTTTTTTTCTCCGAGCGTCGGTTTCAGCTCTCGGCAAAGTATTTGCCGAGTGACCGACAGAAAACACTCGGCAAAGAGACGTTTGCCGACACTATAGATGTCATGTGCTATTTGCCGAGTGTTACACTCAGCAAAGCTTTTGCCGAGTATTTTTTTGTCTTTGCCGAGTGCCTGTGGCACACGGCAAAGTCACTGTTTCTAGTAGTGTCTGTGAGTATATGAAGTTATCATGTATGCATCTTTTTTTAATGAAAGCATTCTGAGTATTAGACACCAAGGAATTCATGTGTGGGGCCAGCCGGTTAGCTAGGATTTTTGTTATTATTTTTGCTACGCTGTTTATGAGACTAATCGTCCTATAGTCTGACACTGAGGAAGCTTCTTGGCTCTTAGGCAACAATACTATATTTGCCTCATTGATGAGATTCAGTCTTGCCGTCCGTAGACTATAGAAACTCATAATGGCCTGTATTAGGTCCTCCTTTATAACTGACCAGCAATTCTTGTAGAAAAAGGCCTATAAATCCGTCCGGACCCGGCGCTTTTTCTGATGGCATTTCTTATATTGCCGATTCAATTTCCACCTCTGGAAAAGGGACGTCTAGATCCTCCAGATCGTGATGCACATATCCTAGTTCATGCCAGTTGATAGCCTTGGTTCTTGTTGTTGGCGTCCCCATGACTTTGGAGAAGTGTTCATGGACCAAATTTGATTTTTCATTCTGCGATATTACTGTCCCCGTTTGATGATTCAGAGAACCTATATAGGTCTTTTATTTTCTTCTTGCGTTTGCATGAAGTTGGAAAAAACGGGTGTTTGTGTCCCCCTTCCGTATCCATGTTAGTCTTGAGTGTTGCCGCGCTCTAGCTTTTTGCATTGCCGCAATTCCCAGTGCTTTGATCTTTAGGTAATGCTTGAACTCCAGTTCATCGGGAGTGAGAATCCTCGCCTCTTGTGCCCTCTCTAAATTGGACAAAAACAATATTGAGAATTTCCCAACTAATTCTCCAGCCACTGAATTGTCTTCGCCTTCATTTCTTCAGTGCCTTTGCAGTTCGTAGCAGTTTGACGTGGACACGCAGAATTGCATCCTGTGTATTGACCGGTTTGCTCCATGCCTCTTGGACTGTTTCAGAAAAACCTCGGCAGCTGGTCCAGAAAGCTTCAAATCTGAAGCCCTTGTAAAATCAAAAACCACGTCCCCTTGTAGGAGAAGAGGGCAGTGGTCAGAACCTAGGGAAGCAAGCGCATGGAGGTCCGTTCTTGGGAAGATATCCAGCCATTCGGCCGAGGCGAATATGTGATCGATTTTTGTCATTGTTGGTGTTTGTTGGTCGTTGCACCAAGTGTATTTCTTTCCTTTAAGTTCAATTGGTGCCATAATCAGATTATCAATTGTGGACTTGAAATTGTTAAGTAGTGTCAGGTTGATGCGTCCGTTGTTCTTGTCTTGGGCGCAATAGATTAAGTTGAAGTCTCCAAACAATAGCCATGCAGGGAGCATGTGTTGTTTCAGGTCTGTGATCTTCTGCATGAAAATTGTTTTCTCATTTTCTCCCTGTGGACCATAGACTCCAGTGATGGACCATTCTATATTCTCCGCCAACATTGTGATTTTTGCCGAGATTGTGTTCGCCCGTAGCATGGTGGCTATGTAATCTGAAAAAACGATCCGAGGCTGCAATTAAAATCCCTCCGGATGCTCCCATAGAAGGTAGGAACACCACATTCTGTGCCATGTCTGCCCCAACTGTTTCAACAAGCAGGGAATGCGTCCAGGAGGCAATTTTTGTTTCTTGGAGGCATACCACAGTGGCCCCCGAGGAGATGATTTGGTTACGTACACTTGCTCTCTTAGCCCCGTCATTTAGACATCGTACATTCCAACAGATAATATTGCAATCCTTTACTGACATTGATCAAAGGATGCAGCATAATGTTACAGTTCCACACCCACATTTTAGCAAATCGTCAAACTAACCCCACACAGACCTAATCCAACTGCCCATGGTTCCAAACTTCCAATGCAACTGTAGACTGTATTTTGCATCAAACAAGGCACCTATCAAGTTGCTCGACGCGTACAACGACTAGCAAATCACTATGGAACTGCATTGCAGTTCAGGCACGCGCCTTCAATAGCACCAGGGGCAAATCACTACACCTATCAAAGCTGCAGCCCTGGCAGCGCCCCGCCAGCCCCTCCCCTCCGGTGGGCCACAAATGAAAGGAGCAGGTCAGGCCAGCTCATCTTCGTCTTAGCCCAGCAGCCCCATCGAAGCCTAACTCAAAGGCTACTTCTGTTATTTAGATCCCCCTCCCGGCCTATTTCTGGATCCGACAAGCCCAACTCGAAGACTACTTCGTTATTTAGAAACCCCCCCCCCCCCCCCCCCCCCTCCCAGCCTATTTCTGGATCGGTAATGCTAACATTAAGATGTCTGGAAGACCGGACGTCTTGCTCCACTCAGTGTTCCATGCGTTGCTCGCCTAAGAAAAACAGCTCTCGCACGCCTCGCTCCGCTCTGCATCGCTCTTGCATGCAGGGCTCGGCTCCGCTCCCACATGCGGCGCTCGACTGCAAGCCGCCTAGCCCTACCAGATGCGGCGCGCGGTTGCCATCTCCTGGTTTCGGCGCGCGGCTGCCTGCGAGTCGCGGTGGCACGGTTGCCGGCCCTGCCAGGCGCGTAGCCACCTGTGAGTCGCGGCGCTCGGCTAACGCCCCTGCCAGGCACGGCGCGAGGCCGTTGCCTCCCTGCCTCGGCGCGCGGCCGCTGCCTCCATGCCCTGTCGCGCAACCACCGCCAAGCCGCTGCCTACAAGCACCGCAGGGCCGCTGCCTCTAGCGAACTCTACATGCCGACAAGCCTCCGTTCTCCCAAACAGTAAGGAGATGTTTTGCGCTGAAACTGAGGTATGTTGCAAATGTTTCATACGGATGTTGCAAAAGTAGATCGGGATGTTGCACACGTTGCAATGGTTGTGCACGTATGTTGCAAGCTCCTGTTCTCAATGTTTCATCTGTTTTTTTTCGACGTATATTGCAAGTGTGTTTATCTGAATATTGCATATATTTTTTACACAATTGATGCAAGTGTTTTATATGGATATTGCGTATATTTACAATGGTTCAAGGGTTTCAGACGTATGTTGAAAAAGTAGATCGGGATGTTGCACATGTTGCAATGGTTGTACACGTATGTTGTAAGCTCCTATTCTCAATGTTTCATCTGTTTTTTTCGACGTATGTTACAAGTGTGTTTATCTGGATGTTGTATATGTTTTTACACAAATGATGCAAGTCTTTTAGATGGATATTGCGTATATTTACAATGGTTCAAGTGTTTTTGCAAGTGTTTCAGACGTAGGTTTTAAATGTTTTATTTGTTTTCAGTCGTATGTTGCATTTGTTGCATTTGGATGTTTCCAAACTAGATCGAGTGTTATCTCTCCCTCCTCGCCTTTCTACTGTCTCGCCTTGGTGTCAGGCGTAGGAAGGCAGAGGCGGGCCCCACATGCTTGCGGGCGGGCGCAGCAGACGTGATGTGGGTGGATAGGCGCAGGATGCGGATCAAGGGGCAGCGGCCCGAGCATCCAGACGAAGGGCTAGCGTCCGGACGTCCAGGCGCTAGCCATGCTCTTTCTAGATCCGCCCCTGAGTAGGACTCACTGGTTACTAGTTTACTACTACTGGTCACGGCCCTCGATAACGCCAACGCTTCCTCTGCTCGTGCTGCCGCAGCTGCCGAAACCGTTTGTTCACAGCGCGCCGGCACCATTGCCAGGCTCGAGGACATGAACATGCCAGTACGACAAATGCCGCAGCAACGTTGTGCCTCGGCCTCAGGTCTCAGGCTGCGCCAGTGGGTGAGTCCCTGTCTCAAACAGTACTTGCGGACTTGCCCAAGCAGAAATGCCACGCACTGCTACAGCCTACAGCAGTCAGGCTGTGTGAACGCAGTCGGCAAAGTCCAACAGCCCATGCAAAGACTTTCTTGACCCACTGCATCACGCGGATTGAGGCATGCATGCCTCTCGTCATTCTCTGTGGTGCACCACTGACTGGCGTCGTGTTAATGCTTCCGCCCATTTCATCATTTTGTCTCAATCCCATGAAGACTTTTTTTGTTTGCCGCCCCCCATTTGCGTTGTGCGTAGTAGCTCTCAGACTCTCAAGTGCCTTGCCCTGGCCTTGTTTAGTTCGCGGTTAGGAATCCGTATTTGGCACTGTAGTACTTTCGTTTGTATTTGATAATTATTGTCCAATCATAACCTAACTAGAGTCAAAAGATTCGTCTCGTAATTTACAATTAAACTGTGTAATTAATTATTATTTTTATCTATATTTAATACTTCATGCATTTATCCAAAGATTTGATGTAATAAAAAAAAGTGAAAAAACTTGCAATCTAAACCAGGCCCCCAAAATCCTGGCCGTCGCGCTTCGGCAAGGGATGATTATTGTATTTGCCCAAACGGTGGTGACATTGACGAGTTGACAAGATTGTGGTGCACCCACTCACCACGTGCAATGCAAAGTAGGACTAGGAGTACAGCACACTGCAAGAGTGCAGCCTGCTCCGCCGGCAGCTCGGGTCAACAACTCAACATGCGCCGGTGAGTCTCACACCCGTACTGCTGCCGTGCTGCAACAGGCAGCTTGTGTGAACGCGGATGGACAGATTTATTGCAAGATCTTTTTGGGAGGTCCTATACTTAGCCCTTGTTTAGTTCACGAAATTTGGATTTTGGGGCTACTGTAGCACCTTTGTTTTTATTTGATAAATAGTGTCCAAACATTGACTAATTAGGCTTAAAATGTTCGTCTCGCAATTTTCCACTAAACTGTGCAATTATTTTTCTTTTTGTCTACATTTAATGCTCCATGCACGAGCCGCAAACATTCGATGTGACAGATACTGTAGCAACTTTTTAAATTTTGGTGTAGAACTAAACAAGGGCTTACGGAAAATGAGGAAAAAATTCAGTTGACGAGGCTCCAAATCCTTGGTATGATCAAAATCTGGCAATCCATATTGTTCGGCCTCTCTCATCGCCGGTTTCCATCTCTCTGCCGATCACTCTCTAACCGCTCCTTTTTTTTTGGGCCCTTTGGATTGCAGGATAGGAAAAGTATAGGAAAAGGAAAAACTTAGGAATTGAGATAACATACTTCAATAATCCTATGAAAATTGAAAACAAAGGAACGTAAATGAGATGGTCTTTGGCAGGAGCTCAGATGAAACATAGGAATTTTCATCGTAATAAGTTTGTTTACTTTATTTGCTTAATCACCCTTTGGTAAGAATTTGTTTCATTACTCATAGACAAGTGGGGCCATCGACAAGAAGCAAAGATTAGTATACTAGTTGTTGGAGAACGTTTTCTCGTTCTTTGTGCATATGATTTTTAGCAAGAGGTTCCGGTGGATGCCAAAATTCCTATGGAATTGTTATGCACAAGATAGATTTCCTATGGAATGTCAAGCATGGATCCTACGAACCAAAGACTAGGAAAGGAAATAATCCTCTCTTCGTAAACAGTATTCCTGTAAAAATCCTAAAAAAAATCCTTTAATCCAAAGGAGCCCTTTATGTGCTCTCTGCCCCTGGCAGCCCGGCATCATTCACCTATGGTCCGCCACAACCGGCAGCGGGTGGCGTACGAGGTTGCAGTTGTACCACTGCCGTAGGCAGGCCGTGGGGTCTATAAAAGGTTACATATATGACTTAGTTGGTTACCAAAATTTGCCACACCAAAGGTTAATTATACCATAATTTTTTCTATATCTGTTTGGTTCACTGTCACAACTATTTTTTCTTAACACCATGTCATAGACTCAGTTTTATGCCGAACCTTGCTACAAGTGTGGCTTCAATTTTACTTGCCACACCTTTTGTGGCAGCCACAGTTTGTCGAAGGTAGGACCTGGCAAACTACCGCACCAACCAAATAGGTCCATAATTGCAGACTTGCAGTACGTAATCTATGTGTTTGTCTTGCTGCTCTGCCCGTCTCATCTGTGATGCACCTGCTCCTAAAATTGATGGTCTAACCGCCGTTGTTAATGGTTTAACTATGTCTTGTTGCAGTCCACTTAGTTTCTAGAATTAATTGTTAGGAGATTATAGTTTAGTCCTACGCTACTTAGATATATGAACTAGTAGTTACTCAAGTGGTTCAGGCTTTTATGTATACATAACTTTTACTATGTATCTAGATATAATGTATATCTAGATGCGTAGCAAAAGTTATATATCTAAAAATGACAAAACAACTTACGATTTGGTGGAGAGATTATTAATCTATTTAAATTTTCTTGTATCAACCAGTGAATTGTTAGTTGAGGTATGGACCGGAAACTATTTACGAACTGAACTGAGAGCAACTCCAGTCTCCAAGATTCTCCGTATATCATTCCTAATTGAGAGTAATAGAGATTTTGGTGAAAAAAAATCTCCAACAGGTTCTCTAAGTAAACCTCTAAATATTACTATATCCTCTGTTCCAGATTTCTCGTTAGTCCAAAATAAAGAGTGAGACTTTCTTGACCCACTGCATCACGCGGATTGAGACATGCATGCCTCTCGTCATTCTCTGTGGTGCACCACTGACTGGCGTCGTGTTAATGCTTCCGCCCATTTCATCGTTTTGTCTCAATCCCATGAAGACTTTTGTTGCTTGCTGCCCCCCATTTGCGTTGTGCGTAGTAGCTCTCAGACTCTCAAGTGCCTTGCCCAAAATCCTGGCCGTCGCGCGACGGCAAGGGATGATTATTGTATTTGCCCAAATGGTGGTGACATTGACGAGTTGACAAGATTGTGGTGCACCCACTCACCACAAGTCAACATGCGCCGGTGAGTTTCACACCCGTACTGCTGCTGTGCTGCAACAGGCAGCTTGTGTGAACGCAGATGGACAGATTTATTGCAAGATCTTTTTGGGAGGTCCTATACTTACGGAAAATGAGGGAAAAAAATCAGTTGACGAGGCTCCAAATCCATCCTATGATCAAAATCTGGCAATCCATATTGTTCTGCCTCTCTCATGGCCGGTTTCCATCTCTCTGTCGATCACTCTCTAAGACCGTCTCCAATGAGAAACCCATATAGACGTCCAAACCCAAAATAGGTAGCAAGAAATTTAAAATCAGTCTCCAACAGAGTACCTATACGGGAGACCTATTTTAGGTTGCCTGAGAGACACAACCCAAATATGGGCATCATCTCTCTTGAAAACTCATTTGCAGAAAAGATTATCTTTTGGGTCTTGTTATTGGAGAAGATGCCGAATAGATATTGAACCTTTTGTCTGTAACGCTATCCAAAGGACGAATGAGTCTTGTATTTTGGGTGTTGTTGTTGGAGATAGCCTAACCACTCCTTTTTTGGGGCCCTTTGGATTGCAGGATAGGAAAAGTATAGGAAAAGGAAAAACTTAGGGCTCCTTTGGTTCAAAGGAATTTCACAGGAGAAATGTAGGATTGTGATTTCCATAGGAATGGTCACTGTAGCAGCCTTTGGTTTACATGATTGAGCTGCAGGAATTTTGGAGGAAAGAATCCTCTGCCACCGGTTTCACAGGTGAAACATAGGAAAACAAACATCCACTTGGAGCTCTTTTTTTTCATAGGATCGAGGCAAGTCAGAAGTAAAGAAATGATTGCTCAGAGAAGAATGGCTAGAGCAACTAATACTCCGTACAAAAGCAATGCATGTGGCGCAAAAAGAGCTAGCTTGTCTACAGTTGATTAAACTAACCTGAAAGGATTAGACATTTCCTAAGGTTGCTATTCCTACAAACTTCCTGTGTCCATCCAAATAACAACTCCAATAAATTTCCTGTGCTTTCCAATCCTTGGTTTTGCACATGCAATCCTATCATATTCCTACATTTTTCCTTTCCCATGTTTTTCCAATCCCATGATCCAAAGGAGCCCTTAGAAATTGAGATAAGATACTTCTCTAATCCTATAGAAATTGAAAACAAAGGAACGTAAATGAGATGGTCTTTGGCAGGAGCTCAGATGAAACATAGGAATTTTCATCCTAATAAGTTTGTTTACTTTATTTGCTTAATCACACCTTTGGTAAGAATTTGTTTCATTACTCATAGACAAGTGGGACCATCGACAAGAAGCAAAGATTAGTATATTAGTTGTCGGAGAACACTTTCTCGTTCTTTGTGCATATGATATTTAGCAAGAGGTTCCGGTGGATGCTAAAATTCCTATGGAATTGTTGTGCACAAGATAGATTTCCTATGGAATGTCAAGCATGGATCCTACGAACCAAAGGCTAGAGGAAAGGAAATAATCCTTCGTAAACAGTATTCATGTAAAAATCCTACAAAAATCCTTCAGTCCAAAGGAGCTCTTTTAGTCTGTTTGGAACGTAGGAATTTCACAGGAATCACACAGGAATTTCACAAGAATCAGTTCAATTTTACAGGAAAAACGCAGGAATGGGAAAAAAAATCTCGCATTCCAAACAGGCCCGTATATGCTCTCTGCCCCTGGCAGCCCGGCATCATTCACCTATCGTCCACCACAACCGGCAGCAGGTGGCGTACGAGGTTACAGTTGTGCCACTGCCGTAGGCGACAAGCCGCGGGGTATATAAAGAGGTTACATATATGGCTTAGTTGGTTACCAAAACTTGCCACACCAAAGATTAATTATACCATATTTTTTTTTTCTATATCTGTTTGGTTCACTGTCACGACTATTGCGTGTCACACCTTCTTAACACCATGTCATAGACTCAGTTTTGTGCCGAACCTTGCTACAAGTGTGGCTTTAATTTTTCTCGCCACACCTTTTGTGGCAGCCACAGTTTGTCGAAGGTAGGACCTGGCAAACTACTGCACCAACCAAATAGGTCCATAATTACAATACGTAATCTATGTGTTTGTCTTGCTGCTCTGCCCGTCTCATCTGTGATGCACCTGCTCCTAAAATGGATGGTCTAACCGCAGTTGTTAATGGCTTAACTATGTCTTGTTGCAGTCCATTTAGTTTCTAGAATTAATTGTTAGGAGATTATAGTTTAGTCCTACGCTACTTAGATATATGAACTAGTAGTTACTCAAGTCGTTCAGGCTTTTTTATACATATTTTTTACTATGTATCTAGACATAATGTATATCTAGATGCGTAGCAAAAGCTATATATCTAAAAATGACAAAACAACTTACGATTTGGTGGAGAGATTATTAATCTATTTAAATTTTCTTGTATCAACCAGTGAATTGTTAGTTGAGGTATGGACCGGAAACTATTTACGAACTCAACTGAGAACAACACCAGTCTCCAAGATTCTCTATATATCCTTCCTAATTGACAGTAATAGAGATTTTGGTGAAAAAACTCCCCAACAGGTTCTCGAATTAAATCTCTAAATATTACTATATCCTCTATTCCAGATTTCTCGTTAGTCAAAAATAAAGAGTGAGAATGTCTTGAAAGCATCTAGGCCTCTAGTTGGGTTTCGGTGATTAATGACAATACGAGATTACTGTGACTAACGTGTCTTTTGCAGATGCAATTAAGTTAGATCATGGTAATGGCAATTGATTGGGCAATCATGGTTGTCATGCCCCTACGATAGAAATCGTTTCGGTTTTCAAAGGATGGACGACAAGGTTAAGGATGGACTAGTTCGAAGTGTCGTTTGGTGTTGAAGAGACACTTAAAGTAGTTTAGGACTTTGTTTTTCTTTTGGCAGTACTATTAAGGGGGGGTATGGATGGGTAGCTTGACCTTGGTGAGTCTAGTGGGTTAGGTGTGGTGAACACTTGTCAAATCTAGCACTAGGTAGCTCCTAAAAAGCCCTTAGATCAATTGGAGCAAACTTTATTCACATATGATTGCGAGTTGGAAGTGAATGGAGGGTCAAATGTTGACCGGACGCTGGTTTCGGTGTGACCGGAAGCTGGCGCAGAGTCCAGTCAGTTCATTTGATCAAGGTGAAGTCGTCTGGACGCAACCAGACGCTGAGAGGTGAGTGACCGGACGCTAGGTGCTAGCGTCCGGTAGACTCCAGTAAGGGTTCAGAGAGGAAAAATTCTGATCGGGTGCGTCCGATCAGTGCTGACCGGACGCTGATCAGGTTTTAGCTGCTGACCGGATGCTGATCAGGTTTCGGCTGCTGACCTGACGCTGAGCAGCAAATAACCCGACGCTAGGTGCCAGAGTCCAGTCAACATCAGTAAGGTTCTAGAGGACAGTTTTTGTGACAGGACGCGTTTGGTCAGTGCTGACCGGACGCTAGCCAGTGTTCGGTCACAACTTAAACTGCATAGAGGCGGGTGAACTGATTGGAGCGTCCGGTCACCTTGACCGGAGCGTTCGGTCATCCCGTAGAGGCACATAACGGTTCGTTTTGAATGAGGGGTTATAAATACTTCCTCTATTCACTCAAGGGATCACTTTTGCTCATTCCAACAGTTGAGAAACACCCTTGAGAGTGCCAAGAAGAGCAAGGTCCTAGTGAGATGATTGAGATTTAAGAATTCAAGAGAGAGGCCTCATTAGTGAAAGCAAGAGTAGCAAAGTGTGTATCCACCCTTCTCATTAGGCTTGTCATGGTCAAGTGAGAGTTCGTGCTTGTTACTCTTGGTGATCGCCATCAATTAGATGGCTTGGTGGTGATTGGGAGCTTGGTGATCATCTGGTGGAGCTTGTGGATGACCCAACTCAAGTTGTGAGCGGTTGTGGGTGATTCACCATGACGGAGTGTCGAAGAATCAACCCGTAGAGAGCACTTGATCCTTGCGCGGATCAAGGGGGAGCTACACCCTTGCACGGGTGCTCCAACGAGGACTAGTCGAGAGTGGCGACTCTTCGATACCTCGGCAAAACATCGCCGCGTTCCTCCTACTCTCTTTACTTTGAGCAATTCAATTCTTGTCTTTACATTCATAGAATTGCCATTCTAGAGTAGTATTGGAACATAGGTTGCTAAACTTTTTATAAGATAGAACAATAGAAACACTTTTTAGGCACAATGGGTGAAGTGGGCTAACCGTAGGGTTTAATTATTGCAAAGAATTTTAGAATTAGCCCAATTCACCTCCCCCCTCTTGGGCATCTTGATCCTTTCAATTGGTATTGGAGCCTCGTGCTCACGTATTTAGGCTTAACCGCCTAGAGAAAGATGTCTCACGGGCATGGACCTCCTCCTATCTTTGAGGGGGGTGATTTTCCTATTAGAAAATCAGCATGGAGGCGTATTTAGAAGCTCTAGATGTTGGAATACTTAGAGCCACCTCACAAGGATTCCCAAAACCTCGGGATCCCACGCACCTTCAAGGCGATGAAGTGAACTATGAGAAATGGAATGCAAAGGCTCGAAACACCATCTTTAGAGGCCTTTACAAAGATGTGTTTAACCGGGTGAGGAACCACAAGGACGTCCATGCACTATGGTCGAACATTTGTGTGCTCCATGAGGGAACTAAGAGCGAGCATGAGGAACGCTATCATCTTGTTATGAAAAAGCTTAATTCTTTTGAGATGCTTCCTAAAGAGAGTGCTAATGAAATGTACTCACGCTTGAATATTCTTGTATAGGAAGTCAATGGGCTTGAACTTACTCAAATGCAACCATCCGATGTTGTGAGAAAAATTGAGTGTCCTCCCCATTGATAAATATGGACATATTATGACCGTGCTCCATCAAGGTGATCTTTCCACCACTACACCGACTCAAATCTTGGAAAAGATCAATGCTCATGAGATGTACATTTAAATCACACCACAAGATCGCTCATCCTCTTCCAAGAAGAAAGACAAAGACTTAGCATTCAAGGCTAGCCAAGAGAAGGGCAAAGCAAGAATTGAGTATGAGAGTGTAAGGAAAATGGATCCTAGGCCCATTTACTTTGGATTTTGGTGTTTGATGAACAACACAACCAAATTAGACTAATAAATTTACAAGTGATTGTTTTGTAGTTCAATAGGATGCAAGACGTGACTTGGACGAAGGCAACGTGATGATCCAATGATCAACACCATAAGCAAGACCTTAGAAGCACAAGAGAAGACCCAAGATATCAAGCAAAGTCCAAGCATGAAGATAGGAACCAAGCCGTATGTAAGATCACGAAGAAACGAGCTCACAGAGGTGACTAGACGCTAGACCGGACGCTGGAGGAAAGTGACCGGTGAAAGCTCTAGTTTGGTTTTGGTTAATTGATGAAACCCTAAGTGCTAACCTAGTTTATCAAAGTGATTATGAGATAGGTAGCACTACTCCAAGTGATGAAGCAATGATGAAGATCATGACAATGGTGATAGCATGGTGATGATCAAATGCTTGAACTTGGAAAAGAAGAAAGAGAAAAACAAAAGGCTCAAGGCAAAGGTATAAAATGTAGGAGCCATTTTGTTTTAGTGATCAAGACACTTAGTGAGTGTGATCACATTTAGGATAGATAGCCGTACTATTAAGAGGAGTGAAACTCGTATCGGGATGCGGTTATCGAAGTGCCACTAGATGCTCTAACTCATTGCATATGCATTTAGGATCTAGTAGAGTGCTAACACCCTTGATAATATTTGAGAAAATATGCTAACACATGTGCACAAGGTGTTTGTAGGGTTGAGATGGGTTTGGGTCCGATCGAGTACAAAGAGATTCGGCGCTTTCGGGAAAATGAAATGTCTATTTTCCATTGCACCGGATGCAAGATTCTTGGTGGTTGGCATATTTGAGCAAGGGTGAAGAAGTTAGAATTTAAATGGAGTTGGTCGAAATGATGCTGGCGTCGGTCTACTGACTAGACGCTGGGTCACTCAGCGACCGGACGCTGAAAGGCTACGTCCGGTCGAGCTGTCAGATGGCACAGTGGCAAGGGTTGAGCACCGGACGCTGGTCTGCGTCCGGTCAAGGTGGACCGGACGCGTCCGGTCGAAAAAACATGCCTCGGGGAGCTTACTGGAAACGACCGGACGCTGGGGCTTCAGTGTCCGGTCAGTTTTGACCGGAGCGTCCGGTCAGTCTCGTAGCCGTTGGAATCTGACGAACTGTGTTTGAAGCTGGTGACGCGTGGCGTCCATCGGGCGACTGGACGCTGAGGGCCATCGTCCGGTCAGTATGGCCGGAGCGTCCGGTCAGAGCGCGTTTTGCCCAGTGAAGGGGTATAACGGCTCTATTTGATGGGGGCTCTATTTATAGCCCCATGGCCGGCTCAAGGGAGCTCTCTTGCACATTTTCATTGACATAGAAACCTTGTGAGCTTAGCCAAAGTCCTCCCACTCATCTCCATCATTGATCCATCATCATTGTGAGATTGGGAGAGAATCCAAGTGCATTGCTTGAGTGATTGCATCTAGAGGCACTTGGTATTCGTGTTGCGCTGCGGATTTCGCTTGTTACTCTTGGTGGTTGCCACCACCTAGACGGTTGGAGCAGCGGTGAAGGATCGGCACGAGTTGGTGATTGTTCGTGGCTGCCTTCGGTGATTGTGAGGGGAGTTGTACCTTCCCCGGCAGAGTGCCGAAAGGTAACTCTAGTAAATTGCTCGTGTCATTGAGTTACCTCACTTGTGGGTCGGTTCTTGCGGTGTCCTATCGTGTGGATGAGGTTTGTGAAACACCTCTTAGCCGCCGAACCACCAAGTGTTGGTCGACACAACGGGGACGTAGCGTGTTGGCAAGCACATGAACCTCGGGAGAAAATCGGTTGTCTCTTGTCATTTGCATTCTCCCGGTGATTGGTTTGATCTTCATCTTGTGATTGGTTCATCCCCTACACGGCGGTATAATCACCCTACTTACTTGATTACATTCTTGCAAACTAGTTGATACGAGCTCTTTAGAGTAATTAGAATTGAGAGCTTGCTTTGTTGTTTACATTCATCTAGTTGAGCTCTTGAGAGTAGCAAGTTTGTGTGCCTAAGTAATCATTGCAACTAGAATTGTTGGATAGGTGGCTTGCAACCCTTGTAGAGCTAGAGCAAGTTTGCATTATGCTATTTGTCATACTAATCAAATTGCTCTAGTTGATTTGTAGATTTTTAAATAGGCTATTCACCCCCCTCTAGCCATACTAGGACCTTTCAACCGGACGCTCCGATCAAGAGGCTCGGCAACAGGCGTGATCGGACGCTGGCGGCAGATCTACCGGACGTAGGACAGTAGAGTCCGATCGAGTACAAAGAGGTTCCAGAGCGGTGAAAATACGATCGGACACGTCCGGTGGCATGTGACCGGACACTGGCAGCGTCCGATCAGTGGATCGCGGCTCCAATGGTCGGGACGACCGAACGCGTCCGATCAGGACGTGATCAGCGTCCGGTCAGTAGCAGAAAAGCGGGATTTCGTCCCCAATGGCTACTTTCTCAGTGGGGCTTATAAATAGCCCCCCCCAACCGGCCATTTGAGAAGTGCGGAGTTGAGGAAACATATCTAGGGTGTTGATACACCATTTTAGTGATCTCCACTTGCATAGTGCTTAGTGTTTTATTAAGTGATTAGCGTAAGTGCTTTGCGAAGTGTTTAGGTTGATTAGACCTCCGCTTATGCGCTTGCTCTAGGTTTAGGCCTAGTGTTTAGTGAGGTTTGTGTACCTCTTACCACTCGGTGCTTGCGCGCACCATTGTAGTACATCAGAGGGGCTTGTAGTCTTGCGAGATCACACCAACCACAGTTGTGGTGTGGCCGCCACCGTGTACCGGAGGGAACAAGGCTCGCGACGTTTCGGCCGGAAGCTTGATAGTGAAGATGGTGGAGAGCATCCAGGAGAGGCTTGCTGGAAGGCACGTCGGAGACCCACTTGCGTGTGGGAAGGCCCGAGGCTATCCACGGAGTTACCCGATCGGGAGCTTGGCCCTTGCGAGGGATTCCTTGCGAGGGGCTTCAACGAGGACTAGGGGGAAGCTTGTGTGCTTCTCGATACCTTGGTAAAAATACCAGAGTCGTCGATGGGAGTTTACATATCTCTACCTTGCCCTTTAGCTTCCACATTTACATTGATTGTATTACTCTTTTTGTGGTAGAGATAGCAACACACTAGCAAAACCGTAGTTGCACATTTAGATAGTTTATCTTTTGCATAGGTTTTTCTAAGGTTAGAAAAAGAGGCCATAGTTCAAAATTAGAATTTTAAGTTGCCTAATTCACCCCCCCTCTTAGGCGTCATGGTCCTCTTCAATTGGTATCAGAGCCGGTTGGCTCAATTTGGACCTTTGTCTTAACTGCCATTGAGCCGACGCTATTTAGAGTGGTTGGAATGGATACCTCTAGACCTCCGCACTTTGATGCCACTAACTTCCCTTACTATAAGGCTAGAATGGCTTGCCATCTTAAGGCAGTTGATTTGGGTGTATGGAGAGTCACTCATGATGGGATGAAACCCATCAAGAATCCTGAAAAACCCACAAAGAGTGAAGAAAAAGAAATACATTTCAATGCTAGAGCTAAAAATTGCTTGTTTGAATCATTTAGCATGGATGTGTTTAACCAAGTGTTCACTTTAAATACATCACATGAAATTTGGTTAAAACTCCAAGAGCTCCATGATGGCACAAGTAATATCCGTGAGCAAAAACATTATCTAGCTAAACAAAATTATGATTCCTTTACAATGAATGATGATGAGCTTGTTCGTGATATATATTCTTGTTTGAATCTAATTATCAATGAGCTCCATTCAATAGGATTAATAAAGCTAGATGATGCGGACATCGTGAGGAAGATCATCTCCGTGCTACCACAAAAGAAATATGCAAGCATCATCACCACCCTTCACAATATGGAGGACTTAAGCACCATGACCTCGGGCATAGTCATTGGCAAGATAGTGGCATTTGAAATGTCACGTAAGATGGGTCAAGAAGAAGCTTCTTCATCAAGCAAAGGCAAAGCTCTCACATGTAGCGAGAAAAAGAAGATAAAGGGCAAGCAAGTTGAGACAAGCTCAAGCTCAAGCTCCTCAAGTGAAGATGAAGAAGAAGATGAGGACGATGATGATGATGATGATGATGATGATGAAGATTCAAGTGATGATGATCAATCTTCCTCCTCCACCTCCGACCTTGATGAAGAATCAATCAAATTAATCAACACGGTGGAGAAGATGATCCAAAGGCTCAGTGTCAAGGGTGTGCCCATCCAAATTCAAGATCTCATTTTTACCAATCAAAGAAATGAGCAAAGAAAGAGAGGATGCTATGGATGTGGCGAGTTGGGGCACTTTGTGGAAGGTTGTCCAAACAAGCCCACACCCAAGACAAAGAAGAAGGCATGCAAGAACCAAGCCCTCACATCAATAAGATCATGGGATGATTCTTCAAGTGAAGAAGAACACTATCATAAGAGGCGAAGTCGCAAGCACTCATCATCAAGCTCTTCTTGTGTGTGGCCTTATGGCACGAGGTAACGAAAGCTCATCCTCTAGTGAGAGTGATAGTGATGATGATATGCCTTCTTATGATGAAATTGTGCAACAAAATCTTAATTATGCTAAAATTTGCACTAGTCAACAAAAGAAGCTAAAAATTTAAAAGAAAAGCTAGATAGTTCACAAGAAGCTTATAAAACTTTGCTTGAACAATATGAGAATTTTACTAATCTCAATATTGAACTATCTACTAAAAATTGAGCAACATAAGGCTAGTGCAACAACAAATGCATGCACAATCAATGATGAGCAACTTGTAAAGAAAAATGAAAAATTAAAAGAGAAGTTAGCTAGCTCACAAGATGGTTATAAAAGTTTGCTTACAAAAATAGAAACCATGTGTAAACATTGTGATGAGCTAACTAATAAAGTTGCTAATCTTGAAGCCGTTAATACAACTCCCACCAAGGCATCTAAAAAGAAAATTTCTATCTTTAACATATTTAAAAAGGATGCCTCTACTTCTTATAATGATTTATGTTTAGACTCACCTTTGTGCAACCAAGTTTGTGTTGAGAAAGTTGTTGTAGATACATGCATACAAGAGGTTGCAAAGGAGAATGAGCAACTCTAGCAAGAAGTAGCTCGCCTCACTAAAGACTTGACTCAAGTGAAAGGCAAGATGAAGCAAGCCCAACTTCATCAAGATAACACCATCAAGGGAGTGAAGAAGCTTGATGAAGGACAAACCGTGGTTTGCTATGTGTGCCACAAGGAAGGTCACAAGTCCTATGAGTGCAAGGTGAAGAATGGGGGAGGAGAAAAGAAGAAAGAGAAGAAACAAGCAAGCAAGCTCTCCAACACCTACACCAACAAGGTGGACAAGAAGGCTTCCACACCTTATCTCTTGAAGAAGCAGAAAAATGACAAGGTGGTGCCCATCAAGGTGAACAAGCAAGCCAACAATGGGGTCAAACGCTTTTGGGTGCCAAAGGAGACCATTTTCAATATGAAGAGCACCAAGAAGGTTTTGATCCCAAAAGGGAAGTGAGAAGTCCAATGGACTTCGAGAATTTGGAGACTTGGCAAAGTGTGGATGCATTTCATGGGGTGCATCATGATGGACAAAGACATTGCTAAGTGGGTTAGTGAATACTATGGACCCAAATTCCCCTTCCCATGTTAGGTAACTAGATTCAATTTATTTCAATTGATATTAGATTTGAATTTTCCTACAATTGGTATCTTTTAGCATCTAGTTACTCTTCATGCCTAGGTTTGCATTTGCATTCTTATATATTTTGTCATGCATACACTAGGTATTTCATATGGTAGGCTTGCTCGGTTTCATTCTTATTCCTTGGAGCAATCCTACATGGTTTAAAATTGTTTAGGAGCACGGCACATAGCTTGTCCTTCAATTGTTCATCTAATATGTGCCAAAGTCCAAATTGTAGATAATTTCTCCTGAATATCGCCTTCGAAAATGACTCACATTCATGTGATGTCATCTTTCAAGTGGTATTTTTTATTCTAAAATCATTGTGCATGTTTCCTACAAGTATTCCATACTTGTGTGCATAAATTTAGGGGGAGGTTACTCTACAAGTTGGATGCTTTGAGACTAACACCTTTTCAAGATTATCATGTGTGTAGTAGTCTCATTGCAAGGAAAATGGAGTCCTTGGAGTTAAGCATCATACTTCAAGTATCCACCACCTATTGCAAGTGGTAGAAATCAAATTGGTTTCCACATGTGGTATTTCCAAATCGATGTCATCATGTTGATTTCTTTTTGATAATTATATACTTTCTCCATGCATTATATAGATTAAATTCCCTTGAGCAATAATTTGTCAATTATGCATATGCTTTGCCTTCTACGATATGTATGCATATATTTAGGGGGAGCTTAATCTATATAATGTGAGAGTCAAATTTTGTGACCTATTCCACTCTACACATAAAGGATCACAAAGTTTGACCCTCCTTTGTGCTACTAATATCTTTGTCGATGCGGGACCCACAGGATACCCCGCAAGGGAGAGAGAATATCTAGTCCAACTAGGATTCTCCCCATGTAATCTTAGTAGTATAGCTATTAAGTAATCCTACTAGGAAATCTCATTGTAAACGGACTAGGACTCTGGCCTCCTGACTATATAAAGGAGGGCAGGACTCCTGAGACGAGAGGACCATGGTACAACACAACACTTGACAATCAATCCAACGCAAAGGCTAACGCCGACTGGACGTAAGGTTATTACTCGATCTACGATCGAGGGCCTGAACCAGGATAAATCGACTGTGTCTTGCGTTAACCGTCGAGTTCGGCATACACCGAAGCCCGAACATACTGCCCCGGGTACCCCCGTGGCAGGCTATCGGTGGTAAAACATCGACAGCTAGCGCGCCAGGTAGGGGATTTTGGCGACTTTGCATCTGAGAACTCGATGGACCTCGACAACATAATCTTCCCGATGGGATCAACTTTCATCTTCGGCTCATGGATCTGCGAGGCAGACAACAACGGCAAGCTTCAGGGCCATCTCCTCAAAGATCCAGATCATCATAAAGAATTTCATATTTCACCAACTACAACGGATCAGCTCACCAGAAGATTTGCATAGCTCACAGTATCCGATTCAAATCAGATTTCACGGCCACTCGTATCTGATTCGAATTCAAACATCAAGGCGAAGTTTTATCCGAGTGCTTTCAAGAAACCGAGTTCTTTTTTGGCAAGATTCCAGAGCACAACCCAAAACAACTCGGATTACCCTCAAAGTTCTTCCAAGAAGTCGAGTTCTTTTCCATTTGGGCTCAACAACATGGCAAAATCCTATCAGGGACAGTTCGAAAGATCTTTCAATCCAAGATGCGGGATACCATTGATAGGAGCTCAGGAGGGTCTCGTGCTAACAATAACATCCCAAGACTGCATCATCCACTGGCCAGGTTCTGTTCCTAAGGACAGCGGTACCCAACTAGTCGGCACGACGACGACAGCAATTCTACCCTACCAAGAAGGAGACTCGATCTACGACACCGAGGCATCCACTAAAGTTATTAGCAACTCCGACAGCATGAAAACTAACGCCAATAATAGAACGACTCATGCGCGAGAAGTGCTCATGGTTCGACGACCGCGGTCACCATTAAATCCCCCAGAAGCACCCGATGTCAGATCATCAGATGAATCAGAATCCAACATATCACATTTTGCCCAAGGCTACGATGGAGAAACAGATAGTCAGAAACAAGCTAGAGAAAGAAAAAACAAGTTGAAGCAAGGGCGTCAACACCGTGCTAGGCAGCGCAGGGAAGCTTGGATCAGATACGAGTCAGAATTGGCTGAGTACGACAAAAGAAAATCGCAACGAGAAGTCGAGGGGAGACGCACGGTGAATACACCTTACGATAAGATTCGAGAAGCATTAGAAGAACTCGGAAAAACTTCACATCCTAGTGAGAAGTATGAACAGCTCCAGGACTTGCTCCGATCGACGATCCCAAAAACGCATGAAGAGAGAGCTCGATCAAGACTACCCGCCAGATCAACAACCCACAGGCAAGAAGATCAAAATCAAAAGAAATCCGCTTTCGAAAGACTTGGGCCGGGTGGAAGCCATGACGAAGGAAGTAGGAAGGAACATAATCAAGGCCACCGATTTGAACAACCAAGGAAGACTAGGAGTAGGGTACCTACCCAGACAATCTCGCAAGATTATTCCCGTCAGAACGACAGTTGGCCAGAAGAAGGTGCCGAATCCGAATTCAAAGAAACCAAGACACACGACAGATTCCCCTGTTTCGCGAACAGGCTTGCATTGGTACGATTACCTCACAAATTCAAACCGTCTAACCACTCCAAGTATGATGGCAAAACTGAACCAAGGCAATGGCTCAGAATATATTCACAATCAATTGAACTAGCCGGAGGAGACGACGATATCAAAACCCTGTTCTTTCCCATGGCACTGGAAGCCATGCCTCTCCAATGGTTCGACAAATTGAACCCAGGATCTATTAGAGATTGGGAGGATTTGCAAAGAGCTTTTTGTGAGAATTTTGCAGGAATCATTACACATCCAAGCACCCATGCAGAATTAAAAGGACTCAAGCAAAAGGGAGGTGAAAGTCTTAGAAATTACTATCGACGATTCGGCGAACTACGAGCTCAAGTGCATGACATAACCGAACGAGAAGTAATTGAAGCTTTCTCTCATGGAATCATGGCTAGGTGGCAATTTCAAGACTTCTGCAAAGAAAATCCGAGAAACAATGAAGAATTCAGACGAACAGTAGAAAAGATGATTACCGCAGAAGAAAAAACACAAGAAAGGTTCCCGGACAGAAACAACCAGGACAACTCGGACAAGCAAAATCATCGAAATAGCAGACATCAAGAAAGAAAACGTAGACCAGACAATATTGTGGCAATGGCCGACAAATCAAAGAAGTTTACCAAACCCAGAAGATATGATGACATTGAAAACATACGTTGCCCATTGCACCCTAGTGGGAGGCACACCATCGGAAATTGCTATACTTTCAAAGATCGATACACAAGAAAAGATAGTAAGGAAGACACAAAAGAGGACAATCAGAAAAGAGAAGAAGACAACCACGAGGACAAAGGATTCCCAAAACCTAGGGGAATGGTAGCAGTGATTTTCTCAGGGGCTTCGGATTGCAGAAGCAAACATCAAGAAAAACTAGCACTGCAGACCATTATGACAGCAGAACCGGCTACACCAAGATACCTCAATTGGTCATAGTATCCTATCCAATTCACCAGAGAAGACCAATGGACTAGCGTGAGAAACGCAGGACATTATCCATTGGTTCTGGATCCGACTATAGCTGGTATGACCGTCACCAAAGTACTAATCGATGGAGGAGCTGGGCTTAACATCATCTTTTCAGAAACTCTAAGGAAAATGGGACTACAACTCACCGGGATGATTACATCAACAAGCACACCTTTTTACGGAATAGTACCCGGCAAAGCAGCCATGCCACTCGGACAAATTACTTTACCTGTTACCTTTGGAACTCCTTCAAACTACCGAACAGAGTTTATCAAATTCGAAGTCGCCGACTTCGATTCATCATATCATGCAATCCTAGGACGTCCAGCACTGGCCAAATTCATGGCAATACCACATTATCCGTACTTACTGCTTAAGATGCCAGGACCCCACGGTATCCTTTCTCTTCGAAGCGATTTAAAGCGCGCTTTTGACTGCGACGTTCAGGCGATCCAAATTGCAGCTAAAGCACAAGCTGACAATGGAAGAAAAGAAATAGCCGCAATCGCTGCAGAAACAAGCCAAGAAGAATTAGAAATACCGGCTAAAAAACCCAGTATCATCGCACCACCAAAAGAAGCCGACGTCAAGCAAATCGACTTAGGCACAGGCGACACCTCCAAGACAGCAACTATCAGTGCTCACCTCTCGGCAAAATAGGAACTCGCGCTCACCAACTTTCTTCGGGACAACAAAGATATCTTCGCTTGGAAGCCAGCTGACATGCCAGGAGTCCCAAGGGAGTTGGCTGAGCACAGAATTGATGTTAACGAAAGCTCCAAACCTGTAAAACAACGGGTACGACGATTCTCACCCGACAAGAAGGCAGCAATTAAAAAGGAAATAACAAAACTGATGGCAGCCGGATTCATCAAGGAAATCCTTCATCCAGATTGGCTAGCCAACCCGGTCCTTGTACAGAAGAAAAACACGGACGAGTGGCGTATGTGCGTCGATTACACAGATCTCAACAAACATTGCCCAAAAGATCCGTTTGGGCTACCACGCATTGACCAGATAGTTGACTCGACAGCAGGGTCTGCGTTATTGTCTTTTCTCGATTGCTATTCAGGGTATCACCAGATCACACTAAAAGAAGAAGACCAGAGCAAGACATCTTTCATCACCCCGTTTGGTGCCTACTGCTACAAGACCATGTCGTTTGGACTAAAGAACGCCAGCGCCACGTACCAAAGAGCTATCCAGACTTGCCTTGGGAATCAAATAGGTGAAAATGTGGAAGCATACGTGGACGATGTGGTGGTGAAAACAAAGAACCCAGACACTCTAATTGAAGATTTAAAGCAAACCTTCGAAAACTTGAAGAAATGGAGATGGAAATTGAACCCAAATAAATGTGTATTTGGAGTTCCCTCAGGACAACTACTCGGATTTTTGGTTAGTCAGCGCGGGATCGAAGCCAGCACCAAGCAAATACGAGCTATAACAGAAATGGGCCCACCTAGAAGTGTCAAAGATGTGCAGAAACTAACAGGATGCATGGCGGCCCTCAACCGTTTCATATCAAGACTCGGCAAAAAGGGGTTACCTTTCTTTAAACTACTAAAGAAGACAGACAAGTTCGAGTGGACAATACAAGCCGACGAAGCTTTCAAAAAACTTAAAGAATACCTCACTTCATCGCCTATCCTGACACCTCCAAAGAAAGATGAAGATATGATGCTATATATCGCGGCAACTCCCACCGTAATCAGTACAGCAATAGTCATAGAAAGAGAAGAACAAGGGCGCGTGTATAAAGTGCAACGTCCAGTATACTACATCAGCGAAGTACTGTCAGAATCCAAAATCCAGTACCCACACGTACAAAAACTACTCTACGCTCTACTCATTACCTCACGGAAGCTTCGCCACTATTTCGAAAGCCACAAGATTACCGTAGTGACAGATTTTCCACTCGGAGACATCCTACACAATAAAGACGCCACAGGGCGCATATCCAAATGGGCAGTTGAAATTGGAGCTCTTGATATCAATTTCACCCCACGGAAAGCAATCAAATCTCAAGCCCTCGCCGATTTCGTGGCCGAATGGACAGAGATTCAACAGCCCTTATCAGATACAATCCTCGACCACTGGAAAATGTACTTTGACGGATCACTCAAACTAGGCGGGGCCGGTGCAGGCGTTCTCCTCATTTCTCCAGAAGGAAAACAACTCAAGTACGTCCTTCAGATATTATGGCAAGCTACGAATAACGAAGCAGAATATGAAGCCCTCATCCACGGGCTACGAGTTGCAATTACCCTCGGAATAAAAAGACTACTCGTATACGGTGATTCAGCAGTGGTCATCAACCAAGTCAACAAAGATTGGGACTGCACCAAAGAAAACATGGGTGCTTATTGTGCTGAAATACGGAAACTTGAAAAACACTTCCAAGGATTAGAAATTTTACACGTCCTACGCGATTCTAACATTGCAGCAGATGTCCTTGCCAAGCTCGGATCAGACAGAGCAAAGGTTCCACCCGGCCTATTCATAGAAGAGCTATCAGTTCCCTCTATCAAACAACCCGGTGAAACAACACATGAAATTCAGGCTAAAGGCGTTCAGATCTTGATAATCAACACTTCATGGACCCAAGATTTCATTGACTATATCAAAGAAAATAAACTGCCAGCAGATAAAGCAGAGGCCACACAAGTTGTTCGCAGAAGCAAAAACTACGTTTTAGTAGGGAATAAACTCTATAGAAGAGCAGCATCATCAGGAGTATTACTAAAATATGTCTCATTTGAAGAAGGCAAAGAAATCCTAAATTAAATACACTCAGGTTGCTGTGGAAATCATGCCGCCTCAAGGACACTGGTTGGCAAAGCATTTTGCACCGGATTCTACTAGCCAACTGCTTTGAAAGACACCGAAGAGCTTGTCAGAAAATGCAAAGGTTGCCAAATGTTTGCAAGACAAGCCCATATACCAGCTCACAATCTTATCTGCATCCCACCCGCTTGGCCTTTTTCATGCTGGGGGCTAGATCAAGTAGGACCCCTGAAAAAAGCAAAAGGCGGCTTCGAGTACATCTTCGTAGCAATCGACAAATTCACCAAGTGGATTGAATACAAACCACTCGCGAAGTACAGTGCAACCAAAGCAGTCGAGTTCATCCAAGACATTATGCACCGCTTCGGCATGCCCAATCGAATCATCACAGATCTAGGCTCCCCCTTCACAGCTACGGAATTCAAAAGCTGGGCACAAGACTGTGGTTTCAGTATAGACTATGCGTCCGTTGCACATCCAGAAGCCAACGGACAAGTAGAAAGGGCTAACGGACTCATACTAGCCGGATTAAAACCAAGGTTATACGAAGAACTAGTGGACTATGGGTCCAAATGGATTGAAGAATTACCGAAAGTAGTATGGGGGCTATGAACTCAAATAAGCAGAGCAACAGGCCACCCACCCTTCTTCCTAGTTTACGGGTCAGAGGCCGTACTACCCGCCGACTTGATCTGGACTTCCCCAAAAATAGAACAATATGATGAAGGAGAAGCAGAACACACAAGAAGATTAGAACTCGACAGCTCAGAAGAAGTCAGAATAAACGCTACCCTCCAATCAGCCAGATACCTACAAGGCTTAAGACGGCACTACAACAAGAGTACCCAACCGTGATCACTACAAGTTGGAGACTTAGTACTAAGAAGGATACAAAAGACTGATGGACGACATAAGCTACTCAGTCCATGGGAAGGCCCGTTCATTGTCACAAAAGTCACCGGACCAGGCACATACAAGTTGATGACCGAAGATGAAAAAGAAGTCAGCAATACATGGCACATCAGCCAGCTAAGAAGATTCTACGCGTAAAAACAACTCAAGAAAAAACAGATATGCAAGCCACAAGGGACCTACAATCAACGAAAGACAATACTCTTCAACAACATATGTATTAGTTTATACTCATGATCAATAAAGATGATATTCATCCACAGCATGTCTTGTCATGAACTCCAACGAGTTGTTTTCACGAAAAAGCAAAATGGCTGAAAACATGCCTGAGCATCCCGGCCGAGAGCAAAATAGCTGAAAAGATGCTTGAGCCTGCCGATGAGGGTAGCTAAAAGCTAACACCCGAAACAAAAAGCAAAATGGCTGAAAACATACCTGAGCATCCCGGCCGAGAGCAAAATAGCTGAAAAGATGCTTGAGCCTGCCGATGAGGGTAGCTAAAAGCTAACACCCGAAACAAAAAGCAAAATGGCTGAAAACATGCCTGAGCATTCCGACCGAGAGCAAAATAGCTGAAAAGATGCTTGAGCCTGCCGATGAGGGTAGCTAAAAGCTAACACCCGAAACAAAAAGCAAAATGGCTGAAAACATGCCTGAGCATTCCGACCGAGAGCAAAATAGCTGAAAAGATGCTTGAGCCCGCCGATGAGGGTAGCTAAAAGCTAACACCCGAAACAAAAAGCAAAATGGCTGAAAACATGCCTGAGCATTCCGGCCGAGAGCAAAATAGCTGAAAAGATGCTTGAGCCTACCGATGAGGGTAGCTAAAAGCTAACACCCGAAACAAAAAGCAAAATGGCTGAAAACATGCCTGAGCATTCCGGCCGAGAGCAAAATAGCTGAAAAGATGCTTGAGCCCGCCGATGAGGGTAGCTAAAAGCTAACACCCGAAACAAAAAGCAAAATGGCTGAAAACATGCCTGAGCATTCCGGCCGAGAGCAAAATAGCTGAAAAGACGCTTGAGCCCGCCGATGAGGGTAGCTAAAAGCTAACGCCCGAAACAAAAAGCAAAATGGCTGAAAACTTGCCTGAGTATCCTGGCCGTGAGCAAAATAGCTGAAAAAACGCTTGAGCCCGCCGATGAGGGTAGCTAAAAGCTAACACCCGAAACAAAAAGGCAAAATGGCTGAAAACTTGCCTAAGCATCCCGGCCAAGAGCAAAATAGCTGAAAAAACGCTATAACTTGCTGATAAGGGTAGCTAAAAGCTAACAAAAAGCAAATTGGCTGAGTCGACCAAAATTTAACTTCAAAAGATCCTCTAGCACTTCGTTCCGAAAAGCAAGAGGCTCGGGGGCTACATCCAGATAGGAATATTTTTTCCTCACAAAAGCACAAGCGCCACTCAAGAAAGCACTCGGACACCGAAGTTTGTCGAGGCAACATTCTATACCGAGTCATTTTACATAGCGCAGGCGAAAGGTTGTTAACACAAAGATCTACATCTAACAAGTCATAGCATGGACAAAGCACTCGATGAATCACAAGGGAGGAAGAAAAGGAAAGCACCCGACAAATCAAGGGGCCTCGTCAGAATAACGCACATAATTGTTTTACGGAGCAGAGACGGGAACAAGACAAAGTACTCAGCAAGCCAAATAACTTCAACCGCACCCAAGCGAAGAATACATCAACAAAAATAAAGAATCTTCATTTAAAAAGGAGTGTAATATTACAAGGGGATGCTCAATCGAGTCAGGCGTTGTCATCAGAAAGGGAAATGTCAATATTTAGACCATCTACAACCCTACTGGCTAGATCTTCGACCTCAGGCTCCATCTTTTCAACGGCGTCAAGATATTCTTGGCTTTCAGCTTCTTCTGCTATCTTGGAGAGAGGCGCCTCTGGAGCAAGGACCCGGACCTGGGCCAGCACATTCTTGGTACATACTTGGGCACACCTCTTCGCGAACTCTTGGAAACGAGTCAGAATCCGGGGAATGAACTGCGCCCAAGATTGCCCGTCATCCGCCGAGGTCCGGAGGACATCGGCCACTGAATGAAAAGATTTCCACAAAGCATTCCAATTCTCAGTAGCCGTCGCCAGCTTCCCGGACAAGTTTTCAATAGTTTTTTGGGCCTGCACAAGATCTCTGTCAGCTCCGCGCCTAATCAGCTTAGCAAGAGCGAGTTCTTCCTCAGCATGAGTAATTACCTCCTCAGCTCTATTATGACTAGAACGAACAAGGGCCCTCATTTCATCAATACTCTCCGAGAGCTTCTGCTTCTCAACTCGGAGAGCTAGACAGTACACCCAAGAACAAGTCAGCAGAAAAAGAAGTCAAAATACAAGAAGAAACAGGCAGAACCCGCGGCACCTTTGCTTTCATTCTTCGCAGACTCCACCGCAGCATCTCTCTGTTTCTCCGTCTCCACTACCCGGGCGCGAAGGGCTTTCTCCTCCTTTTGGTGCAATTGATGCTCCGTCTCCAACTCAGCCCGGAGAAGGTCAAGATCGGCTTTCAAAGCATCCACCTCTGAAGACAACTTCCTCTCATTTTCAGATGAGAAAAAGAAGCCAGAATGATCACGAGAAAAAGACTGGGTGAAAAGAAGCAAAGAGAAACAAAGCGTAAGAATAGAAGAAAAAACAAGCGTACAAAAGAGGAACGACAGTAAAACCTACCTGGAGCTTCTCACCAAAAGAAGTCGCGAGGGTCGACAAGCTCCCCTAGGCTGCGGTCAGCTCCGATAACTGATGAGTGGCATCAAACTGTTGCACCACGTCACCGGAAAAGGAGGGGCCGCTAGAGACAAGAGAGGGGGAAGGAGAGGCCGGCTGGAGCGAAGGAGGAACGACCAAAGTGACCTCCAGGGAAGCCGGAGCCAAACCCTCAGAAGAACCCGGCGCGACGGCCACAGTTACCTCCGGAGCGACCAAGTCCGCAACCCTGCTAGGTAGCTCTGAAGCCCCCACGGCGACCTCATCAACACAATGTTGTGAGTCCCGAGGCTCAGAACTCGTTGGCGCGGTGGGAGGCAGAGAAGAAGTCGATGAAGAAATTAGAGAAGACGAAACACTGAAAAGTGATAAAAGGAAGCACCAATAAGAACCAGAAGAAGGAAGATAAAAGCCAAAGAGATAAAGCTAGAATTTACTCACCCGACTACTTTTTTCTTCGTGAAACCAAGAGAAGGCCTCGCAGGGGGAACCACGACGGCAAAGACGTCCCCGCAACCCGGCGATGGGAGCGGGACAGCAGACAACGGAGCCACGGAAGAAGCCGGGGCTGGAGCCGTGGAAGAAGCCGGGGCTGAAGAAGAAGCTGGGGCTGGGGCTGAAGAAGAACTGCGCACCGGAGGAGCGGTACAGCTCGGGACAGAGGCAACCAAAGAACTCGACACCAGAGCTTCAGAAGAAGTCGGCGCGGGAACCTCGGAAGAACTCACACCCAACCTCCGATTACTTCAGAAAGTCCAAGACTAAAATTCAAAACAAAGAGGACAAATTCAATGCAACAAGAATATGAAAAACAACTCACTGCCGCATGATGAGGGGGACTTCATCATCCTCTTCTTCTTCAGCCAACGAAACCAGAGCACCCGCTGAAAAGGAGATGAAAAGTACTCGGTTCAAGAGAGAAACATGAAAATAAAAGAACAAAGAGTATTAAATGTGCTCACCTAAGAGCATGCTAGCAACAACTGGAGTACCTGAGGGAGTACTTGGTTTGCGAGGCTTCTTGGAGACAGGCAAGCCAGACGAAGACCTATCCATTCGCCCCCTCTTCGGGACACTGCGAGGACCGCGAGGAACTAGACGAGGAACATACTCTTCATATACATCAACAAATCTGAAAGAAACCCCAGGAAGGGCTGTAAAGGCTTCAGACTTACTAATTGTAGAAGTACCAGCTAGACGATCCCCAGTCTCCGCCATGGCAGGGAGAACACCAAGGGGATCGGATCGACAAAATTCCGCCCAAGCTCCTGCGAAAAAAGATAAAACACCAAGACAAAGAAAAGCTAAGCAAGAACGGATGCAGCAAGAGTACATAAAGAACTCAAATAAAAAAGATAGACAACTCACAGCTGGGGACGGGTTGTTGGCCGAGTACTCAGAGACGGCAGGAGGAATGACGCTTACTCCTTTCAGCATCTTCTGGAGATGCTCGAGTACCTCCTCACCAGTCAGCTCAAGAGCTGGGACCATGCGTGAAGGATCCTCGGCCCCAGAATACTCAAAGCCGAGATGTTCCCGCTCTTTCAAGGGTTGAACCCGGCGACGAAGAAAGCTTGAGACAATACCAAAGCCGGTCAATCCCTGCTGTTTCAACGTGCTAATCCTATCAAGGAGTGGCTAGATCGCTTGAATCTCAGCAGGAGACTCAAGCTTCTTGTCCCACCGGTCATTCGCCACAGGACCGGATCCGGAGTGAACAACAAGAGAAGGGATCAAATTGGCAGCGTAAAACCACTCGGCACGCCAATCTTTGACAGAATCAACCAGGTCATAGTCAAAAAACTTAATTTTGAGACCCTGGCGAAACTGAATCCTACAACCGCCGAGGGCACTAGTTTCCTCACGGCAGGGTTGAGGTTTCAGGCGAAAGAAAAAGCGAAAAAGAGATAGAGAAGGAGGGATCCCAAGGAAGGCTTCACAAAGGTGAACAAAAACAGAAAGATGGAGAACGGCATTGGGGGTTAGATGGTTCAGACTAACCCCGAAATACCCAAGAAACTGATGAAGGAAGACGGAAGCAGGAAGACAAAGTCCAGCGCGGACAAAAGAAACAAAAAGGACAATCTCACCAGGACCCAGGGCCGGAACCCGATGCTCGCCCAAAACTCTCCATTCAGCGATGACTTTGCTTTGGATCAAGCCATCACTAACGAGGTCGCGCAGCTGGTCTTCGCTGGTTGTTGGAGCCGGCCAAACCTTCTGAGCTGCCCTCATGGCCACAAACTCCTGGTTTTCAATCAAAGATAGGGATGACTCCTCGTCCACGAAGGTCGCCTGAGACTTGCTTGCGGTCTTCTTCTTTCCCATGAACTGGCGGAAGCAACAAAGGCGCTAAGGAGGCTGAAGCTAGAATAATGGTGCTCGGGCGATAACGACAATGACGGCGGTGGGTTTCTGAGAACTAGGGTTTAAAGGCAAGAGCTGGGCAACAAGGGAAAGGAAGATAAAAGGTCTTTAAATAGATTTCTCAGTGATGCAAACGGCCCATAAGGCCCATTAAAGCACAGCGTGGGAATGCAACGGTCCATATACCGACGCAGCTAAAACGACGGAGGGCACGAATCCACACAATGGTATAAACCAACGGGCAGATTTCAGACTTATCCACGCAGCACCACAATAGGGTTATCAGATAGCCATAAGAACAACTCGTTGAACCAAGAAGAAAAAAAGGGCTACCTCACGAGGAACAAAAGAACCCGGTTATGTAAGAAAGAACTCGGTAGTCTCATGAACGACAGGGATCACAACAGAAAAGTCAAAGACAACTCAGAAGACAAGATTCGTTACATTACAAGTGACTTCAAAAATAGAAGATTACAAATCTTACAAGACCCAACGAACTCGGCACCACGAAAAGCAAAGTAGCAAAGAGGAACACGGACACGACTAGGCTCTGGAACGACTACGTGTCCCAAATTGCTACTCGGAAGGACAGACCGCCATCAGCTACACTGTTTTCTTCAAAGGACGAACGCAGTGCATCCAAGGCGGAAATCGGCAGCACGGCAGGGCAACATGGAGCAGAGAAGGCCGGCGGGCATCTGTCTACCCAAGACCGATGTGATGCTGGATATGGTGTTGATCTGCACTGGACGGTCTCAAGACAGGCGACGAGGATCAACCTAGAACTGCCGGATGAAGGAACGAAGCCCACATCACAAGACTTCCTCCAACTACCACCACGTACATCCTGGCACAATGCTGTCGCGGGATTAGCCTACCTCTAATCCCTATCACAAGACTTCCTCTAGCTACGACAAGACACACAGAAACTACAAAACATGCTCGGGGGCTGCTCTACTTCACAAACTACCAAGTTCATGACCACCAAGGCTTCAATAGAGTATCCAATGAATGAAAACAAGCACTCCGGGACAGTATTTATAGACCAAAGTATCGGCGCACATGGACCAGGAGTACCAACGAAATAAGCCTAACAAAGGACATAGTGAAAAGACAGGACACAATAATGGACGACTCAGGCGAGAAGAGGCAGTACTCAAAGACGGGCATATTCGGAAGAATATACCGGCATAGTACAACCCGTGAACAAAAGGCATTTACACTCAACCACCACCATACAACTACATCTGACAACAGCAGACTATCAAAGAATACGCCAAGACCTCACATCCGAGTTCTTCCCGAACAAAACAACACAGATATACGCTCAGGGCCTCGGCCAAACATCATAGCTTAATCAACACTAAGCTAGGGAGCTCGGCCTTTCATTTCAACTACCCCCCGGAGGCTCGGAACCAAAGACAAAGGACCAAGAATACAAGAAGCTCAAGACTACAACGACGACAACACATCAAGACTCTTCATCCGACTTCTTTTCTAAAAGAGAAGAACTCGGAGAAAGCAGGATACATAGCCACAGAATTTTTTGAAGACAAGAATCAAGACCCTCCAACTTTTTGTTCCAAATAGCAAGAGGCTCAAGGGCTACACTCAGTGAGTGCACTTTTTCTTCAAAAAAGAGCACGTCACCAAAAGACTTCCTCAACGCAGATCACTTCAAGACACTACGACAAAAAGAACCCGGAACGAGCCATATTCGAGTTCTTTTTCATAAAACTTCAACGAACAATCAGAGCAACTTCAAGACAAGATCCTCCAGCTCCTTGTTCCAAATAGCGAGAGGCTCGGGGGCTACAACCAGGTGGATGTACTTTTTCTTCAAAAAGCACTCACCACTCGAAGATCCCAAGAAGCGCTACAAGGTTTCACTCCAGAAAGTACTCGGATGACATTTTGTTCCTACTCAACAAGACTTGAAGAAGTAAAGCGAGACTTTCAGAGCTCAACCATGAAGTGCTCGGGGGTTTGTCGATGCGGGACCCATAGGATACCCCGCAAGGGAGAGAGAATATCTAGTCCAACTAGGATTCTCCCCATGTAATCTTAGTAGTATAGCTATTAAGTAATCCTACTAGGAAATCTTATTGTAAACGGACTAGGACTCTAGCCTCCTGACTATATAAAGGAGGGCAGGACTCCTGAGACGAGAGGACCATGGTACAACACAACACTTGACAATCAATCCAACGTAAAGGCTAACGCCGACTGGACGTAAGGTTATTACTCGATCTACGATCGAGGGCCTGAACCAGGATAAATCGACTGTGTCTTGCGTTAACCGTCGAGTTCGGCATACGCCGAAGCCCGAACATACTGCCCTGGGTACCCCCGTGGCAGGCTATCGGTGGTAAAACATCGACAATCTTCCTTTTCGGTGTTTGATTCCAAAGGGAGAGAATTTAGAAGACCAAAAGCAATCATTAATAATTTACAAGTGGTAATGGTCCGAGAAAGGGAGGATAGTGGATTATGGATTGCATGTGTAATGGGGAGAATTTGTAGAAAGCAAGGCTTAAATCCATAATACCACATGGGGACAGTTGCAAGGGCAAGATGAGTTTTTATGTAGTCTTACAAATAGTATCTTTTAGCATCATATAATCTTGCCCCTTGCATTGCATCCTAGCAAATAAATAGGTTTTAAATTCAAAATTTTTATTATTTGCTTGCTTTGGTCGTGTTGTCATAAATCACCAAAAAGCAAGACCTTTTTACTTTGGATTTTGGTGTTTGATGACCAACACAACCAAATTGGACTAATAAATTTACAAGTGATTGTTTTGTAGTTCAATAGGATGCAAGACGTGACTTGGACGAAGGCAACGTGATGATCCGATGATCAACACCATAAGCAAGACCTTAGAAGCACAAGAGAAGACCCAAGATATCAAGTAAAGTCCAAGCATGAAGATAGGAACCAAGCCGTATGCAAGATCATGAAGAAACGAGCTCATAGAGGTGACCGGACGCTGGACTGGATGCTAGAGGAAAGTGACCGGACGCTCCAATCAAGTGGCTCGACAATAGGCATGACTAGACTCTAGACTGGACGCTGGTGGCAGATTGACCGGACACAGGACAGTAGAGTCCGGTCGAGTACAGAGAGGTTCTAGAGCGACAAAAATGCGACCGGACACGTCCGGTGGCATGTGGCGGGACGCTGGCAGCATCCGATCAGTGGATCATGGCTCCAATGGTTGGGATGACCGGACGCGTCCAGTCAGGACGTGATCAGCATCCGGTCAGTAGCAGAAAAGCGGGATTTTGTTCCCAATGGCTACTTTATCAGTGGGGCTTATAAATAGCCCCCCCAACTGGCCATTTGAGGAGTGTGGAGTTGAGGAAACATATCTAGAGTGTTGATACACCATTTTAGTGATCTCCACTTGCATAGTGCTTAGTGTTTTATTAGGTGATTAGCGTAAGTGCTTTGCGAAGTGCTTAGGTTGATTAGACCACCGCTTATGTGCTTGCTCTAGGTTTAGGCCTAGTGTTTAGTGAGGTTTGCATACCTCTTACCACTCCGTGCTTGCACGCACCATTGTAGTACATCGGAGGGGCTTGTAGTCTTGTGAGATCACACCAACCGCAGTTGTGGTGTGGCTACCACCGTGTACCAGAGGGAACAAGGCCCGTGGCGTTTCGACCGGAAGCTTGATAGTGAAGACGGCGGTGAGCATCCAGGAGAGGCTTGCCGGAAGGCACGTCGTAGACCCACTTGCATGTGGAGAAGGCCCGAGGCTATCCACGGAGTTACCTGACTGGGAGCTTGGCCCTTGCGAGGGGCTCCAATGAGGACTAGGGGGAAGCTTGCGTGCTTCTCGATACCTCGATAAAAATACCAGAGTCATCGACGGGAGTTTGCATGTCTGTACCTTGCTCTTTAGCTTCCGTATTTACATTGATTGTATTACTCCTTTTGTGGTAGAGATAGCAACACACTAGCAAAACCATAGTTGCACATTTAGATAGTTTATCTTTTGCGTAGGTTTTGCTAAGGTTTGAAAAAGAGGCCATAGTTTAGAATTAGAATTTTAAGTTGCCTAATTCACCCCCCCCCCTCTTAGGCGTCACGGTCCCCTTTAGAGAGCTGAAGTGATGATGAAGTTGATGATGCAAGTCTTGCTCTCATGGTGAGAAGAACCACCAAGATGCTAAAGAAGCTCAACAAGAGTGGCATCAAGTTTGATGGCAAGAAAAAGAAGTTCTTCACTAGCTCTAGAAGGAAGCCAATCTCTGAGATGGATTGCTACAATTGTGGAGAACTTGGTCATTTAGCACACCAATGCACAAAACCCAAGAAAGACAAGTACAAGAATAAGAACAAGGGCAAGAAAGATGACTTAAGTGATGAAGATAAAAAGAAGAAGAACAAGCCATACAAGAAGAAAGATGGCAAGAAGGACTTCCATAAGAAGAAGAAAAATAGGAAGGCATACATCGTCGGTGATTGGCTCACGGATATTGATTCATCATGTTGCTCATCCAATGATGATAGTGATAATGAGAAGGTGGCCGCCATTGTGATTGACTCTTCATCATCTTCACCGACACCACCGCCATCATCCTCTACACACATATGCCTTATGGCCAAAGGTGAACGGAAGGTATCAAATGATGATGATAGTAGTGGTGATGAACGTGCTAATGATGATGATAGTGATAGTGATAGTGAAGATGATGAATATGAAACACCTTCATATGATGATCTTGTTAAATTGCTAAATCAATATACTAGGATCATTAGAAAGACTAGAGCTAAGAATGACAAGCTAGAAGCTAAGAATGATTCTCTTTTAGCTAAATGTGATATAGCCGAAACGGCTAGTGTTGAGCTTAGAGAAGCAAATGAAGCTATGTCATCCAAACTCAAGGAGCTCAAATCTTCTAAGAAAGAGCTTAAAGATAAACATGATAAACTTGAGCGGATGCATAAAGAGCTCATCACTAGCCATAATATATTAAAAGAAGAATATACAACTCTCAAGGTAAATCATGATAATCTTGTTATTGCTCAAGAATTTTTATCCAATGAGCCACATGATGCTACTAATGATATTGTTAAGATTGATATAGCTACATCATGTGATGATTTAATTGTTGAGAGCATTGAGCAAGGATCTAGTGGCAAAGGCAAGCAAGTGGTTGAGTCCGATGACTATGATGAGTATATCAAGATCAAGAATGAGAATGCGAAGCTAAAGAAAGATCTTGAGAAGCTATCAACCACCAACACCATTGTGCTAGAAACTCTTGATCGTGATGGTGACTTGATTCTTGAGAATGAGAAGCTCAAAGAAGAGAACAAGAAACTCAAGGAAGAGAAAAATAATGATGCACTCAAGGAAGAGAACAAGAAGCTCAAGTTGGAAAAAGAGCACCTCAAGATTGGATTGAGCAAGTTCACAAGAGGTAAGCATCTTCAAAGTGAGCTACTAATGAACACTGTCATGTAGATGGACAGAAGTGGCTTTGGGTACTTGGCAAACCAAGAGAAGAAGGCTCAAGCTCAACAACAACAACACAAGTCAAAACCAAAGCCAAAGAGATGTTTTGAGTGTGGACAAGAAGGCCACTTTGCCCATGAGTGTCAAACTCCACCACCACAACCCTTGCCCAAGCATACTAGACCCTTTGCTTTCAATGCTTATTACATGCTTAGAAAGGACTCTAGTGGAAAGATGAAAGTTATGTTCTTAGGACCTCCCAACAAGAATAGGCCTAAGAAAATATGGGTAGCAAAGTCACTTGTTGAGAAGGTAAAGGACCCTCAACAAGTTTGGGTTCCTAAAGCTTGATCTCTTGTGTGTAGGTGAACTACAAGACCGATGGAACTCATTGGATAATTGATAGTGGTTGCACACAACATATGACCAGTGATCCTCGTATGTTCACCTCACTAGATAAAGAAGTAGATGGACAAGAAAGAATTACATTTGGAGATAATTCAAAGGGCAAAGTTAAAGGATTGGGCAAAGTGGCAATATCAAATGATCATTCAATCTCAAATGTGCTATATGTTGCTTCATTGAGCTTCAACTTGCTATCTGTTGGATAATTGTGTGATCTTGGCTTTCAATGCCTATTTACCGAGAAGGAAGTGGTTGTATCCAAGAAAGATGATGATCAAGTGATATTCAATGGATTTAGATACAACAACCTATATCTAGTGGGCTTCACCTCCGAAGATGCTAATTTGAAGACTTACTTATTCACCAAAACAACACTTGGGTGGCTATGGCATAGAAGACTTGCTCATGTTGGGATGAGCTCACTCACGAAGCTAATGAAGAATAATTTGGTGAGAGGGTTGAAGCATGTGAAGTTTGAAAAGGACAAGCTTTGTAGTGCATGTCAAGCCGGCAAACAAGTTGCAAATACTCATCCTACAAAAGCTTTCATGTCTACCATAAGAGTGCTAGAGCTCCTTCACATGGATTTATTTGGACCAACAACATATAAGAGTTTAGGAGGAAATCTTTATTGTCTTGTGATTGTTGATGACTACTTTAGATACACATGGGTATTCTTTCTTCATGACAAACCCGAAGTTGCATCATGCTTCAAGAAGTTTGCTAAGAGAGCACAAAATGAATTTGAAGTAAAGCTCAAGAAGATTAGAAGCGACAATGAGAAAGAATTTAACAACACAAACATTGAAGCCTATTGTGATGAAGTTGGGATCAAGCATGAGGTCTCCACAACATATACTCCTCAACAAAATGGTGTAGTTGAGAGAAAGAACCAGACATTGATTACACTAGCAAGAACAATGCTTGATGAGTACAACACTCCTGAAGCTCTATGGGCGAAAGCTATCAACAGCGCATGCTATGCATCCAACCGCCTATTCCTTCAAAAGTTTCTTGGCAAGACACCTTATGAGGTATTCAATGGGAAGAAGTCGGACGTCTCCTTCTTTAGGGTGTTTGGATGCAAATGCTACATCTACAAGAAGCGGCAACACCTAGGGAAGTTTCAAAGATGTTGTGATATTAGTTTTCTTATTGGTTACTCATCAAAGTCTAAAGCATATAGAGTATTTAATCATGCCACTGGCTTGGTTGAAGAAATATATGATGTGCAATTTGATAAATCTAACGGCTTTCAAGGAGCACATGAGAATCTTGATGATGTAGGTGATGAACCATTGAGGGAAGCCATGAAGAATATTCTAGTTGGAGACATCAAGTCTAATGATGATGAAGATGATGTACAAGTGATCAATCCACCTTCTTCATCAAATGTGCCACAAGATGTTGATAAAGATGAGAGAGTAGAAAATGAAGACACTCATATCTCCCATGAGCAAATGGTGGTACAAGCACAAGATGTTGATGCTCTACAACCTCCCCCTCAAGTGGTTGATAGAATAAATTCACCTTTACTACAAGCTTATCCACAAGATCTCATCATAGGGAGTCCATCAAAGAGAGTAATGACTCGCTCTCAAAAGCTTGCTTCGTTTATTGAACATTACTCTTTTGTCTCTTGCTTTGAGCCTACTAAGGTAGAAGAAGCTCTTCAAGATCTAGATTGGATAAACGCCATGCATGAAGAGTTGAACAACTTCACCCGCAATGAAGTGTGGACTCTTGAAGAGTGACCACAAGGTGCAAGAGTCATTGGAACAAAGTGGGTGTTCCGCAACAAGCAAGATGATCAAGGTGTTGTTGTGAGGAACAAGGCAAGACTAGTTGCAAAGGGGTTCTCTCAAGTTGAAGGTTTGGATTTTGGAGAGACCTTTGCACCGGTTGCAAGACTAGAAGCCATTCGTATCCTCCTTGCATATGCATCACATCATGAAATGAAACTATATCAAATGGATGTGAAAAGTGTTTTTTTAAATGGTTTATTAATGAACTAGTCTATGTTGATCAACCTCCCAGGTTTGAAAATCCTAGATATTCTAATCATGTTTATAGGTTGTCCAATGCATTATATGGGCTTAAGCAAGCCCCAAGAGCTTGGTATGAGTGCCTTTGGGACTTCCTCATTGAGAAGGGCTTCACCATTGGGAAGGTCAACACCACACTTTTCACCAAGAAGCTTGATAGACATATCTTTATTTGTCAAGTGTATGTTGATGATATCATATTTGGATCATCAAATGAAGATTCTTGCAAAGAGTTTGGTGAATTGATGTCGAAGGAGTTTGAGATGTCAATGATTGGAGAGCTTACATTCTTTCTTGGTTTTTAAGTCAAGCAAATGAGAGAATGGATTTTCATCTCTCCAGAAAAGTACACCAAGGATCTTCTCAAGAGGTTCAAAATGGATGAATGTAAGCCAATCAAGACACCAATGCTAACTAATGGACATCTCGACCTAGATGAGGGAGGTAACACGGTTGATCAAACTCTCTACCGCTCTATGATTGGTAGCTTGTTATATTTAACCGCATCTAGGCCCGACATCATGTTTAGTGTGTGTATGTGTGCTAGATTTTAAGCTAATCCTAAGGAAACTCATTTGATTGTCGTTAAAAGAATCCTTAGGTATCTTAAACACACACCAAGCATTGGCCTTTGGTATCCCAAAGGAGCTATATTTGAATTAATTGGCTATTCCGATTCGGATTATGCCGGTCGCAAAGTTGATAGAAAAAGCACATCCGGAGGGTGCCATTTGCTTGGTAGATCACTTGTGTCTTGGTCCTCCAAGAAACAAAATAGTGTGACTTTATCTACCGCCGAAGCGAAATACATTGCCGTAGGTGTTTGTTGTGTACAAATACTTTACATGAAAGAAACTTTGCTAGACTATGGTGTAGTTCTAGAAAAGGTACCTCTTTTGTGTGACAATGAGAGTGCGGTAAAACTTGCTAATAATCCGGTTCAACACTCTCGCACCAAGCACATAGATATCCGCCATCACTTTCTTAGAGATCATGTTGCTAAGAATGATATTTCACGAGAAGGTGTAAGGACCGAGGATCAATTGGCGGATATCTTCACTAAATCGCTAAATGAGGCAACATTTTGTAGGTTGAGGAATGAGCTCAATGTGCTTGATTTTAGCAATTTCACTAGAAAATAAGCTTGTGTTGTCCCTTGCATTGCATTGTAATATACAACATGTTTAATCTTTGGTAATGCATATAGGGCTTGTCTAACATGGTTAAGATAACCGCCGAAAAGCGTGTGAAGAAGCTTAACCTTGGATCAAACTTGACAAGCAACTAGAATTACTTTCAAGTATTGCATTACATATGCATGCATGTTGTTTTGTCGTTTCTCTTCAAATCACCCTTTTATTGCCTATTTTCTTAAAAAGAATTATAGCCTAAGGAAAAATATTTTGAAAATTTTGAGGGTTTGAGAGAGGTCACTCACATCAGTCCCAATTGGTGTTTATTTGGATCTTATCAAAGTTGAGACTTGATTGGGAACAGGCAGCACGAAGAACTTTGAAGAATTACTGAAAAGGAGTGACCGGATGTTGGACCGGACTCTGCTCCCCTATGTCCAGTCAGTTCATAGGAGGTGAACTTTGCTGCGAAGGAGTGACTGGACGCTAGAACAGTGTTCTCCCTGCATCCGGTCAGAAGATGATCCTGCTTCGATCAAGCAAAGAAGACAAAGTTAGGATCGACCGGACTCTGGCTGGGTCCTTTCAGTTGTGATCGAACGCGTTCGGTCATGACTCTAGGAGATTTGGGCCTCTCTAGAGTCGACCGAACTCTAGGTGGCAGCGTCCGGTCGTTGCCACCGGAGCGTCCGGTCAGTAGAAATCGTGTAGGATTCCAACTCTTTTCACTGTTTCCTTTTCTATCACGAGTGGGCCACCCTATAACATCACGCCATCGTGACCTAATCCCATATCCCGCGTCGACATCGCCATAGCTCATGCCCCAGCCATCACCGCATCCGCACCTGCGCCGTGCTCCATGCTCGAGATCGCCATTGCCTATGCCCATGCCTCTACGCCGCTCCCGCACAGCCTCGCCAGCACCGCCGTTGTGCCCCATGACGTCGTCCCCATGCCGAAGTAGCGCCACCATGCCAGCGCCACCCGCACGCCACTATGCTGCACCACCGCGCCAGCGCTGTCCATGCCACCGTGCTACACCACCGTAGCTCGCCCACGCCGTGCCCTAGCACCGCCCGTAGCACATCAGCGCCGCCGTGCCACCTCCCTGCATCGTCACCTCGCGCCAGCACCTCCCCTGCCGCTTTGCTCCATGCGCCAGTGCCTACATTGCACCTCCACTGCTGATTCCTCGCCGTACTTCACCAACCCTAACCCTAGCTTCGTAGTGCCGATCCGGTGGTTCTCCGTGATCCATTCCTTGTTCTTCGGTTCGCCGGTTCATCAGGTAGCAAGCCCCCGGTTCTAATTTCATATCTAATGCTTGCTTCTTAGGGTTTTGTATCTCTAGATATATTGTAATTATTTATAAATCTGATCTATTCTAACATGCAGTGAGTCGGTGTTGTTGAGGTCTCTTTGGCAGTTGTTAGTCAAATCGGGGCCAAGCTCATGAGTACGGATCGAGGCCAAGCCTCAGAAGTGATAGTTGGCAGTTGATTCTTGTCAATGCAGTTCTTCTTTTTAGCTCAATCAGATGGCTCATGTCAAGAACATCGAAGGTGGTCCCGGTGATGAGGATCCGAGGCCCCCACCTTGCCTACCTTCTGAGGCAAAGGGCAAGGCGACAAAGAAGCTCACATCAAAGAAGCGGAAGTATGCAGATGCAGATACAGCGAGAGCAACCGTAGTTGCAGCCATCGCAGAGCTAGCTGAGAGAGGAGGTGCTCGAAGTGGTGTAGTCATTGCAGATCAGCTTTCACCTGCTTAGAGGGCCATTGTCCAGGAGGTTGAGTGTCGTCCTGGTGGTCCAGCTAGGATGACCATGGTTGGAGGACGGCATGTCGCTATAGATGAGAGTCAGTCTCAGGGGAAGCCACAGTCGTAGGCATAGCTAGCAGAGCAGACTTAGGAGGGAGAGCAGGCCGAGCAGACAAAGCCAGCACCATAGCTTCATCGCTCTAGTCGTACCCGTACCTAGGTGACACCGAGGACAAAGACACAACGGAGGGGTTCTCATCCACCTCCCAGACCACAGGGTCCGCCTCCAGTGACTTATCTAGATTTGAGGGCCACCACGACCAAGCAGGTGTAGCAGCTCAGGTTCGTTCAGTTCAAGGAGTGGTTTCCACCAAGGCGGGATGAGCATGCATTAGAGGGCTTCTACACACCACTACAGAAAGATTTTTATAATGCATATCTTAATAGTTGGGCAGCATTCAGGTCTCAGAGGGTTTGCTCCATTGAGTCCATTATAGCAGCAGCTGGAGAGCATATTCGCCCTTACCTATCTTACTTGCCAGAGCTGACAGACTTACTCAGACGGATAGGCAGATATGTTCCATCTTGGGTCTGAGAGTTCTATGCTACACTTTGGATTGACCCGCAACACAGATTCATTCACTTTGCTTTCAGAGGCAGAGATTACAGGCTGATGAGCTTTAGGGTCTGGGAGATTCTCAGGCTTCAGGAGCAACCCATCTAGCTACATGAGGTGTGCTATGGTCAGACAGCTCCTCCTAGACATCCACATGG
This sequence comes from Miscanthus floridulus, assembly GCF_019320115.1. Taxonomy (NCBI): domain Eukaryota; kingdom Viridiplantae; phylum Streptophyta; class Magnoliopsida; order Poales; family Poaceae; genus Miscanthus; species Miscanthus floridulus. The sequence continues at coordinate 21,644,673 of NC_089585.1, read as the reverse complement.
TGGTCTTGTGCCTCCTACTAATTTGGTCGGCCATTGCTTCTTAGAGCCATTCGGCGAGGGATTGAGCAGGACACCCAGTGACCTCACTCCTACAACTAGAGTGCTTGATGCTATCATGAGGAGGACACTGCTTTCGAGGATGGGATATCTCGAGGGCTTGACTCACAATCAGTTATGGCTACTGAACTCTGATGTAGTAGACTGTATTTGATATTTGGGATCTCTTACTTTTAGAGATAGAGGATACTATTGCAGAGGGATTCAGAGGTCACCGACAGTTGCCCTATGCTCATAGGATTACATTCTTGATTCATAGAGCAGTTACAGTGAGGCCACCTGAGATGCCAGCAGAGTACAGTGGTGCTACTATAGAGTTTCCTGCCTATAACATGACTCAGATGCTCTGCCATAGTGCAGTGAGGACACCTAGTCAGCCGCGCCATCATTCAGAGGTGCCAGAGACTGCAGCCTAGCAGGATGAGACTATTAGGGACATTGCAGCTATAGAGGAGGCACAGTTAGATGCTCAGCAGGAGGGTATGGTCGAGAGCGACCCCAGTGACAATACTAATGATGACTACCAGGACATCCCTCAGATGCCTGCACGACGACATGACCATGAGACCGGTAGTTCCAGTTCAGCTCCACCTACACCACAGACAGACCCCGCTCTACTTGCTATCCTTGAGCAGATGAGGCAGGACCAGGCTTGTCAGGCCCAGGAGACAGCAGCTGCTCTAGCATAGGTTCAGGCTAGATAGGACGAGTTCTAGCATCAGCAGCAGGCTATCTAGCAGCAGCAGCAGGGCATGCAGCAGCAGCAGTTACTTGGATTCATGAAGCATGTTGTTACTACTATTGGGGCTCCACCGCCACAGCCTTCACCCTAGATCAGCCAGCCTACCACCATTTCTATGACTCTAGCTTTATAGCCTAGTGGGCTTCAGAGTTAGGGACAACCAGTAGCATAGTTTCCTTCACCTACAGAGCAGGTGTCCTAGTGGTTTGCCTCGCCAGTGCTAGCCCCACAGTTTTCACCTCTACAAACGGGCTTCACACCAACACAGACTTCCTCGCTGCTAGCGCCAGATACCATAGTTTCCAGGAGCCTTAGTGCTACCTTCAGTGAGTTGATAGGGCAGCCTACTCCGCCATATCTACATGTCCCTGGACCTTCCACAGTTGCACATATTACTGGGACTATAGAGACGCTCCCTTCCTCAGTTGCATCATCAGAGCCGCCTGCCACAGTTATACCTATAAAGTCACAGGCCACACCAGTCCCTAATCCAACCCAGACTGCTTCAGCATTAATTCCAGCTGCAGAGGGTCAAACTGCTCAGAGCTCAGGATCAGATGATGATGGCATGCAGTTCCAGCTCGCTCCTCACACCTTAGCGCTCGACTCGTCCGCTGCACCCCCGCCGACCGACCCTTAGGTTTTGGTGTTTGACGCCAAAGGGGGAGATGGATCGAGTATGTTAGACTTAGGGGGAGCGATACATTTAGGGGGAGTCTATCTATTATATTTGGCTTTTTATGTGTGGTACACTATTATGCATTCATGTGTTTACTTTTATGCATCGAACTATATTTATGTGATAGTGATATCTACGAAATCATGATATTAATGTGATATGTGACATGTGTGCTCTCTATTTTGAATTATTTATATGTCATATCAATTGTGTTATGCTCATTTGCTTTGCTTCCACATTTTTACTTCGATGCAAATGAGCTTTATTAATTATACTCATGCTTATTCCATATCTATTGAGTACATCATGTTGACTTGGGTCATATAAGCTTCCCTAACCCTTTTGTTCTTATTGCCATAAGCTTATATGAACCAAGCATGTTGAAAACCTCATCTCTTTCACATACTCGAGGTGGTATTGTCATCAATCACCAAAAAGGGGGAGATTGAAAGCATCTAGGCCCCTAGTTGGGTTTCGGTGATTAATGACAATACGAGATTACTGTGACTAACATGTCTTTTGCAGATGCAATTAAGTTAGGTCATGGTAATGGCAATTGATTGGGCAATCATGGTTGTCATGCCCCTATGATGGAAATCATTTTGGTTTTCAAAGGATGGACGACAAGGTTAAGGATGGACTAGTTCTAAGTATCGTTTGGTGTTGAAGAGACACTTAGAGTAGTTTAGGACTTTGTTTTTCCTTTGGCCATACTATTAAGGGGGGTATGGACGGGTAGCTTGACCTAGGTGAGTCTAGTGGGTTAGGTGTGGTGCACACTTGTCAAATCTAGCACAGGTAGCTCCTAAAAAGCCCTAAGATCAATTGTAGCGAACTTTATTCACATATGATTGTGAGTTGGAAGTGAATGGAGGGTCAAATGTTGACCGGACGCTGGTTTCGGTGTGACCGGACGCTGGCGTAGAGTCCGGTCAGTTCATTTGATCAAGGTGAAGTCGTCTGGACGCGACCGGACGCTGAGAGGTGAGTGACCGGACGCTGGGTGTCAGCGTCCGGTCGACTACAGTAAGGGTCCAGAGAGGGAAAATCCTGATCAAACGTGTCCGGTCAGTGCTGATCGGATGCTGATCAGGTTCTGGCTGCTGACCGGACGTTGAGCAGCAAATGACCGGACGCTGGGTGCCATAGTCCGGTCAACATTAGTAAGGTTCCAAAGGGTAGTTTTTGTGACCGGACGCGTCTGGTCTGTGCTGACCGGAGGCTGGCCAGTGTCTGGTCATAACTTAAACTGCACAGAGGTGGGTGAACTGACCAGAGCGTCCGGTCACCCCGTAGAGGCACATAACGGTTCGTTTTGAATGAGGGGTTATAAATACTTCCTCTATTCACTCAAGGGATTATTTTTGCTCATTCCAACAGCTGAGAAACACCCTTGAGAGTGTCAAGAAGAGCAAGGTCCTAGTGAGGTGATTGAGATTTGAGAATTCAAGAAAGAGGCCTCATTAGTGAAAGCAAGAGTAGCAAAGTGTGCATCTACCCTTCTCATTAGGCTTGTCGTGGTCAAGTGAGAGTTTGTGCTTGTTACTCTTGGTGATCGCCATCACCTAGACGGTTTGGTGGTGATTGGGATCTTGGTGATCATCCGGTGGAGCTTGTGGATGACCCAACTCAAGTTGTGAGCGGTTGTGGGTGATTCACCGCGACGGAGTGTCGAAGAATCAATCCGTAGAGAGCACTTGATCCTTGCGCGGATCAAGGGGGAGCTACACCCTTGCGCGGGTGCTCCAACGAGGACTAATGGAGAGTGGCGACTCTCCGATACCTCGGCAAAACATCGCCGCGTTCCTCCTTCTCTCTTTACGGCAATTCAATTCGACGAGTACAGCAATTCAATTCTTGTCTTTACATTCATAGAATTGACATGCTAGAGTAGGATTGGAGCATAGGTTGCTAAACTTTTGTGCGATAGAACAATAGAAACACTTTCGAGGCACAAAGGGTGAAGTGAGCTAACCGTAGGGTATAATTATTGCAAAGAATTTTAGAATTAACCCAATTCACCACCCCTCTTGGGCATCTTGATCATTTCATGTCTCTCTAGAATAGAAGAAGATATAGAGAAGTTGTTAGAGGGTGAAAAAAATATAGAACAGTTTTTATTCAAATAGCTCTCTAAATGATAATTTAATGAGCAATTTTAAAAAAACTCTTAACATGCAAGCAATAAAAACCCAACAACGTCCTCTGTCCTCTCCTAAATTAAAATTTTCATTGGCAGTGTTCACGGTTTTGTCACAACTTTCCGAAGTTTCAATGACTGTACTCCCTTCATCTCAAAATATGTGTTATTTTAACTTCTTGAGAAATCAAACACATTTAACTTTGACTAAATTTATAAAAAAACATTAATTTTATGGTGCACAATAAGTATCATTAGACTAATTGTTGTATATATTTATAATAAATTTATTTAAAGATAAAAACATTATTGATATTTTCTACAAACGTAACCAATTTTTTTAAAATAATTACCATGTATGAAGCTAAAATGATACTTATTTTGGGACGGAGTAGGTTTTAGGAAGCGTGCAGAACTCTCGGGTACGCGCAGGGTAGCCAATTTTTTTTTTTTTGTCTTTTCCTGAACGGTCGATATTGTAATATTGAATTGAAACTACAGAGACAACAAAGTAGCTGTGGAAAAAAAAAGGTCAATTGGACTGACTACTAATATTGAATTGAAACTACAGAGACGACAAAGTAGATGTGGAAAAAAAAGGGGTCAATTGTACTGACTACTACTGATCAGTGCTAGAGACGAAAGCGAAGACTTATCTGACCGCTTCAACACACCATCCAGCACGGCAACAACAAAGACTAGTCGCTAATTGAAACTAGTGATCCAGGCCTCCGTGAAATAGCCAGGAGACCCCGGCCCATTCCATCCATGATCAATCTCTTCGATTCTCTCCCGACACTGACTAGCAACGCACACATGACTGCGGTGCTCTTGCCATCACTTGTTCTCCACACTTCTGTAGCCTTCTTGCTACAGCTACCAACAATAGCTGCTGCTTCCCAAACAACAGAGCCGCCTGAACAACAAGGCTGCAGCTCGCCCAAGGCATGCGGGAGCCTGAACATCTCGTACCCATTCTGGCTGGAGGAGCCAGGGCGGCCGCCGTGCGGGTCGCCGTCCTTCCAGCTCAAGTGCAACAGCAGCGGCGCGTTCCTGAGCCGCTCCATGTTCCAGGCGTACCGGGTGGTGAGCATCTTCTACCAGAACAGCTCCCTGCACGTGGTGGACGAGAACCTGCCCCTCGCCGCCGGCTGCCCGGCGCCGTGCTTCAACCTCTCGCTCAGCATGTGGTTCATGCCGGCGTTCGCCATCAGCAGAGCCAACAGCGAGCTGCGGTTCCTCTCCCGGTGCGACGAGCCGGTGCCGGAGGCTGTGCCTGGGTTTCAGCGCATGCCTTGTGACAACTACTCGTTCGTCGGGTTTAGACGGCGGTTCGGAAGAAGCTACGGCGGCAGAGAGCACGGGGCAACACCGCCGCCGGGCTGCCTTGTCGCTGTCGTGCCGACTCTCCCGGCGACAGACCGGGACAGCAGGCACAACTACGTCGCGAGCTTGAGGAGTGGGTTTCTGCTGGAGTGGACGGTGGTCTCAGGGGATTGCTCCAAGTGCACTGCAAGCGGCGGGGAATGCATGTACCCTGACAACGGCCTGGGTTTCTCCTGCAACTGCCCCGACGGCATACATTACCCAGTGAACTGCGGTGAGTACAAGTTATTTCCCATTACGTTACACTCCATATATAGGTCAGTTGATAGCTTTCTTTGGGAGACTGTAGATTATCTAGCCAAGTGACGGTTCTTAACTAGCATGATTCCGTAGTGAAGAATTTCCTAGGTCTGTCATCTATCATGCGATGATGCAAAATTGCAAGCCATCAGATCATGTCTGATGGTGTCATGGTGCAACTCTCCAGGCTATGCAAACCAGCGGACCTGTCTCACTCAGCTCTGTTCACATGGCATTAAGCAGAGTATGGGAGACTTTGACTAGGCTGCTGATACTTCAATGGGGGGAAAGTGTTAACAATCAAGGTGTTACTGGTCGACTTTCAGAATTTGAGTGCGCTCTCTCTCTCTCACACACACAATTTCATTAACTCCATTTAGTTTGCAACATACAGTTTGAGCATTAAAGTCACTCCAGCAAGAGCCCTCAAATCAAGGTGCTTACTTTCGATTTGGGGGCTTCATTTACTTTAAAGGGTTTGGTTTTTTATCCCACTTTAAGAGGAGCCTTCAAATCAGGGCTCTCAAATCCATTCCAACGGAAACTGATATAATGGACACACTCGTCATTCCCTATTTTTCTCTCTTCCTCGCTCTCATTGACTGAACTATGCGGCCAACGTGCTGCCAAGAGGCCGGGTGCCGAATCTGGCCCGGCGGAGGCGGAGCCATCGGCCAAGATGCAACCGGGCGAAGGCGGAGCCACTTGGGAGGAGTCGGGCGACGGTTCCCACTGGGGGGAAAGGCCGGGGACCACCGGGAGGAGGCCGCCACTGCCCGAGCAAAGAGGCGATGACGCCGGATGGTGACGGAGCCACCAGGGAGATGTCGGGAGGAGACTAGGCGAAGGCAGAGCCGCTTAGGGAAGAGCCAGGGGAGGTGGCCCACACCGGCAGAGGAGGCCGGACGAAGGTGGGGCTGTCGGGGGAGGAGTGGTGGAAAGTTGGAGTGTTGGCCCACAGCATGTTGGGTGGAGCATCGGGCGGTAGCGTGCCGGGCGCGAGGGAGAGCAGTTCCAAATAGGGCGGAGAGATACACTGCTAAGACTGTAGAGGCCTGAGTAGAGACCACGTTGGAATTGTATTTTTATCTAAGCCTTTAAATTTTGGATTCAGCGCCTGTTTAAGGGATCTGCTGGAGTTTGCTCCTAGAATACATGGCTCTGTTTGCTATACAGACCGAAAAGAAACCAAATACTATGATGAACTTACAGCTAATGAACTAATGCATCCTGGTATCTATGAACTATATTTATAGTGATTATTTATGCATAACATCCCTTCATTCTGTGTGCAAAGTTATCTAGCTCCTCCTAGCTAGGTGATCCCCGTTTTAGTAATATATAGGATCATTATAGTCCATTATTACTCATCACTTACTGTCAACACCAGTTTTCAAAATACTTATATGGTGTCTACAAAAAATCCATGACTAACATTGTACTCTCTACGACTCCAAATAAATCAACTTTTTATAATTGTCATATATCAATCTTTAATGTCTTAAATTTGACTAATTTTATACAAAAAGTATTAACATCTATGACAAAAACAAGTATAGTATGAAAATACACTTCGTGTTGTACTAATTTTGTGTCATAAATATTAGTCTTTTTATAAAATTCAGTCAACTCCAGAAGCTGATTTATTCACGGACGGAGTACTTTGGCTACCATATATATTGAACTCATTATTTATTTGGCCATGCTTATATCAAGCATAAATTCAAGCAACATGCCTCAATCTAAAAAAGTATCTCTCTAGCAATTTTATGGACACTTTGAATATTATACGCATTGATTCCTAAAAAAATATTATACACATTCCCTCGTTCAGAAAAAATCGATGTAATAGTACAACTATTTCCTTTTTTCTTGATTAATATTATGTGCTTTTCCAGGTAGTAAGAGGACTGGCAGCAGAAAGATAATGCTGATAGGTAATTAATTTTGTTCAGCCATATTTTTATATTTAACCATGTATTTCAGTTGTGACAAAATTGTTCTATATATTATGCATTGCTTTAAAAGTTCACTTTCTGCAATGCAAGATCATAGAAGTGCCACATTAAAGTTAATGTTTAAAATTTAGAACAGACAACCTTTATGCCTTTGGATACAAGACTGGTGAATTTGGAGCAAAATTTGAGAGTTTTATCTTGCTAATACTAATTTTGAGGCCTTACATTTTAAAAACTTTACTCTTATTATTGAAGTTTAACAGTTCATAATATAACTTGCTCCTTTTTAAGAGAAAAATTAACACGTACTTTAATTCAGTGTTGATGGCAGTGGCTGGAACCTTGCTCCTTCCATGTATTTATGTGCTGATATGTCATAGAAAGGGGCAAAAACCATGTTTTCTCATCGGTAAAATGACTAGCAGCAAAAACGAAAGGAACATTGAGGTCTTAATATCATCGCATGGATCACTAGCTCCAAAAAGATACAAGTACTCAGAAGCAACAAAAATAACATCTTCTATAAATAATAAGCTTGGAGAAGGCGGTTATGGTGTGGTTTTCAAAGGAAGGCTAAATGATGGTCGCCTAGTTGCTGTGAAATTCTTGCATGGCTCCAAAGCAAAAGGGGAGGAATTTGTGAATGAGGTTATGAGCATTGGCAGGACCTCGCATGTTAATATTGTTAGCTTGTATGGGTTTTGTTTGGAGGGGTCAAAACGAGCTCTTATATATGAGTACATGGCCAATGGTTCCTTGGATAAGTACATCTACTCGGAGAACCCTAAACAAATTTTAGGATGGGAAAGGCTTTATGCAATAGCAGTTGGGATTGCTCGTGGACTAGAATATTTGCACCATAGTTGTAACACACGTATTGTCCATTTCGACATCAAGCCTCAAAATATCCTTCTTGATCACGATTTTTGCCCCAAGATTGCTGATTTTGGTTTAGCTAAATTGTGTCGTACAAAGGAGAGCAAGCTTTCAGTGACCGGTGCTAGAGGAACAATTGGATTTATAGCTCCTGAAGTGCATTCACGGACATTTGGAGTGGCTTCGACAAAATCAGATGTTTATAGTTATGGAATGTTGTTGCTAGAGATGGTTGGAGGCAGGAAAAATGTAAAAATAATGGTTGAAAAATCAAGTCAGAATTATTTTCCAGATTGGATCTATGATCACTATGCTCAAAATGATGGATTACTGGCTTGTGAAGTTACACAGGAAGATGAGGAAATCGCAAGAAAAATGATTTTGATTGGCCTGTGGTGCATACAGATATTACCTATGCATCGCCCTACAATAACCAAAGTTTTAGAAATGTTTGAAAGTGGCTCAGATGAATTGGAGATGCCATCGAAGCAAAACTTCAGTCAAGTGCTGTAAGATAACTTTTCACTACTCATTTATGTACCTGTCCAATGCCATTTTCATAAAGCTGATACATTCAACTACTTTCCTTCTTTTTTTCTTTTTCAGCGAAGACCTAGCTTATAATATGAATGCAGAAAGCACAAGTCCCAGCAGTACTACGGCAATACAAGCTTATAGTGACACGCTAAAGGCCAAGGAGATAAGCCTTACAAATCATACGACGCTTACCCGGCCACTTTGATATGGGCATCTAGCAATACCATCAGTATTAGGCATTAATTTCATCATAGCCTCAGAACATACTCCCGCAGTGGCCTTGTATCTGTACCTATATGTATGTACATTAAAATCCATACCTGCAGGGGGATTCGCGTCCGGGGAAGCCATCTCCATTTGTTGTGCGGCGTCTGCACTCTATATATGCGTGGCTTCATGTCAGTGGCACCTAACGAGCATTTTGGTGGGCTGAGCCTGTTATCAAATGGGCCAACAACACTAGGCCGTAGTTGTTGGGTCCGCTATACGCGGTGGAGGAGGTCGGCATTCTCCCCCGAGATGTATGGCTGCCCGTACTATTTTTGCATGCACGCAACATCAAAAGCTCTATGCAAGTAGCCACTGTCATGTACGCAGCAAAACACGGTGACTTACCTAGTTACCTTGTAAATCCATATCACTCTTAGAATCTGCATCTTCCCGGCGTTCCTGAGCACTGTTTGTAAATCCACATCAGAAACTCAATCATGCGACGCGACGCATGGAAGCACAAACACACGACACGCCGCGTCATCTTCTTCCTCGCGACCCCGCCGCGCCGTCTTCATCCTCCGTTCGGGAATATATGCTCTGCGGGCTTAGAAGGAGGAGGGGGCCTTGGGAGGCGGCCGGACTGGCGGTGGTGGCGGGTTGACGGGCGACGAGCGAGGCGGCGAGGGACAACTGTATCGGATGGTTGAAGCTGGCGGCAGGGGCGAGATGCTCGAGCTCTGGCTCCTCCCACTACTACACAAACTTTACTGGAGACGGACGTTTTTGGTTTCCCGCGGCGGGCAAAGCCGTCCGCCGCGGCCTAGAGGCCACGGTAAATCGTGGCTTAACCGCGGCGGGCGGTGTAACGTGCCCGCCGCGGTTAACCGATTTACCGCGGCGGGCACATTACACCGCCCGCCGCGGTAAATTATTTTACCGCGGCGGACACCTTTTGTGGCCCGCCGCGGTTATGTCCATTAGCCGTGGCGGGCTTTATTATTTGCCCGCCTCGGTAAATTATTTTCTGAATTAAAAAAATACAGCAGGCATATAAATTCAAATTCAAATCACATCCATATTTCACAGATTAAACTTAAAAAGTATGCATGCATTACACATGAGATAATATACATATATATACATTCACTTAGTCGTTCTTGTCATCGTTAATTCATTACATTTACATATTAAAGTCGTTATACATGCGCTAAGGAGTAATCCTGCGGATGCATCATCGTGGGTCATTTCCTCAGCCTCTCGTACTCCGGTAAAATCGCTAGCGGGCTGTTCTCATTGAAGAACGTGCCCCCTTCAAACACGTATTTGTCTAAGACAAACTTACATATGTCCGCCTTTGTCTGCTTGAAGGAGTGTTGGGTGCTCTGCACGTCTCTCCACTAGTTCAATCCATTCTTGAGCACCCTCCAACTGCTGCTGTACTGCTTGCACGCCCTCAGGAACTCACAGGCATAGAAGCCACAGGTTTGTGATCCTACCGATTGTTTGGCACACTGCATGATCGATACACAAGCATTACAACACAGGCATTAGAACACATATGAACGGAAAGCACAATTAAACCTTTCAAATACTTATCGGAAAGTTGCGTCTGATTTTGATGCGGTTCTGATGCTTAGCCTTAAAATTCTCTGTTCTTCGATCATAGCATTTAGGATCCTTCACGTACTCCTTATAAGCGCTATACAAAATGTACTAGTATTAGGCAGGGCATTAGAACGCATATGAGAAGACAGTTCAGTCACTTACACTCTGAGGCAATCTTCAAAGGCCTTGTACCCTTTTAAGTTTGGCACTGTCAACGAATCAAATACGCAGGCCCTGCCATCCTGAGGGTAGATGATAAATGCAACCCAGTGACCCTCGAGGCCTTGGCTGCGCCATTAAAACAAAATACAGGTTACGACGAGAAATAATAATACTAGCTAGCTACCCACTTATCTCTACAGGCATGTCTTCGACTTACCCAAAGTGGTAGGTAGCTAGGATACACCCATTTTCTATGATCTTCTTCATTGCTCCTAGTATGTACCTTGAAATGTTCAGCTTCTCATTGTCCATCAGTTTCTTCCTGTGCGCCTCTCTCTGTCGCTTGGTCAAGTCTTTCATGGTTGGATGATTGTCATCTAGGTGGTAACCAATGATGATTCTTTGAGCAATATGCATTGGAGATAGATAGATAACATCAAGTTTTAGTTCCTTGGATATATAGGCCATCAACCTGCAAGGACAAGCCATCGTGGTATATATAAGTAGTCTTGATCGATTCAAAGGCAGGTGATATGTGAAACTCGCAATTCATCACTTACATAGAGAACAAGGTGACTTAGGCGATGTCAAGGTCTTGTTCCCGCAGTAGTCTGTACATGTCATGGAAAACCACAGGGAGTTCTACATCGTTGCCGGACAAGTGGAAGTACTCCGCCACAACCTTGACTAGAAAACCATGCAGGCCAGCTTTTGCCACTTCCATGTACCAGAGATGAAACCTCCTTGTCTCCCACCTTTCCTCGTCGACGAGCTGGGCCTTGGTTATCATGAACTTCCCATGCTCGTAATGGCCAGGGTAGTCATCCGATTCAGGAAATAGATGGAAAGGTGATCTCGGCCTGGGATAGAAATGTTAGTACCATATTATGGCAAAGAAAAGTTATTAGCAAATTATGCTCGCCGCTACCATACCTTTTGAACTCAAGTGAGTATGTGAGCTGCCCTTGGTCGCCTTTAGTCTTCGCCAGCGGTGGAGGACAGTGGCTTGTGCTTGCAATGGCAGCAGGCGGTGTCTTTGCCCCCGGTTCCTCCGTGCCTCCCGGTCCTTTGCTCGTGCCCTTAGACGGACTGCCGGGATGTGGAGGTGGACTTGTTGTTGGAGGAGGAGAACGACGGTGAGGGCTTGTGCCTCGGGGTGAGTTCCTTCCCTTGTCATCCCCGCCATTGCCTTCGTCATCGCCGTTGCCATGATCCGGATCATCGGGGGGACAAGATCCGGCAACGGATGGTTGTGATGCTGGTGTCGCCATCGGCGTCGAGAGAATGATCTCTATGTCATCCTTGTTCCACAGGACTTCGGAACCCATGGCAGCTCCAAGGATCTTTACCCCTTCTGCAGTTGGATATTCCATTTCAAATTCTTCGTATTCGGTCGCATACCATGTAAGTATCACGGCAGCATAGTTGGCAGGGATCTGGTCTTGGTTGAAATCGTTGATATCTTCTTTGGGGTGCATGTAACCCTCACCCACGATCAACTTTTTCGCCCTGCCGAATAGGATCGTGAGGTGGACACGCATGGGTTCCCGGATGTCGTCGACGGGGTGCCTTGGGCGATCCTCGATCATCGGCAGTGGCTGCCCTTGTGTCTGCCCTTGTGGAACTTGAGGCACGGCCATGCCAGCCTGGCGAAGCATCTGTGACCTCATCGACACCATATCTGGGTCATTGCTCATGAAGGCTTCTTTTATGGACTGGCTGATCATTTTGGCCACGCCTTGATCATAGCCCTTCTGAAAGATGCCCTCCTTGTACCTCTGCCTTGACCGGTATGTGGCAGCGTCGGATTGCCATGACTCCACTGAGTTCTAGCTCATCTTCAACGACATGCCACGGATGCGGCCACGGTGCTCGGGGGTTCCTAGCGCCAGGGTCAGCAAGTCCTGCCCCCTACGAACCTCGAAGCTGTCCTTGGATTTAGCGGCCTCGATGAGAGCCCTCTCCACCTCCTCAAACTTGGGCTCATTGAACTTGCTCGTGCCCTCCTTGAGCTTCTTCGGCTTGCGGGCATAGATGAAGTCCTTAGTCCTTAAGTCTACACCGTCGTATGGATCGGGAAGCCCGGCGGTAGCTCTAGCCCTTTCTTCCTCCCACCACTAGGGCCTCTTACCAGCAAACCTAGTCATGCCCAAGTGGTGGGGTGCAGGTTCTTCTTTGCGAGTGCGCTGAACTTGGCGCTCTTTGCCTTTGCTTCTTCTATTGTTCTTTGTTTGCAGAACTCTTCCCAGTGATGTTCCTTCACCATAGTGTATTTGACACAGGGTGACTTGCCTAGCTTCAGGTAGTACCTGGTCAGCATGGACTTGAAGTTTCTAAAGGCTCTTCCTGCCATGTGCATGACCCACTCCCTGCACTTGTTCAGATCGGTGTCCTCAGGATAATGGAAGCTCCTCGTCACCTCACCCTAGATATGTGTCTTGTAGTCGACGGGACATTGTTCCACTCCTCCCAAGTGATCTCCACCTTGTCCTTGACTATACATGCCACCTGGTTACTGAACTTGGCAAGGACCGTGGGTGGCGACAACGGGTTTCCCTCTAGTCCCACCTCATGGATCACATGGACTTCGCCGTGGGTTTCCCTCCGGTGCCTCCTGTGTTCCCCCCTTCTCAGCTTTGTCCTCTGACCCCTAGACTTGCCTGAAGTGGTTGGAGATGGAGCGGGGGGTTCTTTGTCCCTGACTTGTTCCTCCTCGAAATTCAATTCTCGAGGCACCACCGGCATCTGTTCAGGGTTTGGAGACCGCGCACTTTCAACTTTGTCGTCCCTCGGTTGGTAGGTCAGATCATCTTCCTCCTCTGTACGATGTTTCTTTGTTGGCCTCGGGGTCACGGACACTTGGCTCTCGAGGCTAGTTGATGATGATGCACTAGGGGTAGGGTCACGCCATTCACTTATCGGTTCCTCTGCCATTGGAAAGCTACAATGAATACATATTTTAGTTGTATAGACACAGTTATAGAGTAGTAAAGTAGAGTAGTACTAGAGTAGTAAAGTAGAGTAGTACTAGAGTAGTAAAGTAGTAGTAGTTGGCTCAGATTTGCCCCATTGTCATCACATCACTTTTAAACTGGTTGCTTGTATCTGGTATACAAGCCATCCTAGTTTAGCGAGGGCACTCGATCATCATCGCCGCTGCCTCAGCATAAAAGGGCTCACATCATTGCATATGCCACTACCTCAGCTTAGAAGTGTGAAAAGAATCATCATTGCAAATACCAAACAAAAGACATCAAGATAGTTTCAAAATTCGGCCCCAAAGGGCTAAGTCCTTCAGCCATCAAGATAGAGTAGAAGACTAGAGGAGGTGAGAGTAGAGTAGAGTAGAGTAAGAGGAGTAGAGTAAGAGTTGTACAGCTCAAAAGTTTGTTTGGCATCATAGGCAGCAATAAACCCCCATCACAGCCCAATCAAATTTAGTCAGTAAGAGTAAGAGTAGTAGAGGAACTGCTCAATTTAGTCAGCAAGATAGCAGCCAGCAAGACAGTAGTAGTAGAGTTCAGTAGTAGCAGTGTTAGCAGAGTTTAGTAGAACATTGAGTAGAGTTTAGTAGTAGATTGTATAGTAGTAGTAGTAGTATTCTATAGTAGAAGGACACTGAGCACTCAAACTGAGCACACAGTGGTAGGGCTAAGTCTTCGACCATCAAACTGAGCACTCACACTGTTGTAGAAGGAAGCAAGGGAACGCAAAATCGCATCATAGGCATCATAACCTATTAGAGGCATCATAGGCAGTGGCATTGCTCAGTATTGAAGTCTGGCATCACAGGCAGCAACAAAAATCCAAAAATTGACACTGCCAAAAATAGCATTGAAGTCTAGCATCACAGCTAGGCAGCAATAGAAATCCAAAAATAGGATTAGATACAAGCCCACTTGATCTCATCACCAAAAATAGGATAAAATAGCATCACATCACAGTATAGTATTATAGAGAGATAGGGGTAGTAGTAGGGACAGGGGAGGGGGGACTGGGGAGGAGCTGCATGAGTTGATATGCATGAAACTGGAACTATCTCATCGTCGCTGCCTTAGCACAAGAAGAACCACATCATTGCATGCCACTGCCTCAGCACATGTTTTTATAAGTTTAACAAAAAATCATCATCGCAAATGCCACACAGATAAGACAGTGTTAAAAAATAGATCCCAAATCCATCCCAATTTATCAAAATTCATCCCAATTCCATCCCAATTCATCCAGGCATTATGCTCAGTCAAAAAAAGCATCATAGGTAACTGCAAGTTGAAAAAATCATCATAGGCAGCATATAGGCAGTGGCATTGCTTAGATTACTATTGAAGTTAGGCATCACAGGCAGTAAGGGCATCACATATGCCATTCATCTCAAGTAGGCATCAATAGTAGACAGCCATTTGCTCAGTTCAAATTAGGAAATAGAAGGCATCACATGCACTGCTCAATTCAAATTAGGAAAAAGAGTAGGCACTGCTCAGTTCAAATTAGGAAATAGAAGGCATCACAGGCAACATGCACAATAGGAGCAGTAGCTAAACATTGACAGTGGCATCATTGGCAGTGGCATCTGCTCAGTTCTCAATTAATTGCATCACATGCAGCAGTTCGAATTCATCACAGGTAGTTCCAATTCATCATAGTTCCACATGTAGAAATAGGCATTGCTCAGAAATGGACATAGAAGGGAGAAATCACATACAGTTTCAAACTTCGGAGATGGAGCCAGGGAAGAAAGGAGCGAGCACGGTGCTAGGGTTCCGGCGCGTGGACGGAGGTGGTGGCCCTTAGCGTCGGTGTGGTCGACCAAGGTTAGCGGGGGTGACGGCGGCGGCCCTCGGTGTCGATGGCCGGAGCTATGGCTCCAGGCTCCGAGGATGGGGGTAGGGCACGGGCACGGGGGAGGAGGACGGGGGCAGGGGTCACCGTGGAGGAGCTCGGCGGTGGGGATGGCGGCAGCCCTCGGTGTCGGCGGCGGGAGCTATGGCTCTGGGCTCCAAGGATGGGGGCGGGGCACGGGCACGGGGGAGGAGGATGGGGGTGGGGGTCACCGTGGAGGAGCTCGGCGGCGGGGATGGCAGCGGCGGCGCTAAGTTTCGGTAGCCTTTCGAGGTCGAATTCGAGGGCGTGAAAGACTTAGAAAATTTGGGCGAGCAGCGGCACATATATAGCCACGGATTAACCGCGGCGGGCAATATAAGCCGCCCGCCACGGTAAATGTTTACTGCAGTGGGCACCTTAGACTGCCCGCCGCGATTAATCGATTAACCGCGGCGGGCGCTGTTATGTGCCCACCATGGTTAATATTTTATAGTATTCTATAGTAGTAGTAGGTTGAGTAGTACTAGTAGAGTAGTATTGTATAGTAGTAGTAGTAGATTAAGTAGTACTAGTAGAGTAGTATGGTTCCATGATATTAATAATAAGTTACAAAACTTGTCTTCAATAGATCGAGCTATATTATTACATATATGTCTCTAGGATACATATATCATTTTGGTGCAGGTGCTTTCACCGTCCTCTTCTCACCGTCGGGGCGGGCCCATGGCATCATCCTAGACTTGTTGAATCGGTCCTCGATGACCTTGATCTTCTTTGGATGATCGGTAAAAAGCTCGAGCTCTGCGTAGTTGTTGTATTATTCGGGACTCTGCACCCCATCAGCTCCCACAATCCGCTACTTTTCGGACACAGCCAGATGCCTTTTTGGGTCCTCTGCATATATATAGTAGGCCACTTGCGTGACATTGGTTGCTAGTACCCATGGGTCATCTTTGTAGCCGATACTTTTGAGGTCCATGGTGGTTAGCCCATAACTATCCACTGCAACCGCATTCGGTTTGACCCACTGGCAACGGAAGACGGTTATGTGTAGGTTTTGGCCATAGTCAAGTTCCCATATTTCTTCGACTTGCCCATAGTATTGCCTCCTCTGGCCTGTGGACTCTTCTTCGCCCTCGTATCGAACACCGCAGTTCTGTGCCGAGCTCTTCTTGTCCTTGTCTTTCATGTGGAACCTATAGCCCTAGACATTATACCCTTGCCACATGGTGATTTATCTAGATGGGCCTAACACAAGCCTCTTAATGGTCTCTGTATCTTCATTAGGGCATCCTTCAAGGGGTATGTGTTGCTCTTTGAGCCACTCTATGAAATTGCTCTTGTGATGGTTCTAGACCCATGCCTCCGTGCGCTGTCCGTCATTAGCGGCGCGGATCTCTTCCAGGTGCTTTTCAATGTATTTCTCCATGCTCACTAACTGATGGAGGATGTTGTAATGAGCTTCTTGCACCGTTCGGTTTGCCACATCGATGCGTACTTTTCGGCCTGTGCACCCCATCCCTGAGGTTTTGCCTTCGTGGTGATGGACAGGCAGCCCAATCACCCTCCCATCTCTTATGTACCTCATACACCAGTTCACGGCCTCCTCTGTTGTGTATGCCTCGATCATAGAGCCCTTCGGGTAAGTGCGGTTATGGACGTATCTATTGAGGGTGGACATGAACCGCTCGTACGTCCACATCTGGTCTAGGTACATGGGGCCCAGTTGATGGATCTGATCGACCATATGCATTATTAGGTGTGGCATAATATCAAAGTAAGATGGTGGAAAGCACATCTCGAGCTGGCAAAGGGTCTCCGCGATGAACTCCTTCAGGGCAAGCAGCTCAGCCTTATCAATGACCTTCTGGGTGATGCGGTTAAAGAAGTATGACATCCATGTGATAACCATCTTCACGTACTCTGGATAGATAGCCCTAATCGCAATTGGTAGGAACACCGTCAGCATGACGTGGCAGTCGTGTGAGTTGTAGACGGTCATTATGAGGTCTTTCATGGAGATCAGGCTCTTGATGTTGGAAGAGAAACCAGTCGGCACCTTGATACCCCTAAGCAACTTAAGAAAAGCCATCCTCTCGTCTTGCGTTAGGTTGTAGGCCGCACCCGGGATATCGACTTTACTGTTCTAAGGCGGTCCCGGGTGAAGGTCCAGCCTGATGCCCAGATTAACAAGATATGTCCGTGACTTGATACCATCCTTTGTCTTGCCCTTGATGTCTAGTAGGACACCGATCGTGCTTTCGAAGACATTTTTCTCCAAGTGCATGCAGTCGATGGCATGGGGTGTATTTAGTGTTTTCCAATACGATAGGTACTTGAAGAAAATTGACTTCTTCTTGAAAGGAATGGTGGTGGGGACTTCCTCCGTCTGGTCCTGCTTTCGCTTCCTTGTCTGCTTGGTCCCCTCTTCAGGTGGCTTCTTCTTCTTTCCAAACTCCACTTGATCCATATCCTTGACCATCTCATACACCTTTGTCCCCCAACTAGTCTGCATCGGTTGATCACGCTGCGGCTCGTCCTGATTGTCAAAGTATTTGTTCATAATACTTCTTCTATACCTGTGATTTTTGGTGAGGAACCGTCTGTGCCTCGTGTACACCATCTTATTGGATCCCTTAAGGTAAGTGTAGCAGGTCCTATCGATGCAAATTACATAGCCGGTCTTCCCTTTGATCTGCCTCGATAGTGAGAAGAGACCGGGGTAATCGGTGATGGTGACAAAGATGATTGCTTTTAGTGTGAACTTCTCCTTGCGAGATGCATCCACCATCTAGACCCCCAACATCAAATAGTATCTTCATTTCCTCCATGAACGGCTCTAGGAACACATCTATATCATTGTTGGGCTGCTTCGGTCCGGAGATAAGCATGGTCAGCATAAGGTACCTATGCTTCTGACATAGATGGGGAGGTAGGTTGTACATGGTGAGCACGACGGGCCAAGTGCTGTGCGAGCTGCTAAGCTCACCGAATGGGTTCATCCCATCGGTACTCAGCGCGAACCTAACATGCCTGGGCTCCTTGCCAAACTCCGGATAGGCCTCGTCGAAATCCTTCCACTGCTTGCCATCGGATGGGTGCCGTAGCTTGCCATCGTCTTTTAGGCGGTCAGCTGATGCATGCTAGGACATGAGCTTGGCATCGTCTGGGTTCCCGAATATTGCACGTAGGCGATCGGTCACGGGTAGGTACCACACTGACAGTGCTGGACTTTTCCTGTGCGTGTAACCCTCTTCTTCATCGTCTTGCTGAGCCGAGATCTGTTTGGCCACACTGCTCTTCTTTGCCCCCTTCTTGTTCTTCTTCCGACCACCCCACAAGCCTCCCTCGTCTTCTGCATCCACGTGACAACCAGCATTTTTCTTGTACCGACTAAAGCCGTAGTGTGGACAACTCATCAAATTCTCATACTCATTGCCCCGATACAGTATGCAGTGGTTAGGGCATGCATCAAACTTTCTAAGCTTCATCACCACTGGCCGGATCAGCTTCTTGGCCTGATAAGTATTGGCGGGCACCTTGTTAGCCGTTGGGTACATGGTGGCAAGGTAGCTTAACAACTCATTGAAGCTAGTGTCAGACCAACCATGATGAGCCTTCAACATCAACATATGGAGGTTAAAACGGAGCGCCGTGCACTCCTTCGGACAATCGCCGCCGTCCTTATAGAGAGGATCAACTGCCGCCTGCTTCAACTCTCTAAAATTCTCCAACCACTTTGGGCAACCCAACACAACGTCGTCTTCATTGAAGTGTTTGACTAGATCTTCAACAAGCTGCACATCCTTGGGTTGGCTCACAGTATCCTAACCATCCCCACCATCGCTGGCTTCGTCGGCCATGTCTTGCATTAGATCATCCACCGTGATGTAATCACGACAACTGTTGTCACTGTCGGCTGGCGTAGCTACAGTAACTTGTTTGTTTTTATTTGGTACTAATTGTCCAAACATTGACTAATTAGGCTTAAAACGTTCGTCTCGCAAAGTACAACCAAACTGTACAATTAGTTTTTAATTTCGTCTACATTTAGTACTCCATGCATGTACCGCAAATTTGATGTGACGGGAAATCTTCTTTTTGCATAGTATCAAATTCTAGAATTTGGAGGAACTAAACACCCCCTAGACCTATCTGCTAGTGAGGCTGCTGCCGACGGGGTCTCTGTTGGTGCCAGCTGGCTATTTTAGCGGGCGTCGACTGCCACGCGTGGGCTACTTAATCCTATCGGTTAGTGAGGCTGCTGCTATATGTTAAATTTTTGTATAACGGCTTCTAAATTTGTAATTAATTATTAAAATATTATTTTAAAAAAAATTCACCACAATCCCACTTAACAAAATAAAGCTGTTATTTTCAGAATTGACGTGTTGCCTCGACGTTACGTTAGGTTGTGTGGCGCACAAGTGTGAATCCTATTCTGGGCCCGCACGCACGCGACTCCTAACTCCTGAGTCGATACTGACAAACGCTGCAATTATTTATGCGTTTTACGGAAATGAAGCTTATGACCGCCGGAATAGAAATGTGGACTATTCAACATTCACACAAAGTTGCTCGCGCAACGGTTCGTGAGCTACATCCATGGTCCAAAGCTCCATCCCGACCGTTGAAGGCTGCCCGGTCGTGTACGCTGTGACAAGTCACAAGTGCTCGGCGGAACTGTCCTGGGAACAAATTCCAGTCCATGTATCTGTCCGGCCGTCAGGCCGTGATGCCAACGCCCTTCTTCTTCACAACCTGCTGCGCAGACGCGAACAAAGAACCACCTATTCTTTCTCCTCCTCCCGATGCAGACCGCCGTGGTGGTGGTGTTGGCGGCGCTGCTGCTCCCCCTCTCCGCCTTGCTGCGCTTAGGCTGCTTAGCCACGGCCACCGCCGACGCCGACGCCAACCGGACCAGCAGCGGCAACGACACGAGCTGCGCGCCGGCGACATGCGGGAACCTGAACATCACGTACCCGTTCACGCTCGCTGGCGTGCATCCGCTGGAGTGCGGCTACCCGGCCTTCGGGCTGACATGCGACGCTGCTGCTGGCAGGGCCTACCTCAGCAGGACGTTCAGGATGAACCTGTACCGCGTGCTCAGCATATCCTACGACAACCGCTCCATGCTCGTGGCAGTGGAGACCGCCTTCTCCGGTGACGGGGCGTGTAGAATCCCGGACTTCAACGTGTCCTCTGGCCTCGGCCTCTTCCCGGTCAACACCAGCGCCACCAACTGGGAGCTCACGTTCGTCTACAACTGCAAGATTCCTCACAACGAGCTGCTGACAGGGCCATGTGCCAAACACCCAATTGGGGCTTACATCTCCAAGAGGCCCGGCGACGTGGAGAACAACCGGCCGCAGTGGGTTCAGGCGAACTGCAGCTCCGCGAGCGTGCCGGTGCGCGGGTTCCAAGATGGGATGAACCTGACTCGTGAGTCCGTGTACGACTCATTGATCAGCGATGGTTTCCTCCTGGACTGGCCGACGCTTGGAGACTGCGATGCGTGCAAACGGAGAGCAGGGCTGTGCAGGAACTGGGAGCTTTCCTTCCAATGCGTCAATTCGTCGACTTCTTCTCGTGGTAAGCATCGTCTACTACCTTGTGCTGCAGTACTTTGGATTGGAGAAGCGATACATTAATACATGGATTTTAATCTCACCACTGCTGATTTTTTTTTTGGGGTCTAGCTGGTGCCTCGTATTTTACCCGTTCTTGTGAATATGCATTAAACCTGAATATGCACTCGACGCGAACAAGACAAACCAATCAATGGCTGCTACAATTAAGACGCAGCCTCAAGTTTGACGCTTTTGCTATTAGGGAACGGGGTAACAAGGGCACTTTCAATGGGTATTTATGATAATTTCTATCTATATTAAATAACTTATCAGCTAAGCAAAATGTTGAGGTTACTTTGAGCTTAGTATATTGAACTAGTGTTTACCCTTAGATATCAGAACTATTTTACCATCTTATATATTCCAGTTTTTACTACGGTGCTAGATCGTAGACAAGTCGTATCGGATTACTCGGCGATTTGCGAATCAATATGTCTAGGTACCCCGAAACACACGCCCCGTTTGTACCCTAGGCACAAGCAGGACCAACCCACCACTCTCCTGTCAAGTGATCCAGGTCCCCGTCCAAACTGACTCGAATCCCCCACACCTAAGTCCCGGACTCAATGTGGTGCTTAGACCTCCACCATCCCCACCTCCGATCAGTCGGTCCGAAAAGAGCTGGAACCCACGACAAGAGAGCAACGAGCCTTCCCTGCTACCATAAACAAGTACATGCTCAGCATAATAAGTCTGTGACCTGACTAGAACCCAATGCAATGGCCGGTCCTTAACCGACACGGACAGGGAAAACAGTGTAACCAAGCTATGCCCCGTTGACCGCGGGACACAACCTCTTACACCCACCAATACCCATACCATATCCATGCCTAGTCTCCAATTATCATTCATATATATATTCCATGTGATATAATAACAATAATAATATATTTCCTATCTCTCGCGAGTGACAGACAATCACTCGACTTCTATCGGAGTCCTGTTGCATAGCAATCTACACGATCCTGTCATTCTAGTAAGACTCATAGGATAAAGATATATATATGCAAGTAGGTTTCATTCAACTCCTTAAACTTAATGCACAAGCATAAGATAAAGTGCAGAATAATAGAGGTTATACACCAGGGCCTGTCTGGGTAAGATATAATCAAAAGTTAGCATTCCATCGGGGTGACATGATCATCAGACACCATCTTTTCCGCTACTTTGAGCATCTCCCCGATCCATCGCTGTTCCTGTTATGATATTCGTGGATGTAATGCAGAGACGTAAATGATCACGGCAATTGCAACTCTAAAATACGATTACGTTGCTAAACTAACGAGCTGGCTCTAGCGACTAACGTACAAGGCTATGTATCCATATTGTGGAACAAGTCACCATTTTCTCACAAGTATTTTAGTCATACAAACCCAAGGTTTTTCTTTATCCATTTCATTGATTTAATATATAATCGAACTAGGGCTCATTAGCTACCTTAGCAAACTAATTATTCTGGAGCTACGAAAATTACAGAGAGCACATAACAAAACTATGAAACTGCTGAAAATTTTCCAAAGCTAGCACTATCATCATTTTATCACAAAAATTCTTACAAGTTCATGTCTTATTAAACTACGCATTTCAAAATAATTATGGCAACCCTACAAATAATACAAAACTATATGAACAAAATACACTAACAAGTAGACCATGATTTTAGAAACTTAAAAAAATCGGTTTCACAATTTTTTGTCAGCTACACAAATTGATATTGAATTTACAAGTTTACCCTAGAAACTAATTTGGAAACGCTTTAGAAAAAGGAAAGCCGGTGGCCAACGATTTTGGCCCAGCAACCTAAACGGCTCGCGATGGGGAACCCGCACGTGTAGTAGGCCGGCCCAACAAGCGGCCCGTGACGGGGAGCCTGCGAGCGCCCCCGCACCTTTTTTAGAAAAACCCTCAGTGTAACAGATTATCACGTGGCGTCACTGAGCACTATTACACCAGAGAAAAGCTTTGCACTAAGGACCCTGAATGTTTTCGCCCCCACAATGGGGAGGTCCCTGCTCTACCCCGCACTCGCCATCATGGTGACCAGCGGCATGGGCGGCTGCGCTGGGCACCCCGAGCTCGCTACCACAGGGGTAAGGAGCCAACCTTTGCCTATCGATAAGCGCGCACTCCTAGGTAGCGGTGGGGAGCTTAACGGTGCACTACCGAGGGCTAGCCCCGGCGACGGGCAGAGCCGTGCCATGGCGTGCTCGTTCCGGCGACCTAAGGCTCTACCGAGGTGGTGGCGGTGATGGATGAGCACTAGTAGTTCACCAGGGTTCGCGCTGCGGTGGTGGTTGAGGCAGAGGAGCGATGAGGCGACCCGGCCACGTGCGCCCGCACCTCACAGCGGCATGCCGAGCGTGACACTGGTGCGCCGCCGCTCCGATGGCGGACTCCCTTGACAAAACAACACGAGCACCACGTGGAGGGGGTCAAGGCGAGTTCAGGGACAACACCAATTGGAGCTCTCTCTCCCCACGTATTGGGACTTACCCCTAGCCGATCTGTTGCGGCGGCTTTCAAGGCCGGCGGCGAGAAAACGCCAAATTGGCCATCGATAACACTTGGCCGGGGATGAGGAAGATGGAGCGCCTAATTGACTTCCTAAGCCACTCTCATGCGTGAAGACCCGGGCTGTAAACGCCTAGAGCTAGGTGGACCGGTGGGCGGCGGTGCGGTGCTTTGGCCGGGCTATGCCTTGGACAAGGCGCACGAGCGGGTTAAAACAGAGCGGCACGGCTCGGTTAGCAGCAGCACGCACACACGAGCACAGGAGACGTGACCTATAAGATCGGCGCGACACGTTTGAACCGAAGTGACTGAACACGAGCGGGGCTCACCCATGGCGGCTAGCGAGTCAAAGCAAGGCGCGACAGGAAAATGTCGCCATCACCGCAGAACCCGAGGGCCAGATGGTCCTGTCGCGGCGGCAGCGGCTCCTACGCGCGGTAGGTAGAACGAGCGGCGGGGTGAGCGCCACGTCGAC
This sequence comes from Miscanthus floridulus, assembly GCF_019320115.1. NCBI lineage: Eukaryota > Viridiplantae > Streptophyta > Magnoliopsida > Poales > Poaceae > Miscanthus > Miscanthus floridulus. Next base: position 21,620,641 of record NC_089585.1, on the reverse strand, counting down.
CAACGGCGGCCACCAAGGCACTGGCCTGGCCCTGCGTGCAGCGCAGCGGCACGGCGACGGTTGCAACGGCACAAACAGGGAGGGACAGCGCTGGGGCGACACGGCAGCAGCGACGGCGTCGGCCAGGCAGCAGCTAGCCAGGGCCGGCCAACGCTGGCGCGCGGAACAGCTGCAGCCGGCCCCTGCACGGCACAGCCGACGCACAGCGTGGCCGAACGCAGCGACACTAGGGCAAAGGGCGCGGTGACCGCGGCCACAGGGCCGAATGGCTGAACTAAGTTGTGCACGAATTTTAAAGCTCCGATCAAAACCAACCTAGTTCGGTTGAGACCAAACCAATTTGCCAAGGCTCAAGAGGGTCCTAAAGTCTATCCCAAGGAGCATCAAACATAAACTTAGATGAACTATCGAGAGAGATAGAGACACGACAAAACAGGTTCATCAAGCCAGACATTGATTCACGAACGGAGCACAAAAACCTGTCCGCAACACGTTCTAACAAAGTTAGGGCAATTTTAGAGCGAACAACGTGACATCCAACACAACATCGACCTATGCTGTGCTCAAGCACTCAATTTGATGCAATCAACAATACCAAAATATACAACTAGTGTTTAAACATTTATTAAATGCTAAAATAGCATTGTCTACCACCCTTCGTACTTAGAAAACGTTAAGGTTTTCAGTTAGAACTAAGTAACCATCAAATCTTTTGTCACAATTTTTAATAGATCTAAACCTTGCTAACCTCAACCGACAAATACTTCGTGCCATAGTCCATACCTTACACTAACCTGCGGGAGCAAAATTTTTAAGCACCATTTAACTAATTTGCTCAATATAATTCGCCAAAAATGGTATTTTAACGATCGTTCAAGTGCTTGCCGACTTAACGAAAAGAGCTTATCTAAACGTCAAGTTTGATTTTAGAGCTCCCAAAACCTTAGTTAACAACATCTATTTTCCAAAAGTTAAAGTTGCATTGTCATCTATCAAGTTTGTACTTTCAACTTTATTTAAGTGTCACATACATGTTTTATAGTACTTTTGCTTAATAAAAATTGGTTTTAAATCCTAAGTGATATAACATGACTATTGAATCGACTTTTGTTTAGCATTTCTGTTGATCGTTTCGAGTTACAGAAATTAATCTACACACTTTATCACAAGCATAGACACATAAACATGAGGCTCATGACATAGCTTAGCAAGTTGTTTAAGCGGTAACACCGAGGGTGTTACATCACGTACCCCGTTCCTCATACCTATGTACCAGGAATTTTAATGACTGGCAGCGCTACATGGTTGCATGGATGAGGCAGGCGTGTGCGGTGTGGCAGGGGCGAGGACAATAAGGTGCAGGGTGGATGAACTAGAATGGTACAATTATGCAACTTTAGGGAGTTGAGTGTGCAAAGCAAGTACTAGGACTGGGATGAGAACTCTGACATAAGTTTAGGGATCCTAACATGCAATTTTTAAGTACCACGATCAGAATGAGAACTCGATACAAGTTTAGGGAGCCAAAGTTGCTATTTTGCAAGTATCAGGGCCTGGATGCGAAGTCAGGATAAGTTTAAGGAGCACTAGTGAAATTTATTCTAGTTTTATTATGTATCTAGATGTAACCAATATGTAGTTGCATAGCAATAGAAAATCCAAAACTGATATATAATTTGAAACAGTGGGATAATTCATTAGTACATTTTAGAAGTGAGTGTGCGGAAATAACTTAGACTGTACTTGTCGACTTAAGTACTCCTAGCTTCCAAATTATGTCTACATTAGCAAGCACTCCCAAGGCAATCTCTGCGAGCTTTCAGCAACTGGGAGACTTGTCCAGATGTGTCAATGATGCTATTTAGACTTTAGAGGAACCTCTCTGTGTAAAAGAAACATATGATTCTCTCCCTCACACAATTAAAAACATAGAGAAATGATATATCATTAGTCAAGAGAACCATTTGAGCAGCAACAATTTTAAGCAAAGACGATAGTATTTTAATGGTATTATCCGGTGAGATTTAAGACACCAAAGTACCTATTAAATCTAAAATTATGAGGAATAAAATATGAATTCCAAGAGATTATCTCAAATAGTAGTCGACGTTGAATGAAAAAAGAACATGTTCTTTATATTATCAGTTTATCACCGTTGCAACTCTTGCTAACATTACATTTCCTCAATATAATAAAAAATAATTAACTTAGCCTTTTTCCTCAAAAAGAAAAAAACTCTTTTCAAATGTTTTTATGTCCTTCTCGATGGTTTGATACTATTTTATAATTTTTTAGCAGATGCAAAGAAGAAACAAAACTTGAAGTTAATTTTAATAGGTATGTTTTTTAACAGATCAATTTATTTGAGCATGTTATCACTGCTGCGTTCCTTTTTGCTACAGCACTATTCCATTTCCATATATATTTCTTGATTATTATTTACTTTCTCTGTCCCAGAATGATAAATGTAGTTTGTACAGGGCAAAGTCAAATTTACAAACTTTGACCAACAATAAGTCTAGTCAATGATATAAAACTTGTATCAATAGATTTGTGTTCAAAATGACTCGGAAATTCTATTGGTTCTTTAACAAGTGTTAACATATAGTAAGAGAAGCTAAGGGTCAAAATCTAATCAGTTGATTTTTCCCTGATCAAAATACACTTATTATTCCAGAACAAGGAGATTAGTATTGATGCCATTAACAAATAAGATAACCAAACATAAGAATGTGTGATGCATCTTATCATTGTAATGTTGATAAAACAAGCATTTGCGTTTTGCCAATACAAATTGGTGTGTAATAACATGATATATCCTGTTTCAGTTGCCTTCTCCTCTACAGCCAGCTTGATTCTTACGTCCCTTGTTTGGATAATGTACCGCCAGAAGAGAAAGGAAAAGCACATTACATCCAACCAAAAGTACAAAAGCTATGAATCAAATATAGAGGAAATACTAAAAGGATATGATTATCTCGTCCCAAAAAGGTACAAATACTCAGAGGTAAAGAAGATAACCGGATCTTTCAAAGATAAGTTAGGAGAAGGCAGCTATGGCACGGTATTTAAGGGGAATTTAGAAGATGGCCAGAAGGTTGCTGTGAAACTACTGAAAGGATCAAAAGGAAATGGAGAGGAGTTCGTGAATGAGGTTGTGAGTATCCGTAGGACATCTCATGTAAATATTGTCAATTTACTTGGTTTTTGTTTACATGGACCTAAGAGAGCACTTATTTACGAATACATGGCTAATGGTTCATTGGAGAAGTATATACAATCAGAAGAAACAAAAAGGGCCATTGGATGGGAAAAGTTGCGAGAAATAGCAACAGGAATTGCGCGAGGCTTGGAATATTTGCATCGGGGCTGTAATACACGGATCATCCATTTTGATATCAAGCCAAATAACATACTTCTAGATGAAGACTTTTGTCCCAAAATAGCAGATTTTGGATTGGCAAAACTGTGTCATCTTAAGGATAGTGCCCTCTCAATGGCTGAAGCAAGAGGTACCATCGGTTTTATTGCTCCAGAAGTATTTTCAAGGGGTTATGGAGTTGTGTCCACCAAGTCAGACGTATACAGCTATGGAATGATGTTGTTAGAAATGGCAGGAGGAAGGAAGAATCTTACAGAAGACACTGAGAATTCTAGTCAACAATATTTTCCAAACTGGGTTCATGACCGTTTGGTTAAAGATTTACAAAGTCATGAAGTCACATGCAAGACAGAAGAGATTGCAAAACAGATGACCCTTGTTGGCTTGTGGTGCATACAAACGACTCCAGAGAATCGTCCATCCATGAGCAGGGTTATATAAATGTTGGAGAAGAACCTAGATGAATTGGAAATGCCCCCGAAACCATTGCTTTCGTATCCCTCGGTGCCGCCTCATTTTTCATCTGAACTTGGATTGTTCTGCCGAGACTCAGGAGAGACCTCCCTTTCAACTATCTTCCACAATCCAACTCAAAAGCAAATGATTTGAAGAAGTGGCAGTCTGGCAGAGCCAGAAAAAGTTTGTACAGCCTGGGCAATCCTAAGGAGGACTTCACGTCCTCGCTGCTAATATGTAGAGCTTGCCGCCAAGATCCACCTTGGCCTGCCGATGACGAGCATGGGCAGCTGCCCTGGGTGGCTCCGCCACTAATTTGAAGTACAATCTATACCTTCGAATTCATCACACATAAAAAACCATTAAAAGGTTGTAAAACAATTTGTTGCGTCACATTTAGAAAAGGTGTATATATAATACATATTGTTTATGGACAGACCAATGCAGCCATTCCTATTGGCGTTCTGGAAAGCTAGCTCATGTCACTGACATTCTTGGTCAATTGCTATATGTTCGTGTAGATTACAGCTTTAGGAATGATGATGATGAATACTGTATCACTTATCTTCTATGGATATATGCAATTTCTTGACTGTTCAAGACGGAAGTTTGCATCAAGGACTGCCCTCATCCTATGTACTGGGATCTCAAGTGAGCCCATTTTATGCTTAAGAATTGACCTTAGAGATGGCAGTGTAGTTTATCAACATGTATTTGGCACTTACTGAAAATGTCACTTCAATTATCTTGCAAAATGAATTTCAGAGTGGCTTCTTCTGTCTGAATCTTCAGTTCAGTCTTGCAGATCAACATGTATTTGGCACTTTACTGAAAATGTCACTTCAATTATCTTGCAAACTGAATTTCAGAGTGGCTTCTTCTGTCTGAATCTTCAGTTCAGTCTTGCAGGATTTATTTGGTGTACACAATCTAGAGATCAACATTGATTCATTCCGAGTCAACTTACAACCTCCTCTACATTATTCTTAATTATCAGTGGTGCTCAGCAGTAGAGTAAATATGTACAACAATTTAATCGTTTTCATGCCTTTTGGGTAACCACAAAACCCAGTATCTTTTTTTGGGTCAACTCATTACCTAGATTTTCCACATTAAGTTGGAGTGGATTGGGCAGTAGTTGACTCAAAATTGACCTACTTACCGTTCATCGACCAGGAACTGGAAAACCAAATCCTTCCGGTCCGCAGCCATGTATGGACAAGGACAGCTACTGCAACGACTGTGCGGGGACACCTCATCTGAAATCTGATCCAGACCCTGTTCATATTTGACCGGTACTACTCTCTTGCGGCCGCAATGGTTGAACTCGTTTCGTCATCATTTAATTGCACTCTCTCGGCCTCACCTAAGTACTAACTTCCTGCATCTTCTTGCCTAGGAGTGCAGCAGTACTTCAGTGACCAATCGTGCAGCTGCTGCGATACTACTCTACTTTCTTAAAAGTGAATGGAACGAACAAGTTTTTGGGAACAACTACGGTTTCATTGATCTCTTTGAACTATATACAAATGAAGGGTCACGTTGTACGGACGTCGTATGGACGTGACTGTTCGGGAAAGTTAACTACTAATCTAATCTCTAATCCTAACTGCTTGTACGGACGAATGAGATCATCTGTAGAAGGACGTCGGTTGGTGTACTGGCGTCATTTCATAACACTCCCCCTTGATCGAATCTTTTTTGAGATCAATGCAGTTGTATGATTGGATTTCTCGAAAAACCCTGTGGGAAAAAACTGAGGAATATGTATGTATAGATATGCTATAAAAACTCCTTTAAACCTTATAGGGAAATAAGGAGAAAATAGCATATACGATTATGATTTAAATAAATCACTATGTCATTGGTATCCCATTAAAAACCCGAGTGGGGAAAAGTATTGGAGATACGACATATAGATTACTTTCCCAAAAACCATTTCAGAAAAAATATGAGGAGCAATATAAAGTAATATGTCGCTAAAACTCCTGTAAAAACCCAGTGAGAAAATTAGGAGAAAATATGACAATATATTATTGGTATTGCCTCTTGGATAACTCACATGAAAAATCTTTTCAGGGAAAAAACCATGGATGAGTTGTGAGGGCAATATATGTCTTTGATATTTTCTACAAAAACCCCGGTGGAGAAAATAGGAAATATGACACATGCTTATGTTAATATTATCTCATTAAAAACTTTAACAAGAAGCCTTATAAGTAAAACTTGTGAAAGAAAAGACTATAATATGATGCTGGTACAGGTCAACATTTAGGAGATGTCTCCCCCTGATTCTGGTAAATCTTGAAGTCGCCGCATACCAATTCCATGTACCAATTTTTGAAACACAGAAGTTGGTAAGGACTTAATAAATAGGTCAGCGAGATTATCACATGACTTGATTTGCAAGATGTTTATTTTTCCGCTTTCTTGTAATTCATGAGGATAAAACAGTTTAGGAACAATATGCTTAGTGAGATTGTTTTTTATGTAACCTGTTTGCATCTGTGTAACACAAATGAAATTATCTTCATAGATAATTGTAGGAGATTCAATTGAACCAATACCACATGACTGTTGTATGTGGTTAATCATTCTGCGAAGCCATACACATTCTCGTCATGCCTCGTATAGAGCAATAATTTCAGAATGATTAGTAGAAGTCGCTGTCAAAGTCTGCTTAGAAGACTCCAATGAAATAGCTGTACCTCCATGTAAGAATACAAATCCTGTTTGGGTTTTTTCGTTATGAGGATCAGATAAGTAACCTGCATCAGTATAACCAATCATATTGGGATCACAATTTTTTTTGAAGAACAAACCAAGATCCTTTGTGCCATTAAGGTATCTAAGGATACATTTCGCTCCCGTCCAATGACGGTGAGTTGGGTCCGTACTATGCCTAGCCAGTAAGTTAACTACAAATGCGATATCAGGCCTGGTGCAATTTACAAGATACATAAGTACGCCAATGACACTGAGATATGGGATTTCTAGTCCCAACACCTTTTCCCCAATATCCCGTGGTCTAAATGGATCTTTCCCTATTTCTAAGGAACGAACAACCATCGGAGTTTTATTAGGGTATGATTTATCCATATTGAATTTCTCCAATATTTTCTGGATATAGGCTGATTGATGCACTAAAATCCCTGAAGGATGGTGCTCAAGTTGTAAGCCTAGGCAATACTTGGTCTTACCAAAATCCTTCATCTCGAATTTCCTCTTTAGATGTTTGTGTGATTCATCTATATCCTTTGGGCTGCCAATGATATTTAAATCATCAACATACACGGATATAATACAAAATCCCGTTCGAGATTTCTTAATAAAAACACATGGGAAATCATCATTGTTAGTGTATCCTTTCTTTAGAAGGAATTTCCTCAGTCGATTGTACCACATTCGTCCCGACTGCTTCAAACCATATAATGACTTTTGTAGTTTTACACAATACATGTTGCGATTTGCGTTTGGATTCAGAATTTGGATTCCATCAGGAACCTTCATGTATATGTCCGAATCAAGTGGCCCATATAGATATGCTGTCACCACATCCATCAACTATATAGATAGATGATTTTAAACTGCCAATGATATTAAGTATCGGAAAGTAATTCCACTCATTACTGGAGAATAGGTTTCATTGTAATCAATACTGGGTCTCTGCGTGAACCCTTGTGCTACTAGCCTCGCTTTATATCTCACCACCTCATTGTTCTTATTTCGTTTTTGGACGAAAACCCATTTAAAGCCTACAGGAAAGACTTTGAAAGGTGTAGGTATTGCAGATGTGAATACCCCTCTTCTAGTGAGCAAAGCTATCTCAGCTTGAATTGCTTCTTTCCATTTAGCCCAGTCCGAGCGCTTTTTACACTCTGCCATGGTCTTTGGATCTGGATCATTGAGAAAGATTTCTGCAATTGCTGCGGAGAAGTACATGTCGACAACAGTAGTCTTACGATCGTATGATTCTCCAAAATCTATGTAATTGATGGAAATTTCTTTCACCCCATTATTTGACTCAACATTTCCTAAAACTATGGATTCAGGCTGTTTCGATATCCCAGGATCAGAATTTGGATGCACCGTTGGTCCGGGTTGTGGATTTGGTCCTGATGTTGGATTTTTATCCACTATTGGGTGTCTATCAACTTGAGGTTGGCTTGGATTTTCTGATTTGGAGGATTTAGCCCTCGATATCCTCGGACGCTTACTTATAGCATTATCCTTAGGAGCGGCCGTACTTCTCCCCCTCTTCTTTGGAAGTGGGAGTTGAATGGTTTTTATTGGTACCTCCACTCTTTCGGGCGCATTGCGAGCAGGATAAGAGGATTTAGTGATACCCTTATAATCAGTAAATATTTCTGGCAAGTTATTTGCAATATGTTGCAAGTTTATGATTTTCTGAACTTGTTGTTCAGTCTCTAGAGTACGTGGACCTGAGGGGAGAATGCCTTGGGCATTCCAGATGATTTCCTAGCATTCGTTTTGGTACTTGAAATCTTCCCCTAATGCCGGAAAATGGTCCTCATTAAATATGCAGTCAGCGTATCGGGCCGTGAACAAGTCCCCTGTAAGAGGCTCGAGGTAATTGATAATTGATGGAGATTGATATCCCATATAGATACCAAGTTTTCTATGTGGGCCCATAGAAGTACGCTTAGGTAGTGAGATCGGTACGTATATAGCGCAACCGAATTTTCGCAGATGAAAAATATTTGGCATATTCCCACGTACTAATTGCAATGGAGAGACTACGTGATATACAGTTGATCACAATTGAATTAAGTCAGCAGCGTGTAAGATTGCATGACCCCAACATGAAGTTGGTAGGTTGCAATTTTGTAATAACAGTATTGCAATGAGTTTAATTCTCTTAATAAGAGATTCTGCTAAACTATTTTGTGTATGGACATATGGGACAGAGTGCTGAACTTGAATTCCCAAAGCCATAAAATAATCGTTGAAATCCTTTGAGAAAAATTCAGCAGCATTGTCCATTCGAATTGATTGAATTTGATGTTCAGGACGATGTGCTCTAAGTCTAATAACTTGAGCAATAATTTTTGCAAATGCATGGTTACGTGTGGACAAAAGACACACATGAGACCATCTAGTAGATGGATTTATTAGAACCATAAAGTACCTGAACGGTCCAGGCGTTGGTTGTATGGGGCCATAAATATCTCCTTGAATGCGTTCAAGAAATTTTAGTGACTCATTTTGGATCTTAACGGGCGATGGCCGTACGATCAATTTTCCTATAGCGCATGAAGTGCACATAAAATCTAAAGATTTTAGGAATTTAGCAGTATTTAACTCATGACATTTAGAATTGCTGATAATTTTTCGCATCATCCCTATACCAGAATGACCAAGGCATTCATGCCAAATTTTGAATGCATCAACATTATGAAAAATTACCTTGTACGCAACATGCGGTACGGGTTTGATGTATGTGTAGTACAATCTAGACGGAAAAGTGAGAATTTTCTCAACAATTCGTTTTGCCATACCCGCTATTTTTAGTAACGAGGAGTATTTCCTCATTATTGTCATCACGGGTTTCAATATGAAAACCATGTTTACGGATATCTTTATAACTTAATAAGGTACGCTTTGAATCGGGATACAATAATGCATCCTCAATTGTAATTTGGGTACTCATGGGGAGTACAATAGTGGCACGACCAGAGCCAACTATTGTAGCATCGCGCACGGCGATTGTCAAAACATTTCCTTGTCTTTTTGTGTAAGAGTTTGGAAATATTTTGTTTCTCTAAGTATATAATTAGTGGTACCACTATCCACTATGCATAATTCCTCCTCCATCGGATTGACCCCGTAGAAACTATATATAAATAAAGAATTTGATATGAAAATCTTTGATGATATATAGAATACATACTTTATTTATTGAATATCAAATGTGTACAATACATCAAATGTGTACAATACATTTATTGGGTATTCAAACTAAATAGTGATGACATTATTAAATATTTACAACACATAGGACATAAATTATTTTAACTATTATAATCAGTAGGACATAAAGACATGAGAATATAAGGGATTCAGAGCCTATTCAAAGTCTCCAAATATGTCGTTGGATGTATATTCCACGATCATATTCCCCGTATCAGCAAGATTCTCGCCTCCTCGTATGTTGGTGTTGCTTGGTTCCATTGGAACTTGTTGTGAACAACCAACCTCATTCCTAGTGGTGTCAGGTCGAATGTTGAAGTGGGCTTCATACTTTTGTCCTAGTGCAGCACGTCCGTGACCCACATACTTTAAATAGAGATCAACAACATGACTTGGGGTATGACATTTCTTTGTAATATGATTATAACAACCACACTTCTGACACATAGGTTTGTCATTCCTGTGTTTGGAAATGTTCTTACCCTTGTTGGAAACACGAGTTTAGGATTTCTTATTGTGTCTACGTTGTTTTTTACCTTTCTTAGAATTTCCCTGAAGATGGGTCTTAGAAAGTCCACCATCAAATTTGGGTTTATTCTGAATGTAGGCATGTACTTCAGGCAATGGAGCAGACCCTATGGGGCGCTGCTGATTATTCCAAACCATAAGTTCAGATTGTTTTTCGGTCTCAAGTAAAGTTTGTATAAGCTCAGAATAAACCTGGAAACGCCTTTCACGGTATTGTTGTTGAAGAATTCTTTTAGAGAGAAGCATAGTAGATAGAGTCTTTTCTATTTTATCCGCATCTGTAGGTTCTTTCTTGTAGAATTACAACTTTGAGCAAATCCTATGAACAGCATGGTTGTAAGCACTCACAGTTTTGAAATCTTGTAAGCGAAGTTGCGTCCACTCATAGTTGGCCGCAGGCAGGACAAGTGCCTTTTGTTGTTTATAGCGTTGCTTAAGAGAATTTCATAGATTTCATGGGTTCTCTTCCAACAAGTATTTAGTCTTAAGGTCAAAATGAATATGGCTCCTAATGAGATATAGGGTCGTGTATACATGTTGATCTTCAAGTGGTGCAACACCCTCTTCTGGTGCTAACACAGCTCGATAAAGTCCACGGGATGCACGACTAACCTTTACGTCCACCGTCCATGTGGGATAATTGTGGCCGTCTAGAGCAAGCAAATCAAACTCTTTGACGGTCATTAATCCGGTGATGGTTCAGAGGCATTTGTTGCCTCAGCGTTCTCCTACTCTCTGTCCAGAAGAGCGAAAGCGCAGATTATCAGTGGCTCATGGAAGGAGGGTTTCTGCTTAATTACCTCAATGAGGACTTCTCCCAGTGCGACGCTTGCTCCGTCGGACACGGACACGGCCAGTGTAGGACAGTTGTCAGCGACGATGGGTTCCAGTGCTACTGCTCTGACGGCGTGTACTCGACGGCGGCCTGCGGTGAGTTCAGTTCCAAATTTTTTTTCTTCTTTTTTCTGATGAGGGGAACGCTCCTCTTTCTTTTGCTAAATATAATTCATTTCGTTGAGCATGACTACACCTACAATACTAATCTTGAGAAAATTCACACGTTTGTACTTTCCATCAAGCCTAACATATACCCAAACTAACTCAAAGGCACATATAGGCAAAAACGACATAATTTTCAATATTGAAAGGCAAGTATTTGGGAAAACACGCTATTAGAGAAATAGGAGTGTAACCCATGATCTAATCTAGTTAACGTAAACACATTAGTGGATTAATAGACTAACCATAGTCGTAAGGTAGTACGCCGCTGAAAGCATCTAGGCCCCTAGTTGGGTTTTAGTGATTAATGACAATACAAGATTACTATGACTAACGTGTGTTTTGCAGAGGCAATTAAGTTAGGTCATGGTAATGGAGATCTATTGGGCAAACAAGGTTGTCATGCCCCTACGATAGAAATCGTTTTGGTTTTCAAAGGATGGACGACAAGGTTAAGGATGACTAGTTTTAAGTGTCGATTGGAGTTAGAGAGACACTTAGAGTAGTTTAGGACTTTGTTTTTCCTTTGGCCATACTATTAAGGGGGGTATATGGACGGGTAGCTTGACCTAGGTGAGTCTAGTGAGTTAGGTGTGGTGCACACTAGTTAAAACTAGCTCTCGGTAGCTCCTATGAATGCCTAAGATCCTTTGGAGCAAACTTCATTCACATATGATCGAGAGTTGGAAGTGAATGGAGGGTCAAATGCTGACCGGACGCTGGCTCCGGTGCGACCGGACGCTGGCCGCAGGGTCCGGTCAGTTCATTTGATCAACAGTCTGCGTTCGGTGTGACCGGACGCTGGAGAGGTCAAGTGACCGAACGCTGAGAGGCAGAGTCCGGTCGACTCCAGTAAGGTTCCAGAGAAGGGAATCTGTGACCGGACGTGTCCAGTCAGTACTGACCAGACCCTAGGGGTTCAGCGTCCGGTCGAGTATAGTACGAGTATAGTAAGGTTCCAGTAAGGGTTTAATGCGACCGGATGCGTCCGGTCAGTGGTGACCGGACCTTGCCAGCGTCCGGTCAACACATTTTCACTAGATTGCGGGTTGAACTGACCGAAGCGTCCGGTCAACCTGACCGGAGTGTCTGGTCACCCCATAGAAGCTCATAACGGTTCGTTTTTTAGGCTGCCTTATAAATAGAAGCTCCACTCGTGTGTGAAGCCACTTTTGCTCATTTCAACAGCTGAGAAACACGTTTGTGAGTGCCAAGAAGAGAAAGGTCCTAGTGAGGTGATTGAGATTCGTGAATCCAAGAGAGTAGCTTCATTAGTGAATCAAGAGTAGACAAGTGTGCATCCATCTTCTCATTAGGCTTCACGTGGTCAAGTGAGAGTTCATGCTTGTTACTCTTGGTGATCGCATCACCTAGACGGCTTGGTGGTGATTGGGAGCTTGGTGATCACCCAGCGGAGCTTGTGGGTGACCCAACTCAAGTTGTGAGCAGCTTTGGGTGATTCACCGCGACGAAGTGTCGAAGAATCAACCCATAGAGAGCACTTGATCCTTGCGCGGATCAAGAGAGAGCTACACCCTTGCGCGGGTGCTCCAACGAGGACTAGTGGGGAGTGGCGACTCTCTGATACCTCGGCAAAACATCACCGTATTCCTCTCTCTCTCTCTCTATTTACTTTGAGCATTTACCTTGAGCATTTACTTTGAGCAATTCAATACTTGTCTTTACATTCATAGAATTGCTATGCTAGAGTAAGTTTAGAACATAGGTTGCAAGTCCGTTGTGTGTTAGTTTAATAGAAATACTTTTCTAGGCACAAGGGGTTAATTGGGTTAACCATAGGATTTAATTATTGCAAGAAAATTTATAATTAGCCCAATTCAACCCCCCCTCTTGGGCATCTTGATCCTTTCAATTGGTATCAGAGCCTCGTGCTCACGTTTTCAAGCTTAACCGCTTAGAGTAAGATGTCTCACGAGGATGGACCTCCTCCTATCTTTGAGGGAGATGACTTTCCATATTGGAAAATTTACATGGAGACGTACTTAGAAGCTCTAGACGTTGGTATTCTTAGAGCCGCCTCACAAGGCTTTCCAAAACATCGGGGTGCTACTAACCTACAAGGCAATGAGGTTAATTATGAAAAATGGAATGCAAAGGCTCGCAACACCATCTTTAGAGGTCTTTGCAAAGATGTGTTCAACCGTGTAAGGAACCACAAAGACGCCTATGCACTATGGTCGGACGTTTGTGCGCTCCATGAGGGAACCAAGAGTGAGCGTGAGGAATGCTATCATCTTGTGATTAAAAAGCTAAATTCATTTGAAATGCTTCCCAAAGAAAGTGCTAATGAGATGTATTCTCGTTTAAATGTTCTTGTAGAGGAAGTTAATGGGCTTGGACTTACTCAAATGTCACCATCCGACGTTGTGAGAAAGATCTTGAGTGTCCTCCCCATTGACAAATATGGGCACATTGTGACCATGCTACATCAAGGTGATCTTTCCGCCGCTACACCGACACAAATCTTGGGAAAGATCAATGCTCATGAGATGTACATGCACATCACGCCACAAGATGGCTCATCCTCTACAAAGAAGAAAGAGAAGGACTTAGCATTCAAAGCTAGCCAAGATAAGGGCAAAGCAAGACTTGAGTATGAGAGCTCAAGTGATGAAGAAGATGATGAAGAAAGTCTTGCTCTCATGGTGAAGAAGACCGCCAAGATGCTAAAGAAGCTAAACAAGAGTGGCATCAAGTTTGACGGCAAGAAGAAGAAGTTCTTCACTAGCTCAAGAAGAAAGCCAATCTCCAAGATGGATTGCTATAATTGTGGCGAACTTGGCCATCTAGCTCATCAATGCACAAAGCCCAAGAAAGACAAGTTCAAGAACAAGAACAAGGGCAAGAAAGATGACTCAAGCAATGAAGATGAAGATAAGAAGAAAAAGAACAAGCCATACAAGAAGAGAGATAGCAAAAAGAGGGACTTCTACAAGAAAAAGAAGAGTGGAAAGGCCTACATTGTTGGTGATTGGCTCACGGATATTGATTCATCAAGTGGATCATCCGATGATGATAGTGACAATGAGAAGGTGGCCGCCATTGCTATTGATCTTGCATCTTCACCGCCACCATTGCCATCATCCTCTACACACCTATGCCTTATGGCCAAGGGTGAACGCAAGGTAACTAAGAATGATGATAGTAGTGATGATGAGCAAGCTAGTGATGATGATGGCGATAGCGATGATGATGATTCACCTACATATGATGATCTTGTCAAAATACTAAGAAAATACACTAAGATCATTAGAAAGAGTAGAGCTACTGTCGGGTACCTTAGAACAGGGTACCCCGAGCGAACATCAAAGAGGTCACTTAAGTTCCATCAAGAAACAAAGCAAGAAGGTAAGCCATGGGCCCCTCACCCACCACGTCCGAGCCCACTAGGCCCTCCGCTTTGCCTCGAGCCTCGCGTAGGAGGTCTTAGTGTCCTGACACGATCTCCGCCTCACGCGAGGCTCCACAGGAGGCCTCGGTAGGGAACACAATCTCTGCCTCGCTTGAGGCTCCCCACGGAAGGCCTCGGCAGGGGGTGCATTCTCCGTGTCGCGCGAGGCCTCTCACGGAAGGCCTTGGCAAGGAGTCCGATCTCCGTCTCGCGCGAGGCCTCATTCTCCATGTCGCTCGAGGCCGGTTCGTCCGCGGCCCGTCGCCCCCCCGCCTCGGCCAACCTTCCCAACAGCACGTCATGTCTCATTAATACTTCAACCACTCCCGCAATCTCAGCTGGACGATGGCTCGATGCCACAGAATGGCCGACAGGACCTGAGGTCGCATCAACGCCATACCAGCTGGGACAGGGCACGGCGGGGGTTACCGGCCACTGTGTTCCGACGCCGTGCCCATGGTCAGCGCCCACACTACACTGTGTCCCACGATCCCCGCCTCAAAAACAACATCGCACAGACAACTTGGCCCGGGTCATCACCGCCTCCAAGCCGAAGCACCGGATCAGCCGCCCACTCGAGGCCTCGGCACTGTACACCAAGGTCTCGGCTATCTTGGGGTTCGTGCCTGTTGAGACCCCCCCATTGCGGTGTAGCCTCGGCACCTACCAAGCCTCGGCCTCACGCACAGTCCGTCCATAGTGATTTGCACGTCCTCCGCCGCACCCACTCCGAGGTAATCCTAGGGCTCCCACGACGCATAGGATCAGATGGGACTACCACGCCGCCCTAGTGCTCCAAGGACGGACCACTCCGATGACCACGCCGCCACAGGAACAGGCCACAGGGCTCGAACATGCCGCCCCTGTTGGCACGACGCTGCATAGTTAACACATGTACTGTCCTTGTCTTCCCTTCAACTATAAAAGGCGAGGACTTGGGCCGCTTAGAAAGGGGGACGGAGGAGAACACCTTGTAACACACACACGCACGCACATTCCAGTCGTCTGAGAGTAGTGCCTCAAGCGGCCCAGACGACACCCTGCCGAGACCTAGGACTAGCTCCCTTTCTCCCCTAGCTTGTAACCCCCTACTATGAGCACTTCGGTGCAAGGAATACAAGATCGATCTCTCAGACTGACGTAGGGCATTGACTGCCTGAACCAGTATAAACTTTGTGTCTCTTTGCATCACCATCCGGAATCTGGAGCACGCAGTTCAAATTCACTAGTTGGTTGAGGATCCCCCGGTCCGAAACACCGACAGTTGGCGCGCCAGGTAGGGGCTTCTACGTGTCAGTTTCGTCATCCTATCAAGTTCTAGATGGCAGATCCCATACGACCATTGCGTCTCGGCATGGTGGTTTGGTTTGGGAGCCTAGAGTTCATGTCTCTGGGGCATGAGTTCGACATGGTACTCCTCACTCCTCGAGCCCCACCAACCGACGATGAAGCCACGCACCAGTAGCCCAGGCACAGGCGGCGCCCGGGTGGCCGCTCTCATCGCGCTCGCCAGGCATGACGCGAGCAAGACCACCCCGATGCTACACAAATCCGGGGCGGCACGCCACTCCCTGCTGATATCCTACGACCAACTGTTGGCATAGGGTCCCTGGCTAGGGACCTGTCTAGCCTGAGCTTGGACAAAGGAAAATCGCTGGTGGCGCGCGGTGATGCCCAATCGTCAAGATCCGCTCCACCACTCCCTGAGGAGCCGATCCCGGTGGAGTAGAGTCGGGCGACGGCACCGTCCCCATACCCCTTTGGGTTGAGAAATGCCGCCGCCTCTCATACCCACGCTTACACTGCCGCTCACGAGGATCCCTCGGAACGCCACCAGCTCTTCGCCCTCGACTTCGGCATCACCGAGTTGACCCACGCCTACGTCGATTCCTCGGAGGAGGATGAGGCATGGGCTGGGGTGGATTTCTCTAGACTCCGTGACCCCGAAACCATGCGCCGCTTCTTGACCACAAGCGATTACTGCTTTGGCCTACTCCGACTCCGACGACGAAGACACCTACGACCCCACTCGCGAGTGTTTCCACGTCGGGCTCAGGATGCCAAGAGCGGGCGAGGAGGATGAGGGGGTAGGTAGCCGTTCCCCGCTTCGCCTAGGTGCGGGCGCCACCACACCTCCACGCATTGTCCCACCGGCCGCACAAAACGAGACCCCCGCCCTTGCGCGACCTCAACACCCAGACCTAGAACAACTCCGTGAGCTCCAGGCCAAGGTCGAATAAGACCAACTCCTTCTGCAGCAGCTTTGAGACACTCTCGAACAGGAGCAGCAAGGTCACGGTGAAGGTGGGGGAGCCCGACGGAGGGCCCGCGACGTGCATCACCGCATCCATGACGACGAAGGGAGTGAGCAACCTCATCTTCAATCGCGCTAGCCAGAACGTTGCGGCTGCGGCAATGCTGGTCCGCGCAATGCCCGAGCCTTCTACCATGGAGGGGCGACGGGTTCGCGGCGAGCTCCGGGATCTCCTAGAGACCGCCGCGGTTTAGTAGGCCGAGAGTTCTGCCTCTCGACGGCACGGGGGCGCCACGAACCTGCCCACGGCACCGCCTCGGTAGGACAGGGAAGCCCCGGCTCATCCCGAGCCTGACCGAGCGCCGATAGCCCACAGGGTCCCCATGCTCCTGGACCGCCTCGGCAATCGACGCAAGGTATAGGGAGACCATGAGGTGGTCAGCAGGCGACGACGCCACGACAACAAGGGGCCTGCTCGGGGCTACCACCCACACCGAGGCGGTCGCTACGATAGCGGGGAAGACCACAGTCCTTCCCCTGAATCGCCAGGCCCTTGGGTCTTCAGCAGGGGCATCCACGCTGCTCTTTTCCCCGCCCGGTTTTGGCAACCAACCAACCTCGTGAAGTACAGCGGCAAGACCAACCCTAAACTCTGGCTCACCGATTACCGCCTGGCCTGCCAGCTAGGTGGCGCGGACGATGACCTGCTCATCATCCGCAACCTCCCCTTGCTCTTGTCGGACTCAGCATGAGCCTGGCTCGAGCACCTTCCTCCCTCACAAATCCACGACGGGCGTGACTTGGTTAGGATCTTCGTCGGGAACTTCCAGGGCACATACGTACGCCCTAGGAACTCCTGGGATTTTAAGAGCTACCGCCAGAAGCCGGACGAGTCTCTCCGAGACTTCATCCGGCGCTTCTCCAAACAGTGCACCGAGTTGCCCAACGTCGGCGACTCAGAGATCATCCAGGCTTTCCTCTCCGGCACCACCTGCCGAGACCTAGTTCGGGAGTTAGGTCAGAACGTGCCGCACACCGCTGCTACGCTTCTCGACATCGCCACCAACTTTGCCTCGGGCGAGGAGGCGGTCGGAGCCATCTTCCCCGACAGCGACACCAAGGGAAAACAGAGGGACGAGGCCCCCGAGGCTTCAGCCTCCCACCTCCCCAAGAGAAAGAAAAAGGGGCGCCTAGGAAAGCAGGAGGTCCTGGAGGCTGATCTGGTCGGGGCCGTAGAACACAAGAATCCCCGAGGCCCCAAAGGCCCTAGGCCTTTCGACGACTTGCTCAAGAAACCATGCCCTTATCACCAAGGCCTGGTCAAGCACGCCCTTGAGGATTGCTCCATGCTATGACATTACTACACCAGGCTTGGGCTCCCCGATGACGATGCCAAGTAGAAGGACGCCGGCCACCGGGACGAAGACAAGGACGGCGGGTTCCTCGAGGTACGCAATGCCTTCATGATCTTCGGTGGACCCTCGGCGTGCCTTATGGCGTGGCAACGCAAGAGGGAACACCGAGAAGTCTTCTCGATCAAGGTGGCCACCCCCAGTACCTTGACTGGTCTTAGGAGGCGATCACCTTCGATTGAGATGACCACCCTGACCATGTTCCAAATCCTGGGCAGTACCCACTGGTCGTCGACCCGATCATCGGCAACACCCGACTCTCCAAGGTGTTGATGGACAGAGGCAGCGGCCTCAACATCCTCTACGTCAATACCCTAGAGCTCTTGGAGATCGATCTGTCAAGGCTCCAAGGCGGCGTTGCCCCCTTCCACGGCATCATACCAGGGAAGCGCACGCGACCCATCGGGTGCATCGACCTTCCCGTCTGCTTCGGCACCCCCTCCAACTACCACAAGGAAGTCCTTACCTTCAAGGTAGTCAGGTTTGGGGGAGCCTACCACACCATCCTGGGGCAGCCATGCTACGCCAAGTTCATGGCAGTACCCAACTATACCTACCTCAAGCTCAAGATGCCAGGCCCTAGCGGTGTCATCATGATTGAGTCCACGTACGAACATGCATACGACTGCGACGTTGAGTGCATCGAGTACGTCGAGGCTCTTGTGGAGGCCGAGACCCTCATCGCCCACCTCGACCAACTCAGTGGCGAGGTGCCTGACTCCAAGCGTCGCGCGGGGGCGTTTGAGCCCACGGAAGCCATCAAACTCGTCATGGTCGACCCCGCCTGCCCCGACGACCGAGCGCTGAGGATCAGCGCCACCCTCGATATCAAATAGGAAGCCATGCTCGTCGACTTTCTCCATGCAAACGCCAACATATTTGCATAGAGTCCCTCGGACATGCCGGGCATACCGAGGGAGGTCGCCGAGCATGCCCTGGACATCCGGGCCAGATCTAGGCCGGCGAGGCAACGCCTGCGCCGCTTCAACGAGGAAAAGCGCAGGGCCATCAGAGAGGAGGTACAGAAACTCTTGTCGGCCGAGTTCATCAAGGAAGTGTCCCACCTAGAGTGGTTGGCTAACCCTGTGTTAGTCAAGAAGAAAAATGGGAAATGGAGGATGTGTGTAGACTACACCGGTTTGAACAAAGCCTGTCCAAAGGTCCCCTTCCCATTACCCCAAATCGATCAAATCGTTGATTCCACTACAGGGTGTGAGACTCTGTCTATCCTTGATGCGTATTCTGGTTACCATCAAATCAAGATGAAAGAATCTGACCAGCTCGTGACTTCTTTCATCACACCATTCGGCATGTACTGCTACGTGATGATGCCCTTCGGCCTCAGAAATGCAGGTGCCACATACCAGCGGTGCATGACCCTGGTCTTTGGCGACAACATTGGGCGGACCGTCGAGGCCTATGTAGATGACATCGTGGTCAAGACCAGAAAGGCTGAGGGTCTCGTCGATGACTTGAGGATAACCTTCAAATGCCTTAGAGAAAAGGGCATCAAGCTCAATCCCGAGAAGTGTGTGTTCGGGGTCCCCCGAGGCATGCTCTTGGGATTCATAGTCTTGGAACGCGGCATTGCAGCCAACCCAGAGAAGGTCTCGGCCATAACCAACATGGGACCAATCAGAGACCTCAAGGGAGTACAGAGGATCATGGGATGCCTTACAGCCCTGAGCCGCTTCATCTCATGCCTCGGTGAAAAAGGTTTGCCTCTGTACCGACTCTTGAGAAAATCTGAGCGTTTTTCTTGGACCCTCGAGGCCAAAGAAGCCCTCGACAGACTCAAGACACTGCTCACAAATCCTCCCGTCCTAGTACCCCCGGCCAGGGACGAGGCCCTCTTACTCTACGTTGCCGCAACGACCCAAGTGGTCAGCGCTGCCGTAGTGGTAGAGAGGCAGGAAGAGGGGCATGCTCTACCCACCCAACGTCATGTTTATTTCATCAATGAGGTGCTCTCCGAGACCAAAGCACGTTACCCCCACATCTAGAAGCTGATCTACGCCGTGGTCCTGGCCCGGCGCAAACTGCGTCACTACTTCGAGTCTCACCCAGTGACTGTGGTATCATCTTTTCCCCTGGAAGAGATAGTTCATAACCGGGAAGCCTCGGGTAGGGTAACCAAGTGGGCCATCGAGCTTATGGGGGAAACCTTGGCTTTTGCACCTCGAAAAGCGATCAAGTCTCAGGTCTTGGCTGATTTCGTGGTTGAGTGGACAGACACCCAACTGCCACCTGCTCAAATTTAGATGGAGTGCTGGACCCTGTACTTCGATGGATCCCTGATGAAGACCAGGGCAGGCGCAAGTCTGCTCTTCATCTCGCCCCTCGTAGTACACATACGCTACATGGTGCGACTCCACTTCGCCGCCTCCAACAACGTGGCCGAATACGAGGCCCTCATCAACAGCCTACAAGTCGCCATCGAACTTGGGGCACGATGCCTCGACGTCTGAGGTGACTCGCGGCTCGTCATAGATCAAGTGATGAAGGAATCAAATTGCCTCGACCCCAAAATGGAGGCTTACTGCAAGTTGGTATGACACCTAGAAGACAAGTTCGACGGTCTCGAACTAAATCACATCACGCGGAAGTACAACGAGGCCGCCGACGAGCTGGCAAAGATGGCCTCGGCACGGGCCCCGGTTCCCCCGAACGTCTTCGCCAGAGACCTCCATAAGCCTTCCATTGACTACACCTTGACGACAGAGGTGGGCCCACCGGTGGGACCCATGACAAAGCTCGACGCCCCCTCTGCTGCCGAGACCCCCTCGACCGATCCCGAGGTCATGGAAGTCAACACCGAGCCTCCGCAGACTGATCAGGACACGGATTGGCGAATCCCGTTCCTCGAGTGGCTTGATCGGGGGGAGCTTCCTAACGACAGAATCGAAGCACGATGGCTTGCGCGTCGAGCCAAGACCTACGCCCTCTACAATGACGAATTGTACAGGCGAAGTCCCTCAGGTGTCCTCCAACGATGCATCACTACCGAGGCGGGCCGAGCCCTGCTTTGGGACTTGCACGCAGGCGTCTGCGGGCACCATGCGGCGCCTCGGACGCTCGTGGGGAACGCTTTCTGCCAAGGGTTCTACTGGCCGACGGCGGTCGCCGACGCTACCAAGCTAGTATGCTCCTGCGAAGGATGCCAGTACTATGCTCGGTAGACACATCTCCCGGCCCTAGCCCTGCAAACCATCCCCATCACGTGGCCGTTCGCCGTATGGGGGCTCGACATGGTTGGGCCTCTGCAAAAGGCCCCGGGAGGCTACACCCATCTGCTGGTATCAATCGACAAGTTTTCCAAATGGATCGAGGCTCGCCCGATCAATCGAATCAAATCCGAGCAGGCGGTACTGTTCTTCACTGACATTATCCACAGGTTTGGGGTCCCCAACACCATCATCACTGACAATGGGACGCAGTTCACCAGCAAAAAGTTCCTGATGTTTTGCAACGACCGCCACATCCGTGTGGCCTGGTCGGCCGTAGGACACCCAAGGACCAATGGCCAAGTAGAGCGTGCCAATGGCATGATCCTACAAGGCCTCAAGCCAAGGATTCACAACCGGTTGAAAAAGTTTGGCAAGAAATGGCTCACCGAACTCCCGTCGGTCATCTAGAGCCTGAGGAACACTCCAAGCCAAGCCACGGGGTTCACGCCTTTCTTCCTGGTCTATGGGGCTGAGGCCATCCTCCCCACCGACCTGGAATATGGTTCCCCGAGGCTACAAGCCTATAACGAACAAAGTAACCGCACCACCCGAGAGGACGCACTTGATCAGCTGGAGGAAGCCCGAGACGTCGCGCTACTACACTTGGCCAAATACCAGCAGAGCCTACGGCGCTATCAGGCCCGACGCATCTGAGGCCGAGACTTGAAGGTAGGTGACCTGGTGTTGAGGTTAGCACAGAGCAACAAGGGCCGCCACAAGCTGACCCCGCCATGGGAAGGACCGTACATCATCGCCCAAGTACTGAAGCCCGGGACCTACAAGCTGGCCAACGAGAAGGGCGAAGTCTTCACCAACGCTTGGAACATAGAACAGCTACGTCGCTTTTATCCCTAAATTTCCAAGCATTGTATATGTCGTTTCTCGAAATACAATTAAAGAGCGTTCTTTAGTTGGTCTAATTTTTTAAGAAACCCCCCGAGCCCATTGTAGGTCTCGGCAGTACAGTAACACGACAAGGGAGACTCGGCTCTGCCTCGGCAGAACCAAGCCTCCCTCGGGGGCTAGATGGGGGACTTCCCCCTAGGTCCCACACACCATTCTTCAGTTGTTTTTCACAAAAATTCCTACGCCAGGACTCTAGCAGGCTCTGACGAATTAGTTGTAAAAACTCCTCGGACCAAGGTCTGTTTCCTAAACAAGAGGCTGGTAGAGTCGCGAGATGGCCTACGCCTCTGGGCTACGACACTCCCTCACTACCTCTCGCTCCAAGGACGGCTTAGGCCCCAAGGGGGTGTTTTGCAAACGAAATCCGATCAGGGGCAACAGAGGGCAGAGGCTCGGAAACATAAGAAAAACAACTAAGAAACACACACACCATTCTTTAGTTGTTTTTCACAAAAATTCCTATGCCAAGACTCTAGCAGGCTCTGACGAATCAGTTATAAAAACTCCTCGGACCAAGGTCTGTTTCCTAAGCAAGAGGCCGGTAGAGTCACGAGACGGCCTACGCCTCCGGGCTATGGCACTCCCTCACTACCTCTCGCTCAAGGGATGGCTTAGGCCCCAAGGGGGTGTTTTGCAAACGAAATCCAATCAGGGGCAACAGAGGGCAGAGGCTCAGAAACATAAGAAAAACAACTAAGAAACACAAATACTTCAAAAATAAAGGCCTCGACGGCCACAAGCATTACGATGCAAAAAATAACCCCTATTCTACTTTTACATAGCCTCCGGGGCATAGATCAAGGCTCAGGGCCTTCAGCACCTGCAGATGGTAAGGGAGGAACCACCTCCTCTTCGAAGAGCGTCGCCAGCGCCGTGCCAGGGCCTTCCGCCACCTCCATCAGGTTCGTGACCACCGCGTCTGCCTCCTCGTCATCATCAGGCAGGACATACCCATCGCTGATGGCCGGGAGGTCGACGCCGATGTAGTGAGAAGAGATGACGGCCAGCGCGCACTTGACACCCGTGTGCAATGCTCCTCGAAGCCGCTCGTGCATCTGGTTGCTTAGCGCGATCAGACGGCTCCCCAGGGAGCTGCCTGACTAAACCCCCTCAACCTCTAAGGCCTCGCAGGCGGAAAGGGCAGCACGTTTCAGCGCCTCATGCTCCCTAATCTCGGTCTTGAGCATCGTCTGCACCGCACTGGAAGCCTCGGTGGCCCGAGTGATCTCCGCCTCCGACTCTGCACCGAGGAAAATGGAATGAGGCCGAGCGAGGGAAAAACAACCTAAGTTAGGGACGGAAGCCCACGGAACTCACCCTTGGCCTTCTACTCCCAGCGTCGGGTCTCGACCTGACAGGTCTCGGCTTTCTCCTTCTAGCGTAGGGCCTCGGCCCGGGAGGCCTCGACCTTCTCCTTCAACCGCTGGGCCTCGACCCGAGAAGCCTCGGCCGCCCTGGAAGCTTCACTCCCCAGCTCTATGTCACGCAAGGGAATTAGGGAGTGAACATAAGAAAAAGAAACAAAATAAGGGGACTAAAACTCACCCTCGACCGTCCACCTCCAAACCACAGCCTTGGTCCACGAGGCCTCAGCTGCAGCAAGGGCCTCATCCAAGGCACCTTTCGTCAGCTGGTGTGCCCTCTGTTCTGCCCCCAGCTACCCCACGAGATCCGCGGCCGAGGCCGTAGCTTCAACGGCTCGGCCTCTGAAGGCATCCCAATCTCTGGCCACGTGGGTGAGCTCCTCCTCCAACTCCTTCACCTGTGCCGCCAGAGGGGCGAGCTGCGTCTGGGCCGTGGCCGCCTCGACCTTCACGTCGGCACAACGAAGGCGGAGGTCCTCTACCTCCGCGCTTCACGCCGATAGGAGCTCGTTGGCGCCGGCAAGAAGGCCCTTCTGCCGCTGAAGCTGGTCCCAGACGCCCCTCTCCCGCCGGAGAAAGACCGACTTCCCAAGGGACCGGGTCTCGAGCTCCTGGGCGACTCCGGGCAGTTCGTCGGCCACCACGGACAGCGCCGTCCGTAGCGACCGCTCTGCCAGCTGGCGGTACTGCTCGAAGGTGCCCCAGCGCCCGCCCTAGGCTGCGTCCTCAAGGGCGAACAGAGGCTCCCCCTCAGGATCATCCCGACTCCGCCACAGTACCCGCGG
This sequence comes from Miscanthus floridulus, assembly GCF_019320115.1. Classification (NCBI taxonomy): domain Eukaryota; kingdom Viridiplantae; phylum Streptophyta; class Magnoliopsida; order Poales; family Poaceae; genus Miscanthus; species Miscanthus floridulus. The sequence goes on along the minus strand of NC_089585.1, from coordinate 21,595,985 downwards.
GTGATCCCACCCGCGAGGCTCGAGTCGCACCCGCACAAGGGCTGAGCTTCCCTCGTCCAAGAGCAGCGCTGGCTGCTCCACGGCATCAGTCTCCTCAGCGTCGACCACCTCCCGCGCCTAGGAAGTCTCGTTGGAGGAGATCGGATAAACCTCCGCCTCCCGGGCGCTCTCTCGCAACAACGGCGGGCCCTGAACCAAGGGCGCCACCGAGGCCTCTGCCGCCTTCATCTCCGCCTCCTGGACAGACGGCCTCGCCGCCATCATGACGGCCTTGGTGATCTCGGGGGCTCCGGCCTCTATAATTATGGCCTCGATGGTCTCGGGGGCTTCGGCCTCCGCCATCGTGGCCTCGGCAGACGCAGAGACACCGACCGCGGCCACTGCGGTCTCGGCCGTCGTGGGCGCCGTGGCCTCCGTCGCCTTAGCCTCAGAGACCCCGAGGGCCTCAGCAACCAAGGGCACGTCGGCCCTATCCCTTGTCTATGTAGGGGCCGCCTCGGCAACCCCTCCTTGGTTGGCCGGCCCCTTTGGGTCGACCCTCGCCGACGCCGCACCGCATTGGATAGTGGCTTGTGCCTCTGCCACCCAGTGGGTGGAGGAGCCGGGGCTCGCCTTAAGCGCCTTAAGGGGCGCCAAGGGGAGCTCGTCCGTAGGCCGCTTCTGACTAAGGAAAAATAACCTACAGGGTCAGCGCGAGACCAAAAAGGCGAACGGAATGCACTATGACCCCCGCCAAAAATACACTAACCTTGAATGGGGCGGCAATCGTTTCGCCACGGCGAATCTCATCCGCAACGGCGGAGGCGGCGGCAGAGGCGTCGCCTCTGTATCCATCGGCGCCGGTCGGTCCTCAATGGACCCCGCCGCCCCTTCGGTCCTCTGCGGGGGCGGTGGCGTCGTCTCCACCGCCACTCGCTCCACCACAGTCGCCGAGCCCACTGGGCTGACGGCGCATTTGCCCAACGCCCGCGCCTCGGGTGTGTCGGCCTCAGAGCGGGCAACCACCGACCCCGGGTTCGCTTCTCCTCCTCCTCCCGGGAGTGCTAGGCTGCTGGCCAGCGCCCCGGGCACCACCTCCACTACGTTAGGAAGGTGGTCCAGGGGACCTCGCCTCGCCTCGCCCCCGTCATCCCCGTCCGAGGCCTCCGTCGACAACGACGTCGACGGGGATTCCTCCAGCGGGAGACCCTCCTTCCTTTGTTGACGGCGGCGCTTATCCAGCTCCTCACGCGTGAGGAGTTGTTTCGTGCGTTTCGCCGCCTTGGCATCTTTCTGTTTTTTCTGCGCGTCGGCGTGCGCGTGGTTGATCGCCCGCCGCCTCACGTCCTTGAGAATGGGTGGAGGAGAGGAGCGCACGTCTCTCATCCCCTGCAGGAATGACGGACGCACATAAGGAAACAAGGGGTAAGGGGAGATTGAGGAGGCTCGGAGGCTACAGCGACGCACGACTTACCAGCGAAAGGAACCCCCGCGACGGCCGCATCGTGATAGGGGTCAAGTTGCCGCCCCTCAGCTTCGCCTCTACCGTCTCCCCCACCCGATGAAGAATTTCCTCGTCAGAAAGGGCAGAGGACATCTGGGTGCCCTCAATGGGCTCACCCGACTTCATCTCGAACAGCCGCCGACGCCGAGCCTTCAGCGGCAGCACCCTCCGGCGGTGGAAGGCGGCCACAACCACAGCCACGGTGAGAACGTGGCCCCGCAGCCTCGCCAGCCCCTCTAGAAGCGGCTGCAGCTTGGGCTGGTCGTCCTTCGGGACACCGTACTTCCATCTCTCTGGGCAACTCTCCACAATCCACCCAATGTAAGGGGAAAGTCCTCCATCGTCGTTGCGGAGGTAGAACCAACTCGTGTACCACCGGCGATTGGAGGACACGAGTTAGGCTAGGATATAGAGGTGCAGGCGGTCCTGACGCACTTGGAGAGTGTAGCCGCTAGCCCTCATCGCCTTCCTCTTACCCGATGTGCCCGTTGGCTTGGTAGTATGCCCCGCCCGGAATAGGTGGAGCCACAACTCCCAATGGGGAGCAATCCCCAAATACCCCTCGTAGACGACAACAAAGATAGCCGTCTGAGCGATGGAATTAGGATTGAAGTTGTGCAGCTCCACGCCATAGTAGTGCGGGAGGGCCCGCATGAACCGGTCCACTGGGACGCCGAGGCCACGCTCGTGGAAGGAGATGAAGCTCATGACGTAGCCGTTGTGAGGCCTCGGCTCCAGCTCGCCGTACGGAGCAATCCACTCTGGCCTGCTAGGGTCTGTCACCGGGCGAAGGAGTCCACCATTGACAAGCGACTGAAGCATCTCCTCGGTGACGTCCAACGAGTCCTAGGGGTCCGCCTCGACAACAACAATGTCGCCGGCCATGGGTGCGATGGAGGAATCGGGTGCGGCGGTGAGTTTTTTCTCTCTCTCCCACGCTCTCGCTTTTTTCTCGCTTTCTCCCTAGGCTCGCTCTTCTCTCCTCTTCTTCCCAGCACCCGCTGCTCTAGCGATGGCTCGACGGAGGCAGTGCTAATGCAGGCAAGGTAAGACGAGGAGGGGCGAGACTCCTTAGGTATTTATGCAGGGAGGAGGCAAAACGAACGGGTGACGAAATCGGGGAGGTTTTCCCCGATCCGGCGCGGTTAACCACGAGTCGGTTTCACCGGCCCACGCGCCCACATCTCCCGCATTAAATGCGAGGATAGTTACATCCCATCCACCACGTCATGCTCGGCCACTACGACAGCAGGCGTCGTTTCAAATCCCCATGAAACCGCCTCAAAAGGCGCGCCGCCCGTGCCGAGCCAATAGGGAAGATATTCCCTACGGCCTATTCCTTTCGTATGAAGGAACCGGGCTCTAAACCTATTACGATCCAGGGGTTCGAAGGTTAGGCCCCAAAGGGTTTCGACAGCCACCCCAGGATAACAGAGTTAGGGATGACCGCGGGCGAGCCTATACGGGGCCGAGGCCCAAGCAATCGAAACGCTTGGGATGCCCAAAGTCGTGTCCGAGACTAGGGGAAAGTCTCCGAATGGGATCCCACCGTAGGGAGGCACCGAGCCACTAAGGCCCAGCGAACGACCTCGGCACCCACTAGAGAAATCCTCTGGTACTCTTAGAGTGTGTCTCTTGACCGCTAGCCGTCCCCTAGCGAACGGGGTACGGGCCTCCACTCGGACTACCCGATAACAGCTCACCGGAAGTGCCACCGCTCGTGCCCACCGAGGGTAGCGAGGCACATTCCACCCCTCCTTCCGAGTGAAAAGGAAGCGTGAGGGTCGCACAAAAAAGTTAGGGGAACCCCCGACAGCCTTCTCGTTCAATGCAGAGGCTAGGGGGCTCTTCCTGCAACCTTGCCGAGACCCAGCGACCCCAACTCGCACTCAAAGGGGCTCGGCAAAACAAACCCTCCTTCCGAGCGAAAAGGAAGCATGAGGGTCATACAAAAAGACAGGGGAGCTCCTGACAGCCCTCTCACTCAGTGCAGAGGCTAGGGGGCTCTTCCTGCAAATACGCCGAGACCCCATAACCCGGGCTCGCGCCCAAAAGGGGCCTCGGCAAACAAACCCTCACGCGCGAGGGGCGTATAAAAAGCTAGGAGAACTCCCGATGGCCCTCTTGCTCCGCGTAGAGGCTAGGGCTCTTCCTACAACCTTGCCGAGACCAGAATGGGCTCGGCAAACAAACCCTCTGTCCGAACGAAAAGGATATGTGAGGGTCAGATGAAAAAGTCAGGGGACCCCCGACCGCCCTCTTGCTCCAGGCGAAGGCTTGAGGGCTCTTCTTGCACCCAAGACCAAGACAAACGGTCCCAGCCCATGCTAGAGGTTTAATTACAAAACACGATAAAGGGCACCGAGCCCGTTATGGTCCAAGGGTTCGAAGGCTGGGCCTCCAAGAGGTTTCGACAGCCGCCCCATGGCAACAGAGTCAGGGACGACTTCAGGGCGAGCCTACGAATGGCCTAGGCCTGAGCGAACAGTCGCTTGGGGCATCCTAAGTCATGTCCGAGACCGGCAGGGAAGTATCCGAATGGGATCCCACCGTAGGGAGGCACTGAGCCACCGAGGCCCAGCGAACGGCCTCAGCACCCACTAGAGAAACCCTCTGGTACTCTTGGAGTGCGTCTCTAGACCGCTAGCCGACCCCTAGCGAACGGGGTTTGGGCCTCCACTCGGACTACCCGATAATAGCTCACCGGAAGTGTCCACGCTCGTGCCCATCGAGGGTAGCCTGGCACATTCCACCCCTCCTTCCAAGCGAAAGGAAGCGTGAGGGTGATACCCAAAGTCAGGGGGGCCTAACGAACCTCTCGCTCCATGTGGAGGCTAGAGGGTTTTTTCCTACAACCTCGCCCTGACCCCCGCAACCCGAACTTGCGCCTATGGGCTCGGCAAATGCAATAAGAACTACTTGTTCAAACACGAAAATAAAAAAGCCCCCGGAGGAGTAACTCCACTCCTCCAGGTCCTCGGGGGCTACACCCGGTGGGTGCGCTCGTGCGCACCCACCGGAACCTCAAGATACAAAACCCAATTCCTACAGGAGCGGGTACGAACCAAGTCTCGGCAAACCCTCAGGGAGAGTGCACGCACTCCCCCAGAGGCTCGGGGCTCCTATCGGTTACCTTAGAACAGGGTACCCCAAGCGAACATTAAAGAGGTCACTTAAGTTCCATCAAGAAACAAAGCAAGAAGGTAAGCCGTGGGCCCCTCACCCGCCACGTCCGAGCCCACCAGGCCCTCCGCTTCGCCTCGAGCCTCGCGCAGGAGGTCTCGGCGTCCTGACGTGATATTTGCCTCGCGCGAGGCTCTCCATAGGAGGCCTCAGCAGGGAACGCAATCTCCGCCTCGCACGAGGCTCCCCACGGAAGGCCTCGGCAGGGGGTGCATTCTCTGTGTCGCGTGAGGCCTCTCACGGAAGGCCTCGGCAAGGAGTCCGATCTCCGTCTCGCGTGAGGCCTCATTCTCCATGTCGCTCAAGGCCGGTTCGTTCGCGGCCCATCGCCCCCCCCCCCCCGCCTCGGCCGACCTTCCCGACAGTACGTCATGTCTCATTAATACTTCAACTATAACACCCCTGGTGTTTGCCTTACATTGGTGCATCTGCATTGCATCACATAAGCACATTCATATCATTACCACATGTGCATCATTCTATGTTTCCATGTTGCAACACGGTGTTCTTTACTGCTCATGTATGTTTGTACCTTCTGTGGTGTCTGTGTGTTATGCCTAGTACCCTAGAGGGGTTGTACATGTCCCATGTACTAGGGTCCAGTGTTTCAACGGATTGTTTCGCTTGTTTCAAGTTAACATTCCATGTGTTGCAAATGCATGTTTAAATTGATTTGAGAAGCTAGAGCAATTGCATCACATGCAAATGAATGTGGTGACCCACCAAAACACCCTAGCTACATTTATAATGTCATTAGGAACAATGTTCATAAAGGTCATTAGTCCAAATTAGGTTTCTAAGCCCTAGTTGACTCATGTTGACCCTAGAACTAGTTTTGTTTAACTATTTAAAAAGTGCAGCTTGGAGTGTTTGCATGGAGGAGCACCCTTAAGAAAAGTTGTAGTAAACTTGCTAAGGAACAAAAGTTGTTTTATGGTCATCTCATGAAAATGATCAGAACACCCTCAAAAGTGGCCCACATGGCAGAATTGGGGCTGTTTTAGACTTAGCAAATTTTGCTAAGTGTTAAGCTGTTTTACAGTTTCGGGGTTCATACTTTGGAACAATGTAACTCTCAATCTAGGTCGATCCAGCTCTAACTCATGTTGACAAAGTTGTAGTTCCCATGTAGCTCTACATCTTGTATTACTGAAATTGTGGCAAAGGATGAACATATTTGGAGTTATGGATCGTTGAAAATGGAGTTTCAGTCGGAGAAACGTGGACGTTGATTCAGACGCAAGCCAGCTCGGTGGCCGACCGGCCACAGACCGGCGACGCCGCGTGGATGCGCCGTGGTGCCCGTACGTCGTCGCTGGCCCCTCCGGTCAGGGCTCGACATCCATAAAGACCGCCCCGACGCCCTCAGTTCGCTGCCCTCTCCAATCTCTCCCTCTCCCTTCCCCTTCCCTCTCCTGCTTCCAGGAGACGGCACCATGCCGCCGCCATGAACGCCGTGCTGCCAGACTCCCTCCTCTATGCCGCCAAGCGAAGCTCTGCCGCCAGCGCTGCTGCCCCTCGGCCTCCCCATGCCCAGCTCCGCGCTCGTGCCGTACAACGCCACTACCGCGTCGCCTCGCCGCTGCCATAGCCGGCCGTCGCCGAGGCATGTCACCCATGCACGTGGCTGGACCTTCCTAGGACAATGCCGGCCAAGCCGAGGCCACCGGCGAGTGCGCGCGGGCCTCCCGGTGCTCCGCCGCCGCTCCACCGTCGCCGATGAGCCCCCTACGACCGTCACCGACGAGCCACAGTGCCTCCTCTGCTTCCTAATCCCGTCAGGGACTTTTTACTAGAATTCGACGAAAGTCAGGGGCCTAACTGCAATGTCATTGACTCAAGTGAATAGTGCTTTCGAGGACCTATTTGTTGTAAATCGGGTAAAACTTTAAAACTTCATAGTAAATCATAGGAAATTTGTAAAATAGCAAATGAGGACTTTTTGGAATCCTTGTGAAGTTTTCTATGCAGTAGATCTATAATCTTTCATGTTTTAGTTTAAAATTGTAGCTGTGAAAATGGATTTATGCATCTAGGTTTTCAATTCTAGTTGTATTTGTCTTTTTCATAACTGCAGTTGTAGGGCTCCAAATGAAGTGAAATTTTTGTGGCATGCTACTCATGTGATGTGTGATGTGTGGTAAAAATTTCAGGATTTTAGGCTTGATCAATTTAGAGATATGAAAAATAACAAATGACATATGCTGCTTTGCTTCTATTCTGGACAGTTCTGCATGTATGCATTGTTTGGCTCAGTTAAGTTATGAATCATGCCTTGTTGATAATAAATGAGTTGTAGTAATTTTCATAAGCTTTTCAAAAAGCTAAAGAGCACAATTTTTGGTTAAGTATGTGTTTAGCTATAGTTGTTTAAAGTACTGTGGCAGTTTCTGCCCAAACCCAGACAGGGTTGCTTTGTGTGCCATGTGTGACCTTGTTAGTAGCAGAATTAGTTCTAGATGTTTATAGCAAAGTTGTTCAAAATTTGTTAAGCTTTCCAAAAATTCCAGAACCATATTTATTGGACATGTGGAACTCAACTTATAGCTGTTTAAAGTAGCATATCAGTTTCTGTTCATGTTTTGGATATAGATGTCTTCCTTGGTTTAATTGACCTTGTTAACTATGAAATCATCTTAAGATGATAATAAGAAAGTTGTAGGTAACTTTATAAGCTTTCCATAAAGTTAAGAATCATGTTTGTCGGAGGTCTAGAACTCCATTTATGCTTCTCTAAAGTTCCTATAAGTTTTCTGTCCATAGCTGTGCCTCTGTTGTTTAGGCTGCTGGTGCAAGTGTTACATGTGCAACTAGTTTCATGGTGTAAATGATGTTTACTGTAGTTTTGGTAAATACAAAAGTCGTAGATGATTATCTTATCTTGCTTGTGTTAAATTTTCATGATCCTAGGTCTGATAGTTTAGGAGTTGCATGCTTAATAAGTCTACTGTCAGATTTTGATTATATTCTACGCAGACTTAAAATATTAGCATGTTTGGTCATGATAACTTGGGAATCATGCTGAGATGATTAAAGATGAAATGTGGATAATTTCCTAAGCTTTCCAGAATGTCTTGTTTTATATCATTTGGATTTATAAAACTCCAGATATGATTGATTTATGAAGCTATTGTTTGCAAGTCCAGAAATTGGCATATTCCGGTTATAGTTGTTGCTTCACCTTGACTTGCTTTGCATGTTGCTAGGTGTGGTTCACGTCCTTGGTAATTAAGTTAAATACACCTGAGATCTTGTGAGACTTATGTGCCATGTATAATATTATTTGTTATCTTAGCATGATAGATTGTGTGATGTTAAGTTAAGCATCGCAAAGTACTTAAGTGTGTTTAGTGTAAACGATGCTTGTCTTGCTTGCTATTTGTGATGCGTCTCATGGTACTATTCTTCATATTCATGCACTTGCATCTTGCATCTCATCTAGGCACGCTAGATGCACCACGTGAAGGACGAGATGTTGGAGCCAAACCCGAAGATGGTGTCGGTGGATCCCTCCCGAGGATGGAAGGACCCTGGAGTGCATGCCTAGAGTGGAGACGTCATCAAGACGGAGCAAGCTAACTTGACTGATTCGTGTCGGATCCCAGGCAAGCCCCGAAGCATATTAAGCCTCCTAATTTTTGAAATGCAGTTACAGTATTATTGTTACATATATATATTGTTGCATTAAGTTTAGGTGTTGGATGCAAACAATTGCTGCATTGGTTACCCAATCCTTGTCCAGATATTGTTACCCTGAATCCTATGTAGCTCAGGCTCGAGTAGTGCTTAGCCCTGCTTAAACGCGGTAGAAGTCGGGTGATTTCCTGTCACCTGCGAGATATAGGAATATACATGTGGCACGGTTGGCTATATTTGCTATCATGGAAAAGAACCAGTCTTAATTTGAAATGAAGACCGGACGGAGGCTTGCCGGTTTGCAGTGACTCTGTCCGTGTCGCTTAAGGACTGATTCTTGGAGCCTTTCCTGTTCATGTTGAACGCATGCCTCTCTCTTAGTTGGCCGGGTCTGGAGACCGACCGCGAAGCCGAGTAGCTCAACTCAGGCCGGGAGTCGATAAGTATAAAGTACGCCTCGGAAGGGAGCCATAGGCGTGAGTCCAAGGGCAGGTGATTTAAAAGTCCTGATCATCCTGGTAGAAGGGTAATCCCTAAGAGCGCTGGCGCTGATTGAACCCGCGAATTTGGTTCCTGAGTTGTACCAAAGGTAACCCACAGCTACCCTTGCTAAGTATGCCAGGGTGAGAGTTAGGAATACCCCCTCAGCTGAGTTGTAATTCGATTCGAATCGCCGTCTCTCCCGGTTAGTGAGAACTTGACGGGCTTATCTCCAATGTAGATACACTAAATAACATAATGGTTCGGAAATGATGATATGATGATGACAGCCTTATTATACCTGCTATGGTTAATATTGTTTGCTCCTAATAAGTGAGTGCTCTAGTACAGGTGCTAATCTAGTGGATAGGTAAATGATGATAAGCTTGATGCTAAGTTTAAATTGGTTACTATAATCATAAGCTCTTTTATGCAACTGTGTCAAGCTAGCCCACCTAAAAGGCCTTGCATGATCCTTGGTGTCTTTTATTCTGGTTTCGACGGGTAAGTCTGGCTGAGTACCTTCTCGTACTCAGGGTTTATCCCACCATGTTGCAGGTGAAGTTCTCGGCCTGTTGAAGATGGTGGCTAACCGCCGATGGGCTCGGTGATTCTATAGTTACTTCTCATCTATATGCTTTTGTCGGATGATGTCACTTATGCTAGCAAGGTATTTGGAACATATATTAATGTAATCTTTTGAAAGCTATGTTGTTTTCACTAATCGGTTTTGAAACCCAAACTTGTACTATTATTTGTGAAACCATGTGTAATATTATTTTCCGCTGCAACCCTGCGTATGTGATGTGTATTTGCTTAATCACGCGATCTTGGTTGTGATGTTGATTTACCGAGGTCTTTAGGGACACTCGGCGGACTACCGGGTTTATATGAGTGAAAGTATGTGTGTGTCAACATGTTAGCGGGGACAACCGTACTTGATCTTGTATAAATTGGGCGGTTCTATTACATCAACCACTCCTGCAATCTCAGCCGGACGATGGCTCGATGCCACAGAATGGCCGATGGGACCTGAGGTCGCATCAACGCCATACCGGCTAGGATAGGGCACGGCGGGGGTTACCGGCCAGTGTGTTCCGACGCTATGCCCACGATCAGCGCCCACACTACACTATGTCCCGCGATCCTCGCCTCGAAAACAACATCGCACAGACAACTTGGCCTGGGTCATCACCGCCTCCAAGCCGACGCACCAGATCAGCCGCCCACTCGAGGCCTCGATACTGTACACCAAGGTCTCGGCTATCTTGGGGTTTGTGCCTGCCGAGACCCCCCCATTGCGGTGTAGCCTTGGCACCGACCAAGCCTCGGCCTCGCGCACAGTCCATCCACAGTGATTTGCACGTCCTCCGCCGCACCCACTCCGAGGTAATCCCGGGGCTCCCACGACGCACAGGATCAGATGGGACTACCACGCCACCCTAGTGCTCCAAGGACGGACCACTCCAACGACCATGCCGCCACAGGAACAGGCCACAGGGCTCGGACATGCCGCCCCTGTTGGCACGACGACGCATAGTTAACACAAGTACTGTCCTTGTCTTCCCTTCAACTATAAAAGGCGAGGACTTGGGCCGCTTAGAAAGGGGGACGGAGGAGAACACCTTGTAACACACACACACACACGCGCACATTCCAGTCGCCTAAGAGTAGCACCTCAAGCGGCCCATACGACACCCTACCGAGACTTGGGACTAGCTCCCTTTCTCCCCTAGCTTGTAACCCCCTACTACGAGCACTTCGGTGCAAGGAATACAAGATCGATCTCTCAGACTAGACATAGGGCATTGACTACCTGAACTAGTATAAACCTTGTGTCTCTTTGCATCACCTTCCAGAATCAGGAGCACGCAGTTCAAATTCACTAGTTGGTTGAGGACCCTCCGGTCCGAAACACCGACAGCTACAAATGAAAAGCTTGATGCTAAAAATGATTCACTCTTAGCTAAGTACGATACATTGGAAATGGCTAATGATGAGCTTAGAGAAACTAATGATGTTATATCATCCAAACTCAAGGAGCTCAAATCTTCTAAGAAAGAGCTTAAAGATAAACATGATAAACTTGAGTGGGTGCACAATGAGCTCATCACTAGTCACAATAAGCTAAAAGATGAGTATACAACTCTTAAGATCAATCATGATACTCTTGTCATTGCTCAAGAATTCTTACCAAATGAGCCACATGATGCTACTAACCATGTTGTTAAGATTGATATAGCTACATCATGTGATGATTTGATTGATGAGAGCATTGAGCAAGGATCTAGTGGCAAAGGCAAGCAAGTGGTTGAGTGCAATGACTATGATGAATATGTCAAGCTCAAGAAAACAAATGAGAAGCTCATGAAAGATCTTGAAGAAATGAAAAGCCACAACACCATTGTGCTAGAAACTCTTGATCATGACAAAGATTTGATTCTTAAGAATGAGAAGCTCAAAGAAGAAAACAAGAAGCTCAAAAAAGAGAAGAAAGATGATGCTCTAAAGGAAGAAAATAAGAAGCTCAAGTTGAAGAAAGAGCATCTCAAGATTGGATTGAGCAAGTTTGCTAGAGGCAAACATCTCCAAAGTGAGCTACTCATGAACACCATCATGAAGATGGATAGAAGTGGCATTGGATATGTGGCAAGTATAGAGAAGAAGGCTCAAGTTCAACAACAACAATCAAAGCCAAAGCCAAAGCCAAAGAGATGTTTTGAGTGTGGACAAGAAGGCCACTTTGCTCATGAGTGTCAAACTCCACCGCCACAACCCTTACCCAAGCATGCTAGACCCTTTGCCTTCAATGCTCACTACATGCTTCGAAAGGACTCTAGTGAAAAGATGAAAGTCATGTTCTTAGGTCCCCCTAACAAGAATAGGCCTAAGAAGATTTGGGTGCCTAAGTCACTTATTGAGAAGGTGAAGGGCCTTCAATAAGTTTGGATTCCTAAAGCTTGAATCTCTTGTGTGTAGGTGAACTATAAGACCGATGGAAATCATTGGGTTATTGATAGTGGTTGCACTCAACATATGACCGATGATCCTCGTATGTTCACCTCACTAGATGAAGAGGTAGATGGACAAGAGAAAATAACATTTGGAGATAACTCAAAGGGCAAGGTTAAAGGATAGACAAAGTGGCAATATCAAATGATCATTACATCTCCAATGTGCTCTATGTTGCTTCATTGTGCTTCAACTTGCTATCCATTGAACAATTGTGTAATCTTGGCTTCCAATGCTTGTTCACCGAGAAAAAGGTTGTTGCATCCAAGGTAGATGACAATTAAGTGATATTCAATGGATTTAGATACAACTTATATCTAGTGGAGTTTACCTCCGAAGATGTAAATTTGAAGACTTGCCTATTCACCAAAACAACACTTGGGTGGCTATGGCATAGAAGACTTGCTCATATTGGGATGAGCTCACTCAAGAAGCTTATGAAGAATGATTTGGTGAGAGAGTTGAAGGATGTGAAGTTTGAGAAGGACAAGCTTTGTAGTGCATGTCAAGCCAACAAGCAAGTTGCAAATACTCATCCAACCAAAGCTTTCATGTCAACCACAAGAGTGCTAGAACTCCTACACATGGATTTATTTGGACCAACAACATACAAAAGTTTGGGAGAGAATCTCTATTGTCTTGTGATTGTTGATGACTATTCAAGGTATACATGGGTATTCTTCCTTCATGACAAATCCAAAGTTGCATCGTGCTTCAAGAAGTTTGCCAAGAGAGCTCAAAATAAATTTGAAGTGAAGCTCAAGAAGATAAGAAGTGACAATGGCAAAGAATTTGACAACACAAATATTGAAGCCTATTGTGATGAAGTTGGGATCAAGCATGAAGTCTCCGCAACTTATACTCCTCAACAAAATGGTGTAGTTGAGAAGAAGAACTGGACTTTGATCACTCTTGCAAGGACAATGCTAGATGAGTACAACACCCCCGAAGCTCTATGGGCAGAAGCAATCAACACTGCATGCTATGCATCCAACCGCCTATTCCTTCAAAAATTCCTTGGCAAGACACCTTATGAGTTGCTCAATGGGAAGAAGCCGGACGTCTCCTTCTTTAGGGTGTTTGGTTGCAAATACTACATCTACAAGAAGCAGCAACACCTAGGGAAGTTCCAAAGACATTGTGATATTGATTTTCTTGTTGGTTACTCATCAAAGTCCAAAGCATATAGAGTATTTAATTATGCCACCGGCTTGGTTGAAGAAACATATGATGTGGAATTTGATGAATCTAACGGCTCCCAAGGAGCACATGAGAATCTTGATAATGTAGGTGATAAACCATTGAGGGTGGTTATGAAGAATATTTTGGTGGAAGACATCAAGCCAAAAGATGATGAAGATAATGTATAAGTCATCGATCAACCTTCTTCATCAAGTGTGCCACAAGATGGTGAAAAAGATGAGAGAAAAGAAAATAAAGATACGCATATCTCCCATGAGCAAATGGTGGTACAAGCACAAGATGTTGATGCTCCACAATCGCCTCCTCAAGTGGTCAATAGAAGAAATACACCTCTCCTACAAGATCATCCACAAGATCTCATCATAGGGAGTCCATCAAAAGGTGTAATGACTCAATCTCAAAAACTTACTTCATTTATTGCTTATCACTCTTTTGTCTCTTGCTATGAGCCTACCAAGGTAGAAGAAGCTCTCAAAGATCCGGATTAGATCAATGCCATGCATGAAGAGTTGAACAACTTCACTCGCAATGAAGTTTGGACTCTTGAAGAGCGACCAAAAGGTGCAAGAGTCATTAGAACAAAGTGAATGTTCCGTAATAAGCAAGATGATCAAGGTGTTGTTGTGAGGAACAAGGCAAGACTAGTTGCAAAGGGATTCTCCCAAGTTGAAGGTTTGAATTTTGGGGAGACCTTTGCACCGGTTGCAAGATTAGAAGCCATCCGTATCCTACTTGCATATGCATCACATTATGAAATGAAACTATATCAAATGGATGTGAAAAGTGTATTTTTAAATGTCTTTATTAATGAACTAGTTTATGTTGATCAACCTCCTAGGTTTGAAGACCCTATAAATCCTAATCATGTTTATAGGTTGTCCAAGGCGTTATATGGGCTTAAGCAAGCCCCGAGAGCTTGATATGAGCGTCTTCGGGACTTCCTTATTGAGAAGGGTTTCACCATTGAAAAGGTCGACATCACACTATTCACCAAGAAGCTTGATGGGCACATCTTCATTTGTCAAGTATATGTTGATGATATCATCTTTGGATCATCAAATGAAGACTCATGCAAAGAATTTGGTGAATTGATGTCGAAGGAGTTCGAGATGTCCATGATTGGTGAGCTTACATTCTTTCTTAATTTTCAAGTCACGCAAATGAAAGAAGGCATCTTCATCTCTCAAGAGAAATACACAAAAGATCTTCTCAAGAGATTCAAGATGGATGAATGTAAGCCAATCAAGACACCAATGCCAACCAATAGACATCTCGACCTAGATGAGAGAGGTAACCCGGTTGATCAAACTCTACCGTTCTATGATTGGTAGCTTGTTATATTTAACCGCATCTAGGCCCGACATTATGTTTAGTGTGTGTATGTGTGCTAGATTTCAAGCTAGTCCTAAGGAAACACATTTAATTGCTGTAAAAAGAATCCTTAGGTATCTTAAGCACACACCAAGCATTGGCCTTTGATATCCCAAAGGAGCTATATTTGAATTAGTTGGCTATTCCGATTCGGATTATACCGGATGCAAAGTGGATATAAAGAGCACATCCGGAGGGTGCCATTTGCTTAGTAGATCACTTGTGTCTTGGTCCTCCAAGAAACAAAATAGTGTGGCTTTGTTCACCGCCGAAGCGGAATACATTACCATGGGTGCTTATTGTACACAAATTTTATACATAAAACAAACTTTGCTAGACTATGGTGTAGTTCTAGAAAAGGTACCTCTTTTGTGCGACAATAAAAGTACAGTAAAACTTACAAATAATTCGGTTCAACACTCTCGCACCAAGCACATAGACATCCACCATCATTTTCTAAGAGATCATGTTGCTAAAAATGATATATCACTAGGTGTAAGAACCGAAGATCAATTAGCGGATATCTTCACTAAACCGCTAGATGAGGCTACATTTTGTAGATTGCGGAATGAGCTCAATATACTTGACTTTAGCAACTTCACTAAAAATTAAACTTATGTTGTCCCTTGCATTCATTGTAATATACAACATATTTAATTTTTGGCAATGCACATAGGGCTTGTCTAACATGGTTAAGATAACCGCCAAAAAACGTGTGAAGAAGCTTAACCTTCGATCAAACTTGACAAGCAACTAGATTTACTTACAAGTATTGCATATGCATGAATGTTGTTTTGTCGTTTTGTTCCATTTGCCCTCTTATTGCCTATTTTCTTAAAAAGAATTATAGCCTAAGGTAAAATATTTTGAAAAATATGAGGGTTTGAGAGAGGTCACTCACATCAGTCCCAATTGGTGTTTATTTGGATCTTATTCAAATTGGGACTTGATTGGGAACAGGCAGCGCGAAGGAACTTTGAAGATTTGTTGGAAAAGGACCACCGGACGCTGCACCGGATGCTGCTATCCAGCGTCCGGTCAGTTCACAGGAGGTGAACTGCTGCTGAAGGAGTGACCGGACGCTGCGTTTGCGCGTCCGGTCAGGAAGGGATCCAGCGTCCGATCGTTTGAAGAAGAAACAAGCTGTACCGATCGGACCCTGCCTGCGTCTGGTCATAGACCACCGGACGCGTCCGGTCGCAATTCTAGAGGAATTGGACCTCTCTGGAATCGACCGAACGCTAGGTGGTAGCATCCGGTCGCTACCACCGGAGCGTCCGGTCAGTGGATCTCGTGCGGCTTTAGAACTCTTTTCCGTTTCCTTTCTTGTCGCATTGGGGGACCCTCATATAACCGGTTTTAATCCGTTTGACTTAACCCTAGCCGTCGCTAATCCCAAATCTCCAAAGAACTCGCCGCGCTCGTCCCTGCCCACGCCGTCGTCTTCACGCCGCTGCAGCTCCTCCACACCTCCCGCGACCGTGCGCCACCGCATCCACAGGCCTCCCGCAACCACGCCGTCGTAGCCGAGCCTGCACCCCGAGCACCTCACGCTAGCCTCGCACAACCACCACGCCTCCCCGCGGGCCCAAGCCACCACGCCTCTCCGCGCGTTCAAGCCCTAGCCCTTGCCTCCTTGATTGGTTGGTAAGGCCTAATCCTTGTTTTGAATTTGCCTTGCTTGTGACCTAAATCCATTGCAAATCACATATTTCAAATAATCTAGGGCCGCCGTTTCATCGCAGGTCTTCGCAACCCTAGCCCCAGCCGGTTCCGAGGTTTCCCCCGCGTGTCATGTCTCTTCTTCTCTCGGATCGCCGGTTCATCAGGTAGCATGCCCGTCGTCTCAATTTCATACCTACATTGCTTGCTTCCTAGGTCTTTCACATCTATTAGATATATTGTATTCATTTGTATATCCATCGTGCAGCGAGTCGGTGCCATTAAGGTTCTTGTGGCAGTTGTCAAACAACTCAGAGCCAAGCTCGCGAGTACGGATCGAGGCCAAGCCTCGAGAGTGTCAGTTTGTCAGTTGATCTTCATCAACGGTAGTTCATCTTCTTGTCAGATCAGATGGCTCGCAAGAAGAATGTTGGTGGTGGTCCAGGAGATGACGATCGGAGGCCCCCGCCTCGCCAGCCTGCAGGATCGAAAGGCAAGGCAACGAAGCAGGTGACATCCAAGAAGCACAAGTACCCCGACGCAGAGACAGCGAGAGCAGCAGCAGTCGCTGAGGCTGCAGAGCATGCCGAGAGAGGAGGTGCCCATAGTAAAGTTGTCATAGCAGATCAGCTGGCACCAGACGCGCAGGGCAGACTGAGGGAGATTGAGCGACTTCATGGTAGTCCACCTAGGACTGTCATGATGGTAGGACGTCATCTAGATATTGAGGAGCCTCAGCGCCAGGGGGAGTCTTAGCAGGAGCCACAGCAGCAGCCCCCACCAGCAGAGCCTCAGCTAGCTCAGGAGACTCAGGAGGGTCAGCAGGCCAAGGAGACCGAGCCGGCACCCCAGCTACGCCGCTCTAGTCATACCTATGCTACAGTTCCACCGAGGCCAGCTACTCAACGTAGGGGTTCACACCCACCGCCTAGACCACAGGGTCCGCCTCCAGTAGTATATCTTGACTTGAGGGCCACCACAGCCAGACAGGTTCGCCAGCTGAGGTTTGTTGAGTTTGAGGTGTGGTTTCCTCTGAGGAGGGATGAGAGAGCAGCTGAGGGTTTCTACATACCACTGCAGGAGGATTTCTACAACGCTTATCTCAACAGTGGGGTAGTGTTTAGATCTCAACAGGTATGCAGTATAGAGTCCATTGTGGCAGCAGCCGGAGAGCATATCCGCCCCTACTTGTCATATTTGCCGGGGTTGTCAGATCTGATTGGCCGAACTGGACTGTATGTGCCATCTTGGGTTCGGCAGTTTTATGCTTCACTCTATGTTGACCCGCAGCACAACTTTATACACTTTGTATTCAATGGCAGAGACTACAGGGTGATGAGTTTTAGGGCCCGGGAGATACTGAGGCTATAGGATCAGCCTGTCAAGTTGCATGAGGTATGTTATGGACAGCAGGAGCCTCCTAGGCGTCCTCATGAAGGTTTAGTTCCCCCTACTGATCTTGTGCAACATTGCTTCAAGAAGCCCTTTGGTGAGGGGTCGAGGAGGAACCCCAGTAACCTGACTCCTACAGCTCGTGTGCTAGAGGCCATTATCAGGAGGACACTACTTTCTAGGTTGGGATATAGAGAGGGTCTGACTCGCCTACAGCTCTGGCTCCTTAATGCCCTAATGCAGCAGACCGTGTTCGACATTTGGGACCTCCTTCTATCAGAGATGGAGGATACTATTGCTGAGGGCTTCAAGGGTCGCAGGCAGCTTCCTTATGCACATTGGATCACATTCTTGATGCTTAAGTCTGTGCAGGTCAGGACCCCTGAGATGGTTGCAGAGTATAAGGGTGCCACCACTGAGTTTCCAGCTTATAACATGGCACAGAGGATCAGACACAGCACACCACAGGCACCCGCTCAGCCCAGTCGTCATCCAGATGTTCTAGAGTCAAAAGCTCAGTAGGACGAGATCATTAGAGGCATAGCCGCTACAGAGGAGGAGCAGCTTGAGGCACAACAGGAGGCGACAGAGTCTAGTGACAGCTCGGATGACGACTATCTACTGATTCCTCAGATGCCTCCACACAGACATGATGCAGAGGTCGGCAGTTCCAGCTCAGCTCCTCCTGCACCGTAGACGGACCCTGCCTTGATTGCTATTCTTGAGCGGATACAACAGGATCAGGCACGACAGGCATAGGAGACTGCTGCCAACTTCGCACAGTTTCAGGCTCGTGAGGACGAGTTCCAGCGGCAGTAGCAGCTTCTTCAGCAGTAGCAGCAGCAGATGCATCAGCAGCAGATACATATGTAGCAGCAGCTCATGGGATTTATGCAGCATGTAGTAACAGCTCTTGGGGCCCCACAGCCACAGCTTTTGCCCTAGCTTACTCAGCCTGCCACCACCACCACGACTCCAGCTGTACAGCCCAGTGGGCTTCAGAGTCAGGGACAGCCTCTAGCTCCTTTTGCTTCACCCACAGTTCAGGTGTCCCAGTGGTTGTCCTCACCAGTGGTAGCCCCGCAGTTCACTCCATATCATACGGGCTTCTCATCGGATCAGTCTTCCTCGCTTTTTATGCCTGACACTTCAGTCTCCAGGAGTCTTGGAGCATCCTTTAGCGAGTTGACCGACATGCCTACACCGTATCATATGCATGATGCTGGTCCTTCTATAGTAGCTCCAGTTGTCATGACTACTTAGAGGCTCCCCTCATCTGTCGCCTCTTCAGATCCTACGACAGATATTCTTGCAGCTTCACAGGCAGCACCTGCTCCAGCTCAGACCCAGACCGCTTCAGCGACACTTCCTGCTATAGAGGGTCAGTTAGTACAGAGCTCAGGGTCAGATGATGATGGCACCTAGTTCCAGCTTGCCCCTCGTACCTCAGCGCCCGACTCGTCCGCTGCAGCCCCGCCGACCGACCCTTAGGTTTTGGTGTTTGACGCCAAAGGGGGAGAGGGTTCGAGTATGTAGACTCAGGGGGAGCGACTTTTAGGGGGAGCTAGTTATCTAGTATTAGCTTACTATATACATTTGGAGTTTTATCTGTGTGATACACTATTACTATTATGCATTCGTGTGTTACTTTCATGCATATTATTATATCTATGTGATAGTGATATCTACGTGATTGTGATATATGATATGTGTGCTCTCTACCTTACATTATTTATATGTCATATCACTTGTGTTATGCTCATTTGCCATTGCTTCTGCGTTTATACTCCGATGCAAATGAGCTTTGTTACTCATATTCATGTTTAATTCATATCCTTTGAGTACATTGTGTTGGCTTGGGTCATATAAGCTTGACTAACACTTTTGTTCTTATCGACAAAAGCTTATATGAACCAAGCCCGTCAAAAACCTCACTCTTTCAAATACTCGAGGTGGAATTGTCATCAATCACCAAAAAGGGGGAGATTGAAAGCATCTAGGCCCCTAGTTGGATTTCGGTGATTAATGACAATACAAGATTACTATGACTAACATGTGTTTTGCAGAAGCAATTAAGTTAGGTCATGGTAATGGAGATCTATTGGGCAAACAAGGTTGTCATGCCCCTACGATGGAAATCGTTTCGGTTTTCAAAGGATGGACGACAAGGTTAAGGATGACTAGTTCTAAGTATCGATTGGAGTTGAAGAGACACTTAGAGTAGTTTAGGACTTTGTTTTTTCTTTGACCGTACTATTAAGGGGGGTATGGACGGGTAGCTTGACCTAGGTGAGTCTAGTGAGTTAGGTGTAGTGCACACTTGTTAAAACTAGCTCTAGGTTGCTCCTATGAATGCCTAAGATCCTTTGGAGCAAACTTCATTCACATATGATCAAGAGTTGAAAGTGAATGGAGGGTCAAATGCTGACCAGACGCTGGCTCCGGTGCGATCGGACGCTGGCCGCAGGGTTCGATCAGTTCATTTGATCAACAGTCTGCGTTCGGTGCGACCGGACGCTGGAGAGGTCAAGTGACCGGACACTGAGAGGCAGAGTCCGATCGACTCTAGTAAGGTTTCAAAGAAGGGAATCTGTAACCGAACGCGTCCAGTCAGTACTGACCGGACCCTGGGGGTTCAGCGTCCGGTTGAGTACAGTACGAGTACAGTAAGGTTCCAATAAGGGTTTAATGCGACCGGACGCGTTCGGTCACTTAATGCGACCGGACGTGTCCGGTCAGTGGTGACCGGACCTTGCCAGCGTCCGGTCAACACATTTTCACTGGATTGCGGGTTGAACTGATTGGAGCGTCCGGTCAACCTGACCGGAGCGTCCGGTTACCCCGCAGAAGCTCATAACGGTTCGTTTTTCAGGCTGCCTTATAAATAGAAGCTCCACTCGTGTGTGGAGCCACTTTTGCTCATTTCAATAGCTGAGAAACACGTTTGTGAGTGCCAAGAAGAGGAAGGTCCTAGTGAGGTGATTGAGATTCGTGAATCCAAGAGAGTAGCTTCATTAGTGAATCAAGAGTAGACAAGTGTGCATCCATCTTCTCATTAGGCTTCACGTGGTCAAGTGAGAGTTCGTGCTTGTTACTCTTGGTGATCGCCATCACCTAGACGGCTTGGTGGTGATTGGGAGCTTCGTGATCACCCGGCGAAACTTGTGGGTGACCCAACTCAAGTTGTGAGCGGCTTTGGGTGATTCGTCGCGACGGAGTGTCGAAGAATCAACCCGTAGAGAGCACTTGATCCTTGCGCGGATCAAGGGGGAGCTACACCCTTGCGCGGGTGCTCCAACAAGAACTAGTGGGGAGTGGCGACTCCCTGATACCTCGGCAAAACATCGCCGCGTTCCTCTCTCTATTTACTTTGAGCATTTACCTTGAGCATTTACTTTGAGCAATTCAATACGTGTCTTTACATTCATAGAATTGCTATGCTAGAGTAAGTTTGGAACATACGTTGCAAGTCCGTTGTGCGTTAGTTTAATAGAAATACTTTTCTAGGCATAAGGGGTTAATTGGGCTAACCGTAGGATTTAATTATTGCAAGAAAATTTAGAATTAGCCCAATTCACCCCATCTTGAGCATCTTGATCCTTTCAGCCACCATGATCGTAGTAGCAGAGGCCGTGGCGCTGCCCTCCTCATTGTCTAGATGTCGAAAGACACAAGGAAGATGCCGATGACTCCTAATTGTCGGTGAGGAAACAGTGATGGTGGCGTGACCAACGGTGGCCTATCCGTCACTCCAGCACCTTGATAATCACACCACCTTCCCATGACTCTAGCACCTTGATGATTGGATCTTAGGAGATGGATACGTGTAGCTAATCCTCGGAATGTTGGTTTCTCCAGCAGGAGTCTGGTCCTCTTATTGGTGTTAAGTGACCGGGGACCACAACCCTTGGTCGATTTGGGTGTCGCCTCGGTCGCGGCACGTACCAGTCACGTACTCCCCTTGACTCACCAGAGGAACCGGTCTAGGAGTTGGCCCATCCCAAAACCTGGCCTGGGATCACTTATTCCAACATTCTTCTCTTTAATCAAAAAGCTAACATCATAGTCCACACTAAGTAAAAATAGTACATAGGGATAATATGTTGTAACAGTCAAGAGAACGCCACTGCAACAACAATACCCATACCAATCCACCTGATAGAATGTCACAATCGTAATGGGCGTTGGTTATCTTATGGCCCTCATGCCCAGAATCAAAGGCTCTCCATTTAAATCTATATGCACAACATATAATCATATAATATTTTGGATGGTAAGCCTTACAGGATCCATGATATATTAACTTAATGCTCATATGCATAAGATGGGCCCACGAGCTGGTGGCTTGCGCAAATTGGCAGCCCAGGCACGGGACCTTAGGCTTCAAGCCCATGAGAGAGTGTGCGGGAACATGATGGACTAGGACGAATGCAGTCTGGACCTTGGGCTTCAGGCCCATGAGGGAGCGTGCGAGACCATGATGGACTAGGACGAATGCGGCCTGGCTCGGACTCATTGCTCAGTCCGTTATGGTTTTATTGTTTTCCCATATATTTTGAGCATATGGGCTAAACAGCATGGACCAAATTCATCAAGTTTCTAGGCTATTTTCAATGCATTACTTACTGTTTAATTTTTGCTAAAAAAAAACTTACTGTTTAATTTTTTTAGCAGCACCGTTAAATAAGTCACAATGTTTAATGAGCTAAGTTGTGCCATAACTTTATTAATTTGGGATAATTTGATCCATTAGAAATTATGCAGTATCTATTTTCAGTATTATGGCTGTTTGAAGGGCATAATTATAATTTTAATGGAGCACTAATGAACGGTTATTTGCTTAAGAAAATTCTGATTATTTCTTAATATAATTTCTGGGCTATTTTAACATGGGCCCTTTATTGCTTTCATGGGCCAAATTTTGACCTATGTTTTAAACTCATTATTTTAATGCATCTCATTATTGTTTAGAGAATCATGGCATTGTTTTATGATGTCTTACGTATAATGTTTATTTTGCCCATATAATGATTATTTTCCCTGCTAAGTTGTAATTATTTTCCTAGTTAGAATGGAAGGAATGGAAAATTCTAATTAAAGATTTTGTTGTGGCTTATGCATGTATCTTTGACCAAAATTAATTTATATGTACATGTTCACAAGATTATGTTTTAGTTTATTTTTTGGTTCTACCCAACAGTGATGCAAATTAAAAATGATAGTAGCATATTTTAATCAGACCAACGTAGGATTTTAATTTATGCATGACATAATGTTTACATATACTTACTAATTGTTATTCTAATTTACTTTGAGTTAGTGTTACATCCTTCAGAGGTTATGGACAGGATCAAAGAGATTCCTCTCCTGGACCAACTTCCCATTATGGAAAGAGGAAATTTAGTTGTCTCTCTTAAATTTGAATTGTGATCATGTTACGTGAGCACGCTCCTACTCTTGTGTTGTTGGGAGAGTAGGAAAATACTCATGTATGGCATGATCACAGTTGAAAAATAACAGGCCAACTAAATTTCTCTTTCTATAATAGAAAATTGGTCCAGACAAGAAGAGAAATCTCTTTAATCCTATCCAAAACCTGTGAAGGACGTAGCACTGACTCAAAATAAATTAAAATAACATTAGCAAGATATGTAAACATTACATCACGCATTAATTAAAATCCTGCGCTGGTCTGGTTAAAATAAGTTAATGACATTTCTAATTCGCATAACTATGGGCAGAAACGAAAAAGAAACTAAACATAATTTTGTGAACATATTCATATAAGTTAGCATTGGTCAAAGATATATACATAAGCCACAATGAAGTCTTATGATTTCTCGTTGGTTCCATCTGACTAGAAAAGTAATCATAAGCAATAGAAATAACCATTATGTGGGCAAAATAAACATCATACATAAGGCAGTGCTATGATTCTCTTAATAATAATGAGATGCACTAAAAATAAAAAAACTTAAACTTAGCTTAAAATGTGGCCCATGAAAATAATAAAAAGACCCACATTAAATACCCCAGAAAATAAAGGAACCATCAGCTCCCACAGGCCCATGTTCTTCGAACGCGATCTCGGCCGTCTGATCCTAATCACCTTCGCCCAACGTCAAACCAAAACGGCATGTGGAAAAAAACACTAACCCTAATCCCCATTACGCTCTTCGTGTCCCGCATTTCACGTGCAGACGCTGCTAGAGAGAGGTGACGGTACGGACTCCTTGGCGCCACTGTGAGCCCCTTCATTGAAGCACGTGCGCGGCCAAGCTGCACGTGGGCTCGTCAAAAGGCCTCTCATCAGCACCCATGAAAACAACGCAAGCACGGTGGGCCTTCACCCCGCGCGCGTGGAGTGGCGGTGGCGGGCGGTTCCGGCTCATGCGCGGAGTAGTTAGGGCACTAATTAGATTAAACTGCCCTCTAAATTGAATTAATCCGAGGCAAAGTCGACACTTTCGGGTTTCATGAACTAGATTAGTTGGCTCTTGGTGCCACAATATTAAAGAATTAGGGGCTTAACCATAGGGTCTTCTAGTTTAGTTAGGGCCTCTTTGGCACGACTTATGCCGGCTTCGGCTTCATCTATTTTACGTAAATCGAGGCACTGTAGCGTGAAGTCGTTTTGTAAGCCGGAGTTAAAATGAACTAGAAGCCGGGAAAAGCCAGTTTTTCTGGCTTCACCGGCTTTGGCTTCACCGGTGAAGCCGTTTTGGATGAGCCGTGCAGGGCTTTAATGTGAACACATTGGCGGTGCCCTCCTCCACATCTGGATGACGGGAGACGCTAGGGAGTCCGACTCCTGATTGTCGGTGAGGAAAAGCAGGGATGGCGATGGCCTTCCGTCATCTTAGAAGGAGATAGGTACATAAAGCAGGCTAATCCTCGAAACGTTGGTTCATCGAGTGGGAGCCTATGGTGTTGTGTGAAGGGGCCACAGCTCACGGTCGGTTTGGGTGCTCTCGATCTCGGCAGGTACGGGAGTCGCGTATTCCCCTTAACTTGGCTAGAGGAACCGGTCTGGGCGTTGTTGGCCCATCGCAAAACCTGGCCTGAGATCACTTATTCCACACTTCTAAACATATTAGAAAGCTCCAGCATGGAAATCTAAGGACTATGGGGGTGTTTGCGCAGGCAGCACGTCTAGATAGCAACCTCTTTTCCACATTTGTTGAAGGCGTGATTTTTGTGATTTCCACCAAAAACCAATTTAGGGAGTAGATTTAGCAAGCTCTTGACCTATACAAGAGTAATCCCGAGATTTTTGTTATTTTCCACCAAAATCCAATTTAGAGAGTAGATTTAGCCAGATCTTGACCTATATAAGAGTAATTCCGAAAGAGTACTAAAAATAGTTGGCTGGACAAAACAAAAGGAAAAGGACATTGATATAGATTAAAAAAATGTGACTTGTGCAGCCTTGTACGAGATTAATTGTTTACCAACAATACAAATAAGCATAGTTAGTATCACCCGTGTTTATGGCAAGGCATATAATAATATATTGAGTCCCGTCAAATTAACTTCGCAATTTTCCACACATAGATATCTATTTTTTTATTAAAATTCCTTTTAATGACATTGGAGCATATATATTCATCCGTGTGCATCATAAAGAATTATAGCAGAATATATATTTCAACTTAAGTAATGTAATATCAAGATTTCTAATATCAGCTATGGCAATTGCAGGAACCAAGAGGGCTAACTGGAAGACAACAATAATAGGTAAATATTTCCATCGAGAAGAAAACTATAAAGTACTCGGTCAATGCAAAAAGATATGACAACAAATGTGGCAGAAGTGATCTACAATGGTATGGATAGCTAGGGCACGTATTCTAACTGGTTTTGTAGACTGCCGCAAAAATTAGTGCACAAAAAACTATGGTTCAAAAAAAAATAGAGCACAAAAACCTCATTCGTTACAAAAGAAAACAAATAATTTAGGATTTTGATTTTACAGAAAATAAATAACACATACTTAATCTCAAGTTCGACAACAGCAGCTGCAAGTTTGCTTGTTCTATGTATTTGCATGTTGATATGGAAGAGCAAGGTGAAAAACCTATGGTTTCTCCTTGCCAAAAAGACTAGCCGCAACAATGAAAGGAACGCTGAGGCTCTAATAGAATCATACGGATCCCTAGCTCCAAAATGATACAAGTACTCAGAGGTAGTGAACATAACTTCCTCTCTCAACAATAAGCTTGGACAAGGTGGTTATGGAACAGTTTACAAAGGAAGGCTACATGATGATTGCCTTGTTACTGTGAAATTCTTGCATGAGTGCAAAGGGAATGGGGAGGAATTCTTGAATGAAGTTATGAGCATAGGAAGGACATCTCATGTTAATATTGTTAGCTTATTTGGGTTTTGTTTAGAGCGCTCAAGAAGAGCTCTTATATATGAGTACATGCCAAATGGTTCTTTGGAGAAGTATATTTACTCTGAGAAACCCAAAGAAACTTCAGGGTGGCAAAAGCTCTATTCAATAGCAATTGGGATTGCTCGTGGCCTAGAATACTTGCACCACAGTTGTAATACACGAATAGTGCACTTCGATATCAAACCTCAAAATATCCTTCTAGACAAGGACTTTTGCCCAAAAATTACTGATTTTGGTTTAGCTAAATTGTGTCATGCAAAGGATAGTAAGCTTTCAATGACTGGTGCTAGAGGAACAATTGGATTCATTGCTCCTGAAGTTCACTCCCAAACCTTTGGAGTTGTCTCAACAAAATCAGACATTTACAGTTATGGAATGATGTTGCTAGAGATGGTTGGAGGCAGAAAAAACGTGAAATCAGTGGTTCAAAAGTCTAGTGAAAAGTATTTTCCACATTGGATTTATGAGCTGATAGGAACCGAGGTTCCTCCTCTGACCGAGCGTAGGTTGTAGCGGTGGGTGATCGGGGGTCGAGGCTTAAACCGCGATGGACCACGGCGGGGCGCCGTGATCTCGCGAAGGCAGAGGGTGGCGGCGCTACAGTACCGTCGCTACAGTGCCGCGGTACTGTTCACGGAAGGAAGAAGAGAGAAGGCGGCTAGGGTTTCTCCCGGCTCCCTGAGGAAGCCGGAAACAATAATTGTTTCTGCTTAATTTCCTCAATAGAGTTTACAGGTATTTATATGTCTCTGAATAATAATAGAAAATAACTCTAATATTATGTAAAATATGATAAATATGGGCCTTGAGCCCCCTAACCCGCCGGCATCCTCTAGCCACTGCTGGGCCTTCGCCTGGAGTACTGGATGCCGGTCATAACATCTCTCACCGCCTTCTCAAACAGCTCGTCCTCGAGCTGGAAGTCGGGGTAGAAGGAGCGGAACTCGTCAACGGACTCCCATGTCGCATCCTCTTCTGGAAAACCATGCCACTGGATCAGCACCTGCCAGGTGTCACGGCGCCGCTGGACACGTAGCGCCTTGGCCGGGGCAGGAGTGTAACGGCCGTCAAAGGTCGGCGCCAGGCTGGCCGACGTTGCTGGAGCGTCACCGCGGTGGCGCTTGAGCAATCCCACGTGGAAGACATCATGAAGACGGGCACCCTCGGGCAGCTAGAGACGATACGCCACCGCTCCAAGACGCTCCAAGACGCGGAACGGCCCGGCATAGCGAGGACCGAGTTTGCCCTTGGCCCCTGGAGAGAGTGCATGGGCTGTATGGTTGAGCAGCCGCAGCCACACCCAGTCGCCCACCTCGGCGAGGATCTCATCACGGGACTGAAGAAGCGCATCTGCAGCCTCGGTCCGAGCTGTACCCGGCGAATAGGGCAGCAGCGGCGGAGGAGGGCGACCGTAGACGACCTCAAACGGTGTGGCACGAAGAGCCGTGTGAAAGGAGGTGTTGTAGCAGTACTCCGCCCACGACAGCCAATCCACCCACGCGCGGGGGCGATCCCTCGTCACACAACGGAGGTACATGGCGATGACCTTGTTCACCACTTCGGACTGGCCATCCGTTTGCGGATGGAAAGCTGTGCTCATGCGCAACTGGACACCCGCCATCTTGAAGATGTCTCGCCAAACGTGCCCGGTGAACATGGGGTCCTGGTCGCTGACGATGGACAGCGGGAACCCGTGAAGGCGAACGATGCCGTCGAAGAAGGCACGAGCGACAGACGTAGCAGTGTAGGGGTGGCCGAGCGCGATGAAGTGGGCATACTTGGAGAAGCGGTCCACCACCGTGAGGATGACTGACTTGCCCGCAACCTTGGGCAAGCCCTCGATGAAGTCCAGCGAGATATCCGCCCACACTTGGGTGGGGACATCGAGGGGCTGCAGCCAGCCCGTGGGCTGAACCGTCTCCGTCTTATTGCGCTGGCATGTGGTGCAAGAACGCACCAGGTCCTGCACCAACACATGATCACGGGGGATGTAGAAATCCGCACGGAGACGGTGTAGTGTCTTCTGGGTGCCCTCATGGCCAGCTGAGTGAGCCAAGAGGAGCACTTGCTGGCGCAAGTCCCCTTGGTCCGCCACGTAGACGCGGGCGCCATGGAGCAGAAGGCCGTCAGCCAGGCGCCATGGGGCCGCCAGCTCCCCTGCCTGGAGCTGCGCCAGCAGTTGCTGGGCGTCAGGCGCGGCTGCTGTTGCCCGCCGGATGGCGTCCAGAAGGTCGAAGGATGGTCCCGACACGGGGAGGGCTGCTATAGCCGCGGCCACCAGGACTGCTGCCCCCCCCATCTGCCAAGTCCCGGCGAGAGAGAGCGTCTGCCACGATGTTCAAGCGGCCCGGACGGTACTCTACCGAGAAGTCGAAACCAAATAGCTTGCTGATCCATTGATGCTGCGGAACTGTAGACAATCGTTGATCAAGTAAAAATTTCAAGATGTAATGGTCAGTGCGAACCAAAAAGTGGCGCCCCCACAAATATGGACGCCAATGACGAACGGCCTGAACCAAGCCGATCAACTCCCGCTCGTAGGCCGCCAGGTTGATATGACGGGCCGCG
The DNA here is from genome assembly GCF_019320115.1 of Miscanthus floridulus. Lineage (NCBI taxonomy): Eukaryota > Viridiplantae > Streptophyta > Magnoliopsida > Poales > Poaceae > Miscanthus > Miscanthus floridulus. Next base: position 21,567,597 of record NC_089585.1, on the reverse strand, counting down.
AAGGGACGGCTGAAGTAGGCGAGGGGCCCGACGCCCTGGTGGAGGACGACGCCGAACCCTACGCCCGACGCATCGCAGTCGACCACGAAGGGCTTAGTAAAGTCTGGCATCTGAAGAACAGGTCATGTGGTCAAAGCGCGTTTGAGCGCCTCGAATGCCCCCGAAGCATCGTCGTCCCACACAAACGCGTCCCGCCGCAAGAGACGCGTGAGTGGGGCGGTGATGATGCCGAAGTCCTGAATGAATTTCCGGTAGTAGCCCGCGAGGCCGAGGAAACCACGCAGGCCGCGGGCAGAGCACGGCAGGGGCCACGCAGCCACGGCGGCGACCTTGTCAGCGTCCATGGCGACGCTGCCCTCAGAGATCACGTGGCCCAGGTAGGCCACCGACGACGCGCCAAACGAGCACTTGGATCGTTTCAAGTGAAGGTGGTGTACCCGAAGCGCGTGGAGGACGATGTTGACATGCTGCAAGTGCTCGGCCCATGATGGACTATAAATTAATATATCATCAAAAAATACCAGCACAAACCGCCGCAGGTAAGGCCGAAGGACGTCATTCATCAGCGCCTGGAAGGTTGCCGGGGCATTGGAGAGCCCAAATGGCATCACCAGAAACTCGAAGTGGCCCTGATGGGTGCGGAAAGCCATCTTGGCGATGTCCTCCGGGTGCATGCGCACCTGATGATAGCCGGAACGAAGGTCAAGCTTGGTGAAGAAACGAGCCCCATGGAGCTCATCCAGCAACTCGTCAACCACCGGAATCGAGAATTTGTCCTTGGAGGTCTTGGCGTTGAGGGAGCGGTAGTCGATGCAGAAGCGCCACGACTTGTCCGCCTTGCGCACCAGCAGGACGGGCGCGGAGAACGGCGAAGTGCTCGGCTGAATGATCCCTTGGGCAAGCATCGCTGCACATTGGCGCTCGAGCTCGTCCTTCTGCAGCTGCGGGTATCGGTACGGCCGCACCGCCACTGGGGCCGTCCCGGGCAGCAGGTGGATGCGGTGGTCGTAGGGGCGCGCCGGAGGGAGCCCAGTAGGCTCGTCGAAGATGTCACTGTGCTGCGCCAACAGGCGATCTAGGAGAGGTAGCCACGGGTCAGTCGTGACCGCGGTCACCGCCTGCTGTGGGGAGGGCGTCTGAGGGCCGGGCACGCCCTGCCAGGTGACGCGGCGGCCCTCCCTCCAGAACGCCATGGTAAGGGCGTCGCAGTCCCACAACACGGGGCCCAACATGCGAATGAAGTCGAAGCCGATGATGAAGTCGAAGGCGCCCAGGTTGAGGCCAACACACGTGATGGTGAAGTCCTCGTCGCCGATGCGGATGGGCACGTTCCGAGCAATGCCCTCGCACGCCACGTGCTCACCATTGGTGACCGTGACACGGAGGTGGTCACCACCAGCTGGAGACAGGCCCAAACGGCGCAGCACAGCCCCTTGGACAAAATTATGAGTGGAGCCGGTGTCGAGGAGGGCGAGGAAACTCTCGTCTTTGACGGTGACGGGGAGCAGCATGGCGTTGGGCGGACGGATTCCTGCAACAGCATGGAGAGAAACGACAAGGGCGTTAGCAGCGTCTGCTGCATCGCCGGCCACACCTTGGCCGGCCGGCTCGTCTGGAAAGGCAGCTGCGTCGGCGTCTGCAGCTTTCACCTCCCCGGCTTCCTCATTGACGAAGTCCGTAGACTCGAGGTAAAACAACCGGGGGCACACATGGCCTCGGACATAGGGCTCATCGCAGTTGAAGCACAGCCCTTGACGGCGGCGCTCCAACTGTTCCGCCGGCGTGAGGCGATGGAACTGACGCACGGGAGGGGCGCCCTGCCCGCCCGCGAGGCCAGCGCTCGGCTGAGCTGGAGCCCCCGCTGCTGGTGGCGGGGCACACGGGGGCAGGCCGGGACAAGGTGGAGGCCGGGCACCCCACGGGGGTGGCGCCGTGGGCATGGCCGCCGCCCGACGCTCGAAAGCCCGTGCCAAGTACATGGCCGTCTGGATGTCCTGGGGATCGCGCATCTCCACATCCACCCGAATGTACTCGGGAAGGCCCCCGACGAAGAGATCGGCCTTCTGTTTGGCCGAGACGCCACGTGCATGGCAGGACACCGCCTGAAAGCGGTCGGCGAACTCCTGGACCGTAGATTGGAACGGCAAGCGCCCCAACTCCGCCAGCCGAGTACCGCGAACTGGCGGTCCGAAGCGTTGGCGGCATAGCTCGACGAAGCGCTCCCAAGAAGGCATGCCCTCATCCTGCTCGAGGGCGTAGTACCAGGTTTACGCCAGGCCCCGGAGGTGGTACGATGCAATCCACGTTCTGTCGGAGGCCGGCCATCGTTGGCCCCGGAAGAATTGCTCGCAGTGGTTGAGCCAATTCAGGGGGTCTTCCGAGCCGTCGTAGGTTGCGAACTCGAGGCAATGCGTCTTGGGCGGCAAGCGGTCGAGACCACCCCCATGGCCTGCGGAGGGCGCTCGTAGGGACCCTCCTGGTCGGCCGCAGGTGGCACGGCCGCGTAGGCCGCCACGGAGGCGCTGGTGTCGTGGAACAGCGTCCCGTCCACGCCGCCGTACAGGGTCCCTGCTGCATAGGGTCCCCCATGGGCGACCGTCGATGGAGCCTGAGGGATGGTGGACCGAGGCGGCACCGAGGAGTATAGTGGCGCGGTCATGGAGTGGTGCGTCGCCGAGGATCCAAGGGCCCAAGCCGGAATCGACGACGGTGAGTGTGGAAGTTGCAGCATATGGATCGGGACCTGGGACACCGACGGCTGAACGGAAGTCGACGGCGACGGCATGGAGTCCGTAGGCATCCCGTAGGGGTAGGTGATTTGCGGCACCGAGACGGATGAGGGCAACGACAGCGGCAGAGGAGGATGTGACGGTTGCGGTGGTGGAACCACGTACTGGCTGCTCAGAAACGCCTTCATCATGTCCTACAGCTCCTTCACGCCATGGCTGAGATGGACGATGGAGGTCGTCACCTCCTCGGGCGTTAACACCCGCCGCGGCGCGACGGTGGTCGGCAAGGATTGGGAGGGCGGCACCACCAGAACGGCCGACGTAGCAGGGGGCGCGGTGGAGGTGGTCGGCACCGGCGGGATCGCCGGCGATGGCGCGGCGGAGGAGACAGCGGGGGTGTCCATGATCGACAAGGTCTGTGATACCAAGCTGATAGGAACCGAGGTTCCTCCTCTGACCGAGCATAGGTTGTAGCGGTGGGTGATCGGGGGTCGAGGCTTAAACCGCGATGGACCACGGCGGGGCGCCGTGATCTCGCGAAGGCAGAGGGTGGCGGCGCTACAGTACCGTCACTACAGTGCCGCGGTACTGTTCACGGAAGGAAGAAGAGAGAAGGTGGCTAGGGTTTCTCCCGGCTCCCTGAGGAAGCCGGAAACAATAATTGTTTCTGCTTAATTTCCTCAATAGAGTTTACAGGTATTTATATGTCTCTAAATAATAATAGAAAATAACTCTAATATTATGTAAAATATGATAAATATGGGCCTTGAGCCCCCTAACCCGCCGGCATCCTCTAGCCACTGCTGGGCCTTCGCCTGGAGTACTAGATGCCGGTCATAACATGATCACTTTGCCCAAGAAGATGGATTACATGGTTGTGATGTCACAAGTGAAGTGGAGGAAATTGCCAGAAAGATGACTCTAATTGGTCTGTGGTGCATCCAAATTGTACCTATGCATCGCCCTACCATAACCAAGGTTTTAGAAATGTTCGAAAGAGACTTACACAAACTGGACATGCCACCAAAGCAGAACTTCAGTCAAATACTGTAAGATGTTCTCTCTAGACATTTTCTGCACTTGTCATTTTTAGTAATTTTACATCTACAACTCCTTTCTCGTTTTTCCAGCGAAGATTCATTTAATAATTTGAATACAGAAAGCATGAGTCCTAGCAGCTCTGCTGAAACACAAGGTTCTAGTGAAGGACTGAAGGCTGAGGAGATAAAGCATGTGAATTCAAATATTATATGACAGTCCTCCCCATGGTCGAGAATAAACATCTTGTGAGAGTAATCAACTTTGTGAATGACCCCTACTCGAGGCATATTAATGGGGTTCAAATCAGAAGGTACTATGATAGCTTTCAAAGAAAAAAGGCTACTATCTTATTATAGTATCTTGCATAGGACCTCATACATAGTAAAACCCAAAGGGAGCTTCTTTCACATAAATTACTAAATACTACTATCCATATATGGTAGCCCAATATTATCAATTTATAAAGGCAAAGACTTTAAAACGGGCGTGCGTTTTAAGTCCGCACCGTACACGCGCCCCACCACCCCTATCTCCCTCCCCACCTCGCGCCCGCACGCACAGGTCGTCTTCCACCTCCGCACCTTGCGCCCCACCTCTCTCTCTCTCCCGGCACCCGGCAAGCTCCTCCTCCCCCTCCTCCTCCTAGATCCGCTTTCTAGGGTTCCGGCGAGCCTCTCCCCCTCTTTCTTCTCCAACTCCAGTGGGTATAGAAGGGGCCGGCTGGGGGCAGGCATGCAGGCCAGGCGGTGGGGATGGTGGCCGGACGGTTTAGGGGCCCTAGCGGTGGTAGCTGCGACCGGGCTAGGTCGGGGCGAGGGCGCCATGGCCATGGCGGCGGCGGCAGGGGCGGGAGGGGTGGGAGGAGGGGAAGAAGGTGGCGCCGCCGCCGAGCTAGGGTTTCGCCGGAGCTGCGCAGCCGCGGAGCTCTGGCAAAATCCTAGCTCGCCGGCAGCGGGAGCAGTGAACGCGGGGCAGTGGGACCGCAGGAAGGAAGAAAAGAGGACCACGCGCCTGTGCTGGTCTGCTGGAGCGGCCGTGCGTGCGGCTGGCCTAACCACACGTGCGCTAGCCGCGTCCATTTATAAAATACTAACTACTGTGGGTGCCCACGCTTCGCGTGGGAAGGAGGGCGGGAAAAAAAGGGAAAAAGATGAAACGGGTGTGTACTGTTCCGTAACGGGTATGTGGGAAAAAAATCTAATTTTTTTTATCGGGCTGACACTGTTCCTTTTTTTCGGGTAAAAAAGAGGGCGGAAAAAAAAAGGGAAAAAGATGAAACGGGTGTGTACTGTTCTGTAACGGGCATGTGGGAAAAAAAATCACCAATTTTTTTATTGGGCTGACACTGTTCCTTTTCGGGTAAAAAAACTTATCGGGTTGATACTGTTCATCCGGTACCCGGTAATGTTGCTCGGCAGTGTCCTGTGTCTGCGAAAACGCCGGATGAGCGGTACACGATGATGTGAAAGGCCTCAAATTTAAAGTTCTTATATAGATATAGATGTGGACATCTATATTGGTATCAAGTTAGGTACGCATATTATTTTTAGCTCAGGCAGACATTTTTTTCATACTAGAGTTATGTAATGATACATCTCAGGACGGCAAGGAGCATCAAACAAGATACCGGAGCAGAGCTGTCAGAATAAGAAGATGAAGCTGAAATGGTCATTCATGTACAATGGGCCAGGAAAGAGGCACAATTTTTGCTTGGAATTGAGTTTGGTTATTCCCAACAGCACCAGACTCTTCCTCAGAGACAGATGAATATAAATTGCATAACTAGTCCTTCAAAATTCTCACCGGAGGCCGTCCTGGCAATCCAGGTAGCAGTGCATATATCTGAAGTCTGGCAATAATAATCCTATGGCTGTACACCCCGGCTTCAAAGGTCGTATAAATGAATCCAGATAAATAAAATCCACCCAGTCCAACTGGTAATGGTTCCAATTCAAATCAGAGCACAGTTTCCATAAACTTATAGTCAGATTGATGGCTTACGGCTTACGAGAACAGAAACTGGCAAAATCAGAGCAAAGCTGCAAATCTACTTACTTGGTTCGTGGATGCCACTGCTTGCCGGGTCCTGCACGGCCGCAAATCCAGGCGACCCAATCATCCCGTGGATTTGCGACCTTCTGCCATGGGCGACGTAGTCGAGACGTCTGCCGCCATGGACAGATCACAGAAGTACCGAGCCCGCGCCGTAGCGGGGGCGGAGGTTGTTCGGAAATCCAGCTAATGCGACGGCAGTCGCAGTGGTGGTTCGTGCGTTCGCGGTCGCCGCCGCGCGGCACGGCGAGACTGCAGCTGCTGCACCGCCGCGATACGGCCCCGCCGCCGTCGGCGCTCGGGCGGAGGAACCTCTGGATGAGAGGCCTGTTCAGATTCGACCCAAATATGAGGGGAATGTATGTATTGTCCGGGTCTTGAGGCCCAAAGCCGGACTGCCGAGCCTCAACTCGTGTAGCTCATGCGGGCTTGAAGCCCATGAATCTTCCGTCTCGGAATTATGCGCATACGGCCCAACTTTTACTTGTTAGTATGGTAGTGTAATTTCTAAAAAATAATGTAGATGTGTATTTTAGCTTCTTTGTAAATCCTTATTTTTGTTGATGTATCCCTGATGTTCTCTGAATAGCTAGGTTTCATTGTAAAACGGAATCTGGCTGTCATGGTTCAAGACCACAAGCCTAGCTCAAGGCCCTCCCCTCGGCCCCACTACTAGAGAACAGACTTTCGGTCTGTATCGGTTTTTGGCTTTAGGCTCAACCATATTTGGACCCGAGACTAAAGGTAGGATTAATCCCGGTTGGAGCCACCAACTGAGACTAAAGTTCCCTGCCCAATAGCTAGAGTCATAGGCTTTTGCAGAAGGGGGCCTCTAGTCCCGATTGATGGCTCAAACCAGGACTAAAGGTCATCCTCTAGTCCTGGTTGGAGCTGTTAGCCGTGATTAAATCTTTAATTCTGGTTTGAGGCTTCAACTAGGACTAGAATTCCACCTATAGTCCAGGTTTAAACCACAAACCGGGACTACAGGTCTTGGGTTATATACTTTCTCCTTATTCCTCACCCAGCCCGAGCCATTTCAAGCTCTCTGTTTCTTGCTCGTCTCCGGCCATTTCAAGACTTCATTTGATTCATCCATCCATTCTTCGGTTCTAAAGGTTAGCAACTTCATCCTCTCATGTTTCATCACTAGCATGGCTCGTTTCGTGGTCTAGAAATAGAAAAATTTGTGGTTTTTTAGATTATAAATAATGATGGATTTTTTTATTTATATGCCATTTGAGCTCGAAATCACTTGATAGTTTGCATATGTAGATGAAGTAAGCTTATAGTAGTTCATCAAAACTAGTATGCACCTTTCATTGCCTCATTTTATGGTTTGGAAATAGAAAAAAATAAAGTTTTTATATTAGAAAGAATGGTGGATTTTTTTAGATTTAAACACCATTTGAGCTCAAACTCACTTGATAGTTTGCAAATGTAGAAAAAGAAAGCTTAAAGTAGTTGATCAAAATTAAACGAGTTCCTTATAACCATGCTTCATTGGTTGGTGATGAATCTTTTTCTCGTAAAGTGGTGTCTGCGGCAGGAACTAGGGAACAACTTATGTGGATACTACATTTGCGAGTTCCTCGTGCAGTACTCGATGAAAACAAGTGAAGAGATCCTCGGAGTACGTAAAAATATATACAATTTATTTATTACCATTGTGTTGATATATATATCCATCATACTTTTCCTTTTTCATTCTAATTGAAGCATGAATGTTCGAAGCAAAGGGTCATATGAAGTGAACAAATCAAAGCAATTCAAGATGCATTAGCAAGATTTCTTATGGAACAGGTCATAAATCCCAGTGGCGCGTACCACTATGACAGAAGAAGAATATCTCCTAGCCATGATTGAATGAAATCTCAAGGACATGAGTACAAGCTTTTTGTTACTTTATGTACATATTCCATGAATGTACAAGCTTTTGAAATATTTGTATATATATTTTTTCATACACTTTAGTGTATTATTTTTGTATAATGCTCGAACGGAACCTTATACATATGAACGTCGAAGTGAAGCGCCTCCCTCACGATCTCACACGCTCGATCCGTAATTCGAATGGCGTGAACCGCGTACGAGCTCGTATTTGCCTCCGAGGCTAGTTCGAGGTCGCCGAGGACCAGCTGGACGGCGACGCGTAGGGCATCGTGCTCATCACTCTCTTTCAGGAGGGAGGCCTTCACCTCGTTGTGCTCCTTTAGGATGTGGCTCTTCATCACTTCCACTCTAAGCTTGTCATCGAGACCTGTCCAAGTCACATACCGACCGTGTCAAAAGGCCTACCACAGATTCTAGGGAGAAAGACAACAAGAGAAACCGGAGGCTTACTATCCATGTTCGTCGGAAGCCTATGCACCTCATCGTGCTACCAGGACACCGAGGCCTCCAGGCGCCAGACCTCTTCCTAGCGCTGACTAAACTCCACGGTGAGCCTAGTGGACACACCGTCGACCGTAACCTTTAGGTCCCTCTCCCCCTCAAGCTCACCCTCAAGGTGGTCGATCCGCTGCTAGGCGTCGGTGCGCTCCTAGTGAGCCAAGTCACGCTCCGTGCGGAGCCCCTCTACGGCCTAGAGCAAATCATCTCACTCCTTCTGTAGCCGCTAGGCCTCCACGGCTTCCATGCGCGCCCTCTCGATCAGGGCCATGAGCTTCTCCTCAGCCTCACGGGCATTATCACGAGCGTCCTTCTCCCAAACTCAGAGGTTGGCCAGCTCTCAGGTGGTGGGGGCAAGCTTAGTCACCTCCTGACGGGCGATAGCGAGCTATGCTGCCAGCCCATCACTCCATCGCGTCTCCTCAACAAGGAATTGGGACTCCTCCCGACTACGGATCATAAGGGACTATAGAGAAGACAAGACTTAGAGGCATGGAAAGGGAAAATGAGGATCAAAAGTATGGTCATATCATACCTAGCCAATCGGGGTGATAATGTCGCGCATCGAGCTCGATACGGTGGTCAAGGCGTGAACTGTAGTCCCAACCTCTGAGTGGATGCTTGAAAGGTCCTTGTGTGATTTTGGTAATTGAGTAACAATCTAGGTGGACTAATTGTGTTTATGTGAGATACACAGGTGATTAGTCCACAGGTACATGTGTGTGAGCAGCATATGCCATAAAGGTGAAAATGGCTTAGAGATGTTGCAAAGCTCACATACGTGATGATGAAGGAGCTCATTGTAAATGAGACATGACATTGAGTCATGTGATCAAGGTAGAGAAGATCAAGACAAAACTTGGCTTGATGGACCAGTTGCCAGCGTGAAGGGCAAGTCGGAGGTTTTGGAGCGATGGACCGTGTGGCGGTGAAGCTTGAGCAAGACTTGGTGCCAATGGACGAAGGCAACGGTGAAAAGCAAGTGAAGTCAAGATCGATGAACCAATATGATCATGTGATGATATGAAGTGGATCATATCATTGTTGATTGTGTTGGTGCATGTGTTGCATCGACATTAGAGGAGATGGAATGGAATGCGCAAGGCAAAGGTATAACCTAGGACATTTCATTTCACCGGTCATAGGTGTGTAGAGAAGTTAATGACCAGGTTTAGGATAGATGGTCGTACTATCAAGAGGGGCAAACTTGTTTGTATATCGATCATCTAAGTGCCACTCGAATAATCTAACTTTGCATCGGTGCTAAGATTGAGTGGCGTGGCAAGTTGAGTGGCTAATCCTTTGGAAAAGATTTGTGAAAATACTAACACACATACACATGGTGTTGTACACTTTGTGGTGTTGGCACATTTACAAAGGAGATGAAGTTGGAGTTGATGTGGATCAACTCGGCGAAGGAACGGAGGCAAGGGTTTGAACTCCACCGGCGGAGTGTCCGCCCGTAGAGTGTGGACAGTCCGATGGTGCCACCGACACCCTATATAGAAAAGATAGGGTCTCATAGAGTGGACCAGACACTGGTCATGTGGTGACCGGACGTTGGGGTCCTACGTCCGGTCAGTGGCTGCAGAGAGCATGTAGGCATCGGTCTTCGACCGGACGCTGGCGCTAGAAGTGACCAGACGCTGATAGGGTGTGTCTGGTTAGGCTGATGTATGGTGACGTAGGTGACATAGAAAAGTTGGAGAAGGACCGGACGCTGACGCTGCGTCCGATCGTGACCGACCAGACGTGTCCGGTCGCGACTGGTACCTTACTAGAAACTACCGGATGCTAGGGTTGCTACTTCCGGTCAGTTTGAACAGCTGCGTCCGGTCATCACTTGACCATTAAGATCAAGTGACTGAGGTTGAATGGAGGCGACACATGGCGAGCATCCATTGACCGAACGCTGAGGTTCTACGTTCGGTTGATACGACCGGAGCGTCTGGTCGTCCTGAGTTTTGCCCAGTGAAGGGGTAACGGCTAGTTTAGCCCGTGGGGCTATAAATAGAAGGGGTCTCGGCCTTAGGCCGGTAGCTGAGCACACTAGAGCCTTGGTGGCTTATGTAGTAGTGCTTGGGAGCCCTCCATCTCACATATGCTTAATAGTGATCATCCGATTGTGTGAGAGCGATTCTAATGCGATTACATCGTGAGGTTGCATCGAGTGGCATTAGGTGATCGAGTTGCAAGCCGGTGGTGCTTGTTACTCTTGGAGGTTTCCACTTCCTAGATGGCTTGGTGGTGGTCTCCATTGAAGCCCGCAAGAAGCTTGTGCGGTGCTCCGGAGAAGAGCTTTGTGAGGGGTATTGTGCTCGCCCCGTGAGAACCGCGAAGAGCAACTCTAGTTGAGCGTGTCATTGAGCTACCATCACTTTTGGGGTAGGTTCTTGCGGTGCCCAATGTGCGGGCTTGGCTGGTGATGCCAATTAGCCGCCGAACCACCAAGTGAGCGGTCGACACAACGGGGACTAGCGTGTTGGTAAACACGTGAACCTCGGGAGAGAAATCACCTTGTCAACCTTGTTCTTTCCATTGGTTTGCATTCTCGTTACACAAGCTTGTAATTACTTTTATATACATTGTGCTTGTGTAGTTGCTCTTGTAATTAGTTAGCTTGTGTAGCTCACTAATTACCTTCTTGCTTGTGTAGCATAGAAGTAGCTCCCTTGCGTGGCTAATTTGGTTTGTGTAACCTTATTAGTCACATTGTTTAGTTTGTGTAGCTAAGTATTTGCACTTTCTAATTTGGCATTGGTTGCCTTGTTATTGAGCATTGCTAGTGAGCTTAGTTAGCTTTGTGCTTTTGCTTACTAGTTTATATAGGAGCTCCCTTGTTGCTTAAAGTACTAGTGGCATAGGTTTGTGTGACCTTGCTTCTAGAATTGGTTAGGTGAGCTCTAGCTAGCCTAGCACCTTTGTTGCTTAATTAGTATCTTTCGAATATGCTAGAGAACATAGATAGAGGGGTGTAGTCTTGGCTAGATCGATAGTTTTAATTCCGCACTTATTTCGGTTAGCCGACGTGATTAATTTTAGAAAGGGCTATTCACCCCCCCTCTAGTCTACCATCTCGACCTCACAATGCTCCCCCATTCCCTCTCCTCCGCTACGTCATCGAGAGCAACCACATGGACCAGAGACTGGGATGGCTCCGCACCGATCCCAAGCAGCGTTGACCCCTCCTGTGGTAGCAACTCCACCGGAGCGGACCCTCCGGCGGTAGAAGGGGCAGGTGATGTGGATGTGAAGGCTAGCCCTGTTGCCACATCCATTAAGGATGCCTCGAGTGCACCCTCTTCCATCTACCCCACCGTAGGCGTGGCCACCCACACGGCTGAGGGCTTCGGCTGCATTGCCTCCTCCTACGACATCATGGCCACACCCAAGCGTGCCACACCCGCCACGAGCACTCCATATGCGCCCTCCTCTGTCTGCTCTCCTATGGATGCAACCATCGTTGTGCCTCCCCGATTAACGCCGTGGCCGCCCCAGCACCACTCCCGCTCACCTCTAGTGCTGCACCAGCCGACTCCTAGCGCATCTGTCGGAGGAGGCCCTTCTTCGACGCAAGCCTTAGGAGAGTCCCATGATCTCTGATGCTGCAAAGGACATGACGGTCAGTTTATGGCAAAAATTCATTACAACAAAAGGACAATAAAACTCTTGACTCACCCTAACGCCATCGGGCGAGGATGTTTTGGGGTCGGCCCACCCAACCCCAGCTGCTCCTCATCGGCATGTTGCTGCTTTGAGCCCTCCCTCTGCTCAGAGGGTCCAGATGGAGTAGAGCGGTCGGTCCCCGCCGACTCTAGGGGCACTGTGGGAGGCTTAGACAGAGCAGGGCGGCTTGATTCTGTTGGCTCCAAGGGCGCGTCCTCCCCCTCCTGCCTCAGGGCATGCCACGGGAAAGGCCCCACCTATGGCAGAGATAGATCCCTGTCCTCGCCGCCTAGGTCATCCCATTGGATGGGCGACCCAAAACCATCCCCACCGCCCAGCTCATCCCATTAGACGGGCGACCCAGAACCATCGCCTTCTTCTTCTTCTTCCTCCTCCTCCGAATGTTGTCGCCGCTTTCCCTAGTTCAGCCTCGCCCGTTGCTTTGCCTACTACCTCACCTCCTTATCGTCCTTATCCTTCTTCCTCCGCTCATCTATGGTGTGGTTTGCTGCCCTCATGGTCGCGTGCTTCGGCAGCAGCGCGACGGAGGCCCAAAATCCCAAACCCACCGGTAGCTCGACGAAGACCACGTTTGGCCACATCACGAGATGTCCCGGGACTCCTCCATCACCTCCTTGATGCGCTACATGACCTCGCTATTGCAGAGCGGCCCCTAGGCAAGCACCGCCCTATCAAGCTACATGTCGGGCGTCATCCTATACAGCGGAAGGGCATACACCATCAGCGGCGACACCCTCCTCGCATGATATGCCCCGATGACATCGGCCCCGCAGAGGTCGTGGTTCTTTAGGAACATGATGACGTTGAGGATATCATGCATCCTCTTCTTCTCCTTCTCGTGAGGACCCCACAACCACACCAGCGGCGCCTCTTTGATGAGGCATCTGGTGAAATCTGATAAGGGGATGGCATCGTCATTCTTTACATAGAACCACTACGCATGCCACCCCTATTAGACCTTGACTACTGATATGGCATGTACGCGGTGGACCGCTGCCTCGGAGGTGGATGCTTGCATAGACCATCGGCACCGGTAGGTCCCCAGCTCTATCCCTCTTCTTGTGTAGGGAAACAGAGAAGAAGTACATCTATAGTTCAAAGTGGGGTTTGATCCCCAGGTATCCCTCACACAGCATGATGAAGGACATGATGTGCTAGATCCTATTGGGGTTCCCTCGACTTGGTAGTGCTGTAGTGGTCCCTAGAAGAATGGATGGAGAAGGATCGTGAGTCCACGTTCGTGGAAGGGCATGAAGGACACAACATAGCCATTGGGCAGCATCGTAACATCCTCACGATCAGGCACAAGCCACTCCTCCACGTTGGTCCTCCTGTGGAGAAGATCGCACTTGACGAGGCCCTCCATGCGCGCGTGGGTGATGTCGGAGCGATACCACATCTCCATGGGAGGAGCAAGGGCTTTTTGGCGGTGGTGGAGAAGCGAAGGCTACGGATCTAGGACACTAGTGGTGGATTAGCAAGGGCAGCAGATCCGAACGACGACGGTAGAAAGGCAAAGAAGGCAAGGTTGCGGTTTAGAGTGCCAAAATATGAAGGGGGAGGCCACTATTTATAGGGCGAGGTAAAGCGAGAGGCGAACCATCTGCCTAGATTTATGCGCATGCCGTGCCACGTCACATTGCCTCTCTGAGAAACGTGCGCACGCCACCTCTAGTCGCTTCCTTGAAGGACACGCCAGATGATGGTTTGCCCCAATCGATAGGCCAAGAACTGCCATAGGTAAGGAGGGATACCAAGCTGAAAACGCTCACATGGCCCATTCAGGCCTTGGAGTTCGAAGGTTGGCCCACCAATGGGTTCATAACCGCTCCGGGGTGCCCTTAGAGTGAGGGGTGAAAAGGGATGGGCCTACCAACAGCCAATACCTAGGCACACGAGTGTTGTAGGCACCCCGGCCCATGTTCAAGTCTTGGTCGGATCCCAGTCCATGGTTTTTCCTCGAAGAAAGGCAGCGAGCCCTTTGGACCGGTCGAATGGACCTAAGAACTATATGGATTGGCCGCCAAAAATCTAGAGTCGGTCACCACTAACCCATGCTAGGCCCTCATGAATGGGAATCCGGGCCCCACTCGGACTAGCCCATTAACAGCTCACCGAGCACCATGATTCATCCAGCGAGGAAAACATAGCACGGCTCAGCCCCTCCATTTTATCAAAAAACACTTGAGGGAGGACGATCGCAAGATGAGCCGACCACTCGACCGGACCCCTGCTGTGTGGGGGGGGGCTCAAGGGAAGTTGGACTTGCAAGGAGACTGAATACGTGGTCACATGATAATGACGGATTTATTGGATCCTAGGAAGGGATCAGAATCAAGAGAAATCTCTTCTGGGGCCCAGAATCCTGCAGCTATGTGTTCCCAAGGAGTCCAATCGCAACCCACCAAGGCATCTCATGAGCAGCAGAAGATTAAAGCCCTTGAAGTCCCTCCATCCAAAAAAGCCTATGAAGGAGCACCCTACTCCTCCGTAAGCTTGGGGGCTACTGTCGGGTATCAATATTAGGGATACCCAAAGAGGGAATCTAAGGACCACAGACGATGACTCGCCTAGATAATCAAGGACAATCTCTGTCTCACCCAAACCCAAGGGCATGAGCCCCGTGTCGCCTGACCCCAAGGGCACGGGCTCTATCTCGCCTAGCCCCTTAGGCATGGGCCTCGTATCGCCCGACCCCAAGGGTACGGGAGCTATCTCGCCCGACTCTAAGGGCATGGGCTCCATCTCGTCTGGCCCCTTAGGCACAGGCCTCGTGTCACCTAACCCCAAGGGTATGGGAGCTATCTTGCCTGACCCTAAGGGCATAGGCTCTGTCTTGCCCGCGGGGACCTGTACCACCTCCAACCACTACGGGTCAAAAGGTACGACCCCGGAGTCAAACTTCTGACACCGAGAGGGAAGCAGGCACATCTCGACATGACCTATGGCCATGTCAGGCCACGCCCGAGGGTTCACATCACCAACAGTGATGGGTGCGTGGTCACTGCACTGCCTACTCCCCGTACGGCCGCTAACTGGCACGTCGGTTCACCATGTCATCCGTCGGGACGGGATGGGACACCACAACTAGCTGATGACGCTGGCGCATGGTACCAGTGGTGAACAAGAGCCCAATGTGGAGCCATCCCCGTCACCATCTATAGTGTCGGCAGGACCCACCTAAAGGAGAAGAAGGACCCAGTGGCCCTGGAGGTATTCTTCTCCCTCGCTTTTCTCCTTCCTTCTCTCTATAACCTGTGTCTTCCCCTTCACCTATAAAAGGGGAAGCAGGATGCCCCAAGAGAGGGCGAGGGGAAACGAACACATAGATGAACGAGCTCAGCAAGCCTCGACTCGATTTGATCTTTTTGCCAGAGACTTGGGATCTTCTCCCTCTCTCGCCCATTTGTAACGCCTACTATAAACTAGTGCCGGTAACACGAGCATCAACACACTGGATGTAGGGACATTCCGCCCGAACTAGTATAAATCCTTGTGTCCTCCGGGCATACCATCCGGGCCAGACACGTAGATACAAATTTACTAGTCGGTGGTTCAAAACACCAACACTGAGTGTGCAACCTTAGTTCATTAAAATGAATCAAACTTTTTTATCAGTATAAATATAGAATTCTCCCTATAGAAAATAGTGCCTCCACTGTTCCACAGCAATCAGAATAGCCAAGTACTCTTTTTCATAGGTAGACAACCCTTGATTGCGTGGGCCTAAAGCTTTACTAATGTAAGCTAGAGGGTGACCATTTTGGAGCAAGACAGCACCAACACCAACTGCACAAGCATCGGTTTTAATATGGAAAGGTTGGGAGAAATCAGGCAATGCGAGGCAGGGAGCTATGGTCAAGGCATGCTTGAGGCTTTGGAATGCCTGATCATGAGCATCAGTCCACTAGAAAGGCACATCCTTGCGAAGAAGATCATACAGAGGTCGAGCAATGATTCCAAAATGCCTAACAAATTTCCTATAGTAATCAGAAATGCCAAGAAAACCTCTCACATCTCGGACAGTCTTGGGAAGAGGCCAATCAATAATAGCCTAAATCTTAGAACTATCAGTAGAGACACCTTGACCACTGATGACATGTCCTAAATAAGCAATGGATGTTTGTGCAAACTTACACTTGGAAAATTTGATCTTCCAGTTATCATCAGACATCCACTGCATAACTAAAGCTAGATGCTTGATGTGTTCTTCATAAGTTCGACTATAGATCAATATATCATCAAAGAATACCATACCAAACTTCCTGAGGCCTGGGGATAAAGTAACATTCATTGCACCTTGAAAAGTCCTAGGTGCTCTAGTAAGGCCAAAAGCCATGACCCTGAACTCATAATGGCCCAAATGAGTTTGGAAAGTTGTCTTGTGTTCTTCCCCAGGTTGGAGCAGGATTTGGTGGAAACCAACCCTCAGATCCAAATTAGAAAACCATTGAGCATGGGCTAACTCATCCATCAACTGATCAAAGATAGGGACTAGAAACTTGGACTTAAGAGTAATGGCATTGAGATGTCTAAAGTCAACATAGAATTTGTAAGAGCCATCCTTCTTAGGAACCAGTAGGACTAGAGAAGAAAACAAACTGGCACTCGATAGTATAATTCCTTGTTTCAACATATCCTGCACCTGAGTTTCCAACTCATCCTTGAGCTTAGGAGGATACCTGTATGGTCGAAGTGCTACAGGTTTAGAACCAGGAACCAGTGGAATGGTATGGTTACAAGCTCTAGATGGAGGCAACTAAGTGGGTGACTCAAACAAGTGGCCATAAGTGTGCAACAATGGCTGTATTTCAGGAGGCAACTCAGACAACTGTGGCTCAGGAATATCAACAGTGGAACAACAAAACTGAAGGAGCACTGAATCAACAGACTCAGAAGGCACGCCATGCAACAACACAATTTGATCCCCATAGGAAAACTGAAGCCACTGCTGTTGCCAGTGAATATGCAGTGGACTGTGATGCTCCAACCAATCCATACCCAAGATGACATCATAACCTTTGAGAGGCAACACTCTAAAGCTAGAAGAGAAAGACACACCTTGGACAGTCCATGAAAGATTATGCAGTATACTAGTACTAGTCAATAGTCCACCTCCAGCGACCTGAACTGATGAAGGTATAGAAACCAGAGTCTGAGAGCTCAACTGCTTAGCTAACTGCCTGAATCCACTAAAATATGCACAGGCACCAGAGACTGCAGCCTTGGACAATGCCAAAACAGCTATTTGGGAGCATCAGAATCAGGAGGGGTAGGCACAGGTACCTCAGAATCGTCTAATGACAGGGACTCCCAGAGGTCATGAATGGCATGCAACACCTCCTAAGCACACTTATGATCCTTGGACCATTTAGCTGCGCATTTGTAGCAGAGCCCTAGAGCATGTCTGTAGGCTTTTAGAGCTACCAATGCAGAAGTGTTACCAGGTGTTGGCTCTGGAGCAGTAGGGCCAATCATCGGCTTGTCCTGCTTAGGCGATGGAGGTGGCAACGGGTGTGCATTCTTGAACGCTGGCTTCGGAGCAGAGATTTGCATTGGCCGCCACAGAAGGAACAGCACCACCAGCTTCTTCCTTTAACAAAGCAAGTACACAAAGCATCGAGTGTTTTCGAACGCTAAACAATGACTATTGCTTTAAGGGTAAAGTATACGTACTTTAGGACCTCCAACTATGGTAGAAGTATGGATTTCAACCTCCAACTTCAAAACCGGATAACATTGGCCCTCCAACTCTCGAAAAAGTTCACTTTAGGACCCTGGCCGGTTTTCCAGGCGGTTTTGCATGGCACTGTAGCAGTGCTGACGTCAGCGATGACGTCAGCACTCCTTTTTAATTTGCAAAATTGATATCTTTTTATTCGGAGCTCCAAATATAGCAAATAATATATCAATTTTGATCGTCTCGACGAGCTCTTTGCAATGGTGTACTCCGTTTTGTTGTTTGAGATAATTTTATTTCATGAAAAAATAAATATTTCTACAAAACAAGTTAGAATAACAGAACTCGTTGAATTTGTTAGATAAATAATATTTTTATTATTATGTAACACGAAAGAGGTTCATTTGACCATAGAATATATAAGTTGACCATTTTTGAAATGCAATAATTCAAAACTTGTTTTGTAGAAGTATTTCTGCTTCGTGTCGGC
Organism: Miscanthus floridulus; assembly: GCF_019320115.1. Classification (NCBI taxonomy): domain Eukaryota; kingdom Viridiplantae; phylum Streptophyta; class Magnoliopsida; order Poales; family Poaceae; genus Miscanthus; species Miscanthus floridulus. The sequence continues at coordinate 21,549,527 of NC_089585.1, read as the reverse complement.
CCGGTCCGCAAATATTTCTGCAATAATTCAAAATATTTCTGCAATAATTCAACAAGGGCGCCGTGTCCGTCCGGTTCTGGCTGCACGACACGAGCTTCTGCTTCGTGTGCTGCCACCTCGCGCCGGGCGGGCGCGAGGGCGACGAGGCGCACCGCAACGCCGACGCCACGGAGATCCTCGCCCGGACGACCTTCCCGCGGGGGCACGCGCTCAACTTACCGATGCCGCACAAGATTCTAGACCACGAGTAAGCCACTCACTATTGCTGCTACCTGCTCCCTCAATTCAATCTAGCTATCCACTGCCACTTCATGCGGTCATACTCATGCCATGCCAGCCAGGAAGCAGATACGTACAGGTCGGCCGAATGGTCGTCCAGTTCCTGTGTGCTGCAATAGTAGCCGTAGGAAAGGAAAAAGGACAGGTGTACACGAATCGTATACTGTATCGGATTTGGGTACAAGATAAATATAATACTACTACTACCACTAGCTACTTAATTTCACCACAAAAACAGAAAAAAACTACACTAGGAGCAGTAAACATATCGTTTGATCGTGTCATATGTTGATAGTTAGTTAACCGCAGCTAGGGAAGGTTAATTCAAAAATATCTAAGCGATCGTGGCAGGTCTGATTGACCGTCCAACTCCCTGTTTTATATACTGACTACGTTGGTGTTGTACATATACAAATATACAAAGTATATAAAATACTTGCATACGTCAGCTTAATTGCATAACTTGTTTTGTAGAAATATTTATTTTTTTATGAAATAAAATTATCTCAAACAACAAAACGGAGTACACCATTGCAAAGAGCTCGTCGAGACGATCAAAATTGATATATTATTTGCTATATTTGGAGCTCCGAATAAAAAGATATCAATTTTGCAAATTAAAAAGGAGTGCTGACGTCATCGCTGACGTCAGCACTGCTACAGTGCCATGCAAAACCGCCTGGGAAACCGGCCAGGGTCCTAAAGTGAACTTTTTCGAGAGTTGGAGGGCCAATGTTATCCGGTTTTAAAGTTGGAGGTTGAAATTCATACTTCTACCATAGTTGGAGGTCCTAAAGTATACTTTACCCTTGCTTTAATGTCTAGACGGAGACCATTAATGAAACGAGTAACATAATACACAGGATCAACGGTGGTGGAATAAGAACGGAGGCCATCCATAAGACCGGTGAATTTGGACACATAATCAGAAACGGTAGATGTTTGGCGTAGGTGAAAAAGCTGTCGGATCAGCAGCTTGTGTTGATCACGATCAAAGCGAGAGTGGAGCTTAGCACAAAACGTATCCTAGGAAGCAGTGGCTAAGGTAGACTCAACAGATTATCACCAGCAGGCAGCATCTCCCTCAAAGTGCATATGAGCCACACGAACCCACATGTGAGGCTCGGTTTGGTACATTTTAAAGTAATTGATGCAGCAAGCACGCCACAAACGTGGGTTCTCACCATCAAACTTTAGGAATGGGAGCTTGGGGATGCGACCGGGGTTAAGATTATGGGGAACTGGTTGTGGATGGAAAGGATACAGTGGTGGTGGCTGGATTTGGGAAGGAAGATGAGTCATAGGAGACGTCACTTGTGGTGTAGGAAGGTGTGGCTGTGGATTGGGATACATCAATGGCGGCATGGAGAGGGGTGGCGGTGGATTGGTATATGTCAACGACGGCATGGAAAGGGATGGCGGTGTATTGGGATACGTCGACGGCGGCATGGAATGGGATGGCGGTGGATTGGGATACGTCAACGGCGACGTGAAAAGGGGTGGTGGTGGAGTGGGTAAGGTAAAGGAGGGTTGCGAATTGGGCAGTGGTGGGAATGGATGAAGAAGCGGTGGCGGGGGTGAACGGGGCGGCGGATACAGACGAGGAGCACCAAACGGGTGAGGGGGAAGGTTCGTACCATTGGCCGAGACGAGAGGATGAGTCTGTGATGATCCAAACACTGCATCCCATGGAGAGGTTGCGACGCCATGCCCCATGGGTTGTTCGGTGGTGACCAGCGACGAGGAACTCGCGTTCGTCGAAATCGGGGACGTGGCCACGATCCCGAGGCTGTGCAACATTGTGTTGAACGTCGCGCCATCCAAGCTCTTGACAACGTTCTTCACCTAGAGCTTCAGGTCGTCAACGACGCCTTCCAACTCTAGTCACCATACGCCGATGTCGGCCGCCACCGCCTCCAGCTTAGTCACCCTCGCGTCGCGGTCGCCGGTGGAGTCCACAACATGAACCGACTCGAGCATGGCGAGGCGCTTGGTGATGTCCGAGGCCTGGGTGGAGTACGCCAACTCCAGCGCATCGAGGCGGTCGAAGACGACCGGATCCACGGTCGACGAACGGGACGACTCCAGATCGGCGAGGCGGCGATCAACGACGCTGTCGCGGGCAGAGAGGTCACGGTCGAGGCCGGTGAAGCGCTGATCTAGCCGAGCGTCATGGTTGTCAAGCGGCTTGCTGAACTCATCGAGCTTGTCGAGGATGATTTTCAGGTTGGGATCCATCACGCCGAGAGATTATTGCCGGCGAGTGAAGTGGTCGTGGGCGGCGGCAGCAGTGGGATCCAGGGCGAAGAGGAAGAATAAAGGAGGAGCAGAGTAGGGTAGATCGAAGAAGACGCTGTGATACCAGATTATTAGCACGAGGAAAAATTGGAATTGGATTGGAGAAGAAGAAAGCAATAGAAGCAGATAGGATAGGCAGCACGAAGGAGTTCTATTGCAATTCAGAAAATTAGTTCAGAGTTTACAATTTTCATATCCAATTCCTCTCCCTCTATGATACTTATACTATCTCTTAAGCAAGCCACGTTGTGCCGGTGAATCGCTCATTGGGCTTCCTTGCGTGCTTGGGCCGGGCTTTCGCCAGGATGCAGCTGTTGGGAATGTGCCGGAGTAGGAACAGTGCTGACAGGACCAAATCGCACTCAGGGCATGCGCTTCTAGGCATCCAGCCAATAAAACCGACGGAAAGCCAAATCAAGTTCACACGTACACGGCACCCAAAAAAAAAAAAGTTCACACGTACACGGTGCACCCAGAAGGTCGAAGAAAGAGACCATATGCAATCAAATATGAAATTTATTTTGAACTCCAAGCTCAACCAAGTCAAACGGCCCCTCCTGTTCTTGTCCAGAGTACACAGACGCCTTCCTCCTCGCCCCGGCCACCACCAACCATCATTGCCCGATCGCCGCCATGGCCGCGCAAGCCCGGCTGCTGCTCCTCTCCACCCTAACATTCCTAGAAGCCCACGCGGCGACAGCAGCATCTGCCGCGACAAGCTGCGCGCCGAGGACATGCGGCAACCTGACCATCGCCTACCCGTTCTGGCTCCCGGACCAGCAGCCTTCCTCTTCCTCCTCGGCGCCACCGTGCGGGCCGAGCGCCTTCCAGGTGGACTGCCGCGGCGGCCGCGCGTCGCTGGCGCGCTCGTTCCGCGGCGCCTACAAGATCCTCCGCGTGTCCTACGCCGACCGCACCGTCGTGGTGGCCAACGACAACGTCCAGACCGACGCCCGCGGCTGCCCTGTGCCGCGCATCGACGTCTCCGCCAGCCTCAGCTTGGCGCCCTTCACGGCCAGCAGCGCCAACGCGCAGCTCGTCTTCCTCTTCAACTGCACCGGCAGCCCGCCGCCGGCCGGGTTCGTCAACGTGACGTGCCCGGGGGCGCAGGCCGTGGTGCGGCTCGACCCGAGGTACAACACCACCGACGCAAGAGCGGTCGCCGGGGGCTGCGACTACTCGGTCGTGCCGGTGATGGTAGGGTCCTCCGGCGGCGCGAGCGCCGGGGAGTATCCGCGGCTGCTGAGCGGCGGGTACCTGCTGGAATGGCGGGCGTCGCCTGGGGACTGCACGGCGTGCAATGCCAGCGGCGGCCAGTGCGGGTACGACTCCGACGCGGATGCGTTCGCCTGCATTTGCGACGACGGGTCTTCACGTCCGGCAAGATGCGGTATGCGTATAGTCTGTACTTCCTATTCCTGAGCTTCTTTTTAATTTCATTTCTTATTATTGCAGTTTGCTCGTTTCCGAAACTGAAATAGTAGCATTCTGAATTTTTTGGTATTTGCTACATACGTGAAATTTTTGCATGTATGCTGCATTCTGAATTTTTTTGGTATTTGCTTTCATGCTCGCAAACTAACTTTAGCTTGTGACTTGGAAACTGGAAAGAAATAAAGTCTCAGCCCCTGTTGGCGTTTAAGTAAATGATGAACTGTTAGCTTTTCAGGACGATGTAATTCACATGACTAGCAATAGTTCTCATCAGAAATGACTATCAATGTACTGACATGACATATTTGACGCAGCTGTTTGACTTGTTTAGTACTCAATCCGTTCTAAATAATAAGACGTTTATAAGCCAAAACGTCTTATAATTTGGAACGGATGGAGCAGTGGCCATGGGTCCATGCTACCCATGTGTGGTCTTATCGCCGTCGATCAATTTATCCAACCAAACAGAGAATGGATCCCCAATAGGTCTATTCGGGTCACAAAATTTTAATCCGAAATAGCATCCTGACAGAACAACGAACAGGTCCTCTCCTCTCGCCCGTCGCCATCACCATTCACCAAACCACATATTGACTTGTGGAGGCTTACCTTCTTATCCTTGACTTTACAATCAAATCACAAAGGATCAGAACAAGATTGAACTAACTACGTGTCTCTGAAACTGTCCTTATATTGATCTGATTACGGCCATTTTCAGCATGCGTTCATCGTGTGAATTGGTGGAATTCACGGCAGTCATGTCTTTTCACCTAATTTAAATTTTGTTCGTCTACGCGTTCCTGCGATGCAATGCTTCTGGCTCTGGGTAGGTTAGAAGTTAGCTATCAATCAGTTTATACGTACGTCTCTGCCCACTTACAGTTTGAATACGAGTATACGACATGCGTGCATACGCATGCCAGCTTTTATACCGATTAATTTGTCGTCTGGTGTTTGCCTTCGTGTTAGTGTGTTACTGGCTTGGAGAATTGTAGTGTTAGTTGGAGATTAGGAGTTGAAATGCAGATTAGTCGTACCAGCTCCGTGTTTTGGTTACGAAATCAATGACGCAAGTGACAATAGTCATCTATATAATTTTGTCATACATGCTTCCTGAGCACGACAACTGTGTCACTGTCAGTTTAATTAGTCTCTTATCAGATCTATTGGCTTGGAATTGTCAGAGAAAAACTTCCATCAGTTTCTTAATTGATGACATTGTTTATTTACTGAAATCAAAATCAAATGACTCTTCCTTGCAGATGCAAAGAAGTCCAACAGGAAGGTGATTCTGATAGGTACGTATATATCTTCCAGCAAACTACACATAAAGTACATGCATGCATATGCTTTGCATGTGTTCAAATACACGTCATGATGAGTTCAAGATAAATGGATACTACAAATCATGATTACTGTATATTCCTAAAAAATATATTGTACTGTTACAAGCTGCCTTGCAATTGCAACCCACTGATACAATCTGGTATCCAATTTCAGTGTCTCTGTCGATCACATTCGGCCTGTTGCTGGCACTCCTCGTCCTAATCCTCAAGTTCCATCGACAAATACGCAGTTTCAGCATATTCAGCATCATGGACAGAAGCAGCAGCAGAGACACTGCAAACGTGGAAAAACTGCTGCAGAAGTACGGATCACTCGCCCCCAAGCGCTACAGGTACTCCGAGCTGAAGAGAATAACCAAATCTTTCCAGCACAAGCTCGGGCAAGGCGGCTACGGAGCGGTGTACAGAGGCATCCTGACCGCCGGCGCCGGCGGCAACCGCGCCCGCGCGCGAGAGGTCGCCGTCAAGTTCCTGCACCACTCGAGACCCAACGGCGAGGAGTTCCTGAACGAGGTGATCAGCATCGGCCGGACGTCCCACGTGAACATCGTCACCCTCCTGGGGTTCTGCCTGGAGGGCTCCAGGCGAGCGCTGGTGTACGAGTACATGCCCAACGGCTCGCTGGACAGGTACATCTACGCCGAGGACCCGGCGGGCACGGCGGCCGCGGCGCTGGGGTGGGAGGCGCTGCAGGAGATCGCCGCCGGCATCGCGCGGGGGCTCGAGTACCTGCACGAGGGGTGCAGCACGCGGATCATCCACTTCGACATCAAGCCCCAGAACGTGCTCCTGGACGCCGACCTCCGCCCCAAGATCGCCGACTTCGGGATGGCGAAGCTGTGCAACCCCAAGGAGAGCATCCTGTCGATGGCGGACGCGCGGGGCACTGTCGGGTTCATCGCGCCGGAGGTCTTCTCCCGCGGGTTCGGGGTCATCTCGACCAAGTCCGACGTGTACAGCTACGGGATGCTGCTGCTGGAGATGGTCGGCGGGAGGAGCAATGCCAAGGCCTACGCTGAGAATAAGTCCAGCGGCGACCTCTTCTTCCCGCTCTGGGTGTACGACCACATGCTTGAGGACGGCGACGGCGTGCTGCAGGGCAGTGGCGCGGGAGGCGCCGGAGAAGCAGGCGAGGAGATCGCGAGGAAGATGGCGCTGATCGGGCTCTGGTGCATCCAGACCGTGCCCGCGAGCAGGCCGTCGATGAGCAGGGTGCTGGAGATGCTGGAGAGGAGCATCCACGAGCTCGTCATGCCGCCCCGCCCGTACCACACTTCTCCGTCCAACTCCCCGTCGCCGTCGCACCCGTCGAGCTATCCGTCCTCCACCTCGGATTTCACCCAACGGTGAGCGTTTGTCTGCGGATCGTGCAATCAATGTCGATTGTCTGTTGTTCGTGATCACTGACAGAATTAAATTTGCTTCGTCAGCAGCTCTAGATTGCGTACACCGGAGAGCACAGCTTAGCGAAAGGATTGGAGTCTTGGAGAAGAAAGGAAGAAGCAAGATAGGTTGGCAACACGTTGGTTTGTGCAGTTTGGGTAGAGGAGCAAATACGGAGCATGAACATGATGTAGTACAAATGTAGGGTGCAGGTTAACGATAGATTTACATAGGTTAGCATCAACAATATGCAAGCAACGAAAGTCAATATGGTCGGACGGCCTGGTATGGTTAATTTGAGCAAAAAGATGCACAGGCTCAATTAATAGTAACTGTAAACTTTCAGGATCAATGTGCCCCAGCCCAAACAGCCCAAAACCTGCAAACTGGCCCAAACAGTGCCGAGATATCCAACTCAAACGACAGAATAAGGACCCATTTGGTAGAGCTCCGACTCCAGTTAAAACAACTTCAGTTGTGGCTTTACCTACGGAGCAGATTGACTAGGGAAGCGGAAGCTATTTTCAGCACCGTTTGGCAAAACAACTTCTCCTGGTATTCAAAAGGACAAAGGCCTGTTCGGCTGGTATTAAAGTCGGCTGATAAGGCGGCTGAAGCTGTTTTACTGTGAGAGAAAAATACTATAGAGAAAAATACTATAGATTCTAGCTGATAAGCCGGCTGATAAATTCAAACGAACATGCCCTGCTCGTTTGAACCGCACGCGAGCCACCTGCATCGAGCCATCCACATCTCATTCCTCGCCCGTCTGCTCCTCCATCGTCCGTCTGCTCCGCGTCTTAGCTCCACCGCGCCCACGCGAGCTTGCCCACGCGCGGCCCGGCGAACCGGCGACCCAGCACGTGTGCGCCGCCTGCGCTCTTCCCTGCGAGGGCGCGCCGCCTGTGCTCGTCGCCGCGCGGCTGCGCCACCTGCGCCCCTCGCCGCGCTTCCGCGCCGTCGTCCCTTCCCGCGCCTGCCCCTACCGTGCCTGCGCACCTCCGCAAGGGCAATGACGGCCATAGCTGCACGTGGGGGGGCCACTAGTACCCGGCGAAGCCGGTGAGGCGGTGAGAGCTTCTCTTTCCTCGCTTGTCTCATCGTGATTTCAGGAGCTCCTCACGAGGAGCCCTTCTTGTTGAGGCGCTTGGTAGAGGGAGCCACAAAATAGCTCCGTGAGCCAGCAGAGAATCTCTAACAAACGGCCCCTAAGGCCCAAATGAGGATCTCGTGTCCTCTTATCGTCCGTGCTTTTCATTTTCTTTTATACGGGTACATATATAGACAGATCTTGTATAACATATACTCTTTTTTGCGAGAAGACGTTAGCATACACACATGCAGACATGCATATGGGCACCACCGTACATCACAGACGTTTTGTATAATGTATGAACGTCCAGTCCCTTACAAATTTATAGAAAAAAAAGGATTTTTTTATTCCAGCCTCTGCATAAGTTACGCACATAACCATATACCTTACTACAAGTCCACTCTCTCATAAGTAATGTACGTATGCTAGTTTTATAAGCACCCCGAATGCTAATAAACGCTTTTTTTATGAGCATGTCGTCTCAAACTAAAAAAAAATAGCCTAATTGATTCCTATAATAAATTAAAAAACCATATCAACTCAAGAATTTAACTCAAACCTAATACATTTAATTATGAACAGGGAACCTAACCAGCTCACTCGTCGTCCACACCTCTTCCCATTTGTCTACAGCAAATCCTATTTTCTGTCACATGCTTCAAGCATATCAAGAGAGTCCAAGATTTTTTTCGTTGCAATGATATGAAATTTTCCAATATAATAAATTAGCAACTTGACGATGGCATATACTTATTCTAGTCGCAAATAAAGCCACCCCATGTGCCTTTTTATTTTACAAAATTATAGTATACTAGGTAGCGTGTCCGTGCATTGCTACGGGATAACTAACCATTTATATTAAAAACACACGGATCGCACGATAAGATAACAATACTATAAAAATTAAATACCAACGTTAAAGTGACATTTAATCCAAAAGGCAAAGTTTATGAATTTAACACAGTCACGGAGTGCACGGCGTCGCAGGTTCATACACTCTACTTTATAGACCTTTCTGTGATGCGGCTAAGATGATGTTTTATATTGGCAGGAATAAATCTCTGATATCCATTTCTTTCATTGTAATCCATTTATCTGGATAATGTTTGAGGTGAGGGCACGGTTACAGTTTTTAGTAGCTTTGCGATATTGTCCGAAGCTATGAGATGATTGATGTCTTGCAATGATCCTTCCAGAGATTGGGTTGAATCCAACCTAGAGCCTCGGAACTCTGCATCTTTTCCTAGACAGGCTTCACTTCGGATGCGCCGGTAGCAATATCAACGATCTCCAATCGATGGACCAAGTCGTATGGATCCCCATACAATGGCTCAGACATGTAGATTTTGTTCTCCTTGTACTTGGATATACTTGTTCCACTGAAGCTTTCATTGAAATGTTTATACATGAATAGTGTCTGATCACCGATGTCTCTCACCCTAGACCACTCCAGTGTACGGTCGTGGAGGTTGCACTTGTAGATCGCGCTGCTGTAGGTGAAGCTCTGTGTCTCATGGAACGTGCTCACCATGGAACCCACAATGTGCAGCTTACCGTTTGATTCTAGGTAGCTATGGTCGTAGAGCCCCGCAAGTGGCGACAGCGATGGCAGCAGCGTCGTGGTTGGAGTAGTGCCGGCGGTGTTGCTGCTGCAGACGGAGATTTCTCTAGTGCAGTCGATCGCCAAGAACTTGTCTTGGCAGTGGACCATGGACCCCACGAAGAACTCTAGTTTGGTGTCGAGCAGCGTCCATGCGCTGTTGACTTCAACCCGGCAGAACGCGACCTCCATGGAGCACCCAAGCATGGCCATGGCCACGCACTCGCGGTCGGGGGAGTCAGGCGGCGTCGAGAGCACGATCTCACGGAAGAACATGTCCCTCATGTCTTCTAGCTTGATGGCTCTGCCTATGGCATCCACGTCCCCGTAGCCGTTGATGGGATGGAGGACCCACTGGTCGTGGATCCTAGACACGCGTTCCGATGAGGACGCCGCCACGACGTGTTCGCCTGCTGGCGGGAGCTCAACACGGGGGGCACGGTGAAAGCTCTAGTTTGGTTTTGGTTAATTGATGAAACCCTAAGTGCTAACCTAGTTTATCAAAGTGATTATGAGATAGGTAGCACTACTCCAAGTGATGAAGCAATGACGAAGATCATGACAATGGTGATAGCATGGTGATGATCAAATGCTTGAACTTGGAAAAGAAGAAAGAGAAAAACAAAAGGCTCAAGGCAAAGGTATAAAATGTAGGAGCCATTTTGTTTTAGTGATCAAGACACTTAGTGAGTGTGATCACATTTGGGATAGATAGCCGTACTATTAAGAGGAGTGAAACTCGTATCGGAATGCGGTTATCAAAGTGCCACTAGATGCTCTAACTCATTGCATATGCATTTAGGATCTAGTGGAGTGCTAACACCCTTGAAAATATTTGTGAAAATATGCTAACATATGTGCGCAAGGTGTTTGCAGGGTTGAGATGGATTCGGCGCTTTTGGAAAAAATGAAATGTCTATTTTCTATTGCGCCGGATGCAAAATTCTTGGTGGTTGGCACACTTGAGAAAGGGTGAAGAAGTTAGAGTTGAAATGGAGTTGGTCCAAATGATGCTGGCGTCGGTCTACTGACCGGACGCTGGGTCACTCAGCGACCGGACGCTGAAGGGCTGCGTCCGGTCGAGCGGTCAGACGGCACAGTCACTGGGATTGAGCACCGGACGCTGGTCTGCGTCCGGTCAAGATGGACCGGACGCGTCCGGTCGGAAAAACATGCCTCGGGGAGCTTACTGGAAACGACCGGACGCTGGGGCTTCAGCGTCCGGTCAGTTTTGACCGGAGCGTCCGGTCAGCTTTATAGCCGTTGAAATCTGACGAACAGCGTTTGAAGCTGGTGACGCGTGGCGTCCATCGGGCGACCGGACGCTGAGGGCCAGCGTCCGGTCAGTATGACCGGAGCGTCCGGTCAGAGCGCGTATTGCCCAGTGAAGGGGTATAACGGCTCTATTTGATGGGGGCTCTATTTATAGCCCCATGGCCGGCTCAAGGGATATCTCTTGCACATTTTCATTGACATAGCAACCTTGTGAGCTTAGCCAAAGTCCTCCCACTCATCTCCATCATTGATCCATCATCATTGTGAGATTGGGAGAGAATCCAAGTGCATTGCTTGAGTGATTGCATCTAGAGGCACTTGGTATTCGTGTTGCGCTGCGGATTTCGCTTGTTTCTCTTGGTGGTTGCCACCACCTAGACGGTTGGAGCAGCGGTGGAGGATCGGCACGAGTTGGTGATTGTTCGTGGCCATCTCCGGTGATTGTAAGGGGAGTTGTACCTTCCCCGGCGGAGTGCCGAAAGGTAACTCTAGTAAATTGCTCGTGTCATTGAGTTACCTCACTTGTGGGTCGGTTCTTGCGGTGTCCAATCGTGTGGACGAGGTTTGTGAAACACCTCTTAGCTGCCGAACCACCAAGTGTTGGTCGACACAACGGGGACGTAGCGTGTTGGCAAGCACGTGAACCTCGGGAGAAAATCGATTGTCTCTCTTCTTTGACATTCTCCCGGTGATTGGCTATATATTCATCTTGTGATTGGTTCATCCCCTACACGTCGGTATAATCACTCTACTCACTCATTTACATTCTTGCAAACTAGTTGATACAAGCTCTTTAGTGTAATTAGAATTGAGAGCTTGCTTTATTATTTACATTCATCTAGTTGAGCTCTTTAGAGTAGCAAGGTTGAGAGCTCTTAGTGAGTAATTACATAGCAAGTTTGTGTGCCTAAGTATTCATTGCAACTAGAATTGTTGGATAGGTGGCTTGCAACCCTTGTAGAGCTAGAGCAAGTTTGCATTACGCTATTTGTCACACTAATCAAATTGCTCTAGTTGATTTGTAGATTTTTAAATAGGCTATTCACCCCCCCCCTCTAGCCATATTAGGACCTTTCAAGTGGTATCAGAGCCGTGGTCACCGTTTGATTGAAGGTTTAACAACCTCGGTGTCAAATTATGGCTCAAGTTGTGTTCAACCATGTGGGGGGCAAACCACCATTCTTTGATGGCACAAGCTATGATTATTGGAAGAGAAAGATAAGTGTGTATCTTGGTTCAATCAATGATCAAGTATGGGATGTAACCGAGAATGATTATGCTATCATTAATCCCGACAATCCCACCAACCAAGATAAGTCTAACAAGCAATGCAATACAATGGCTCTCAACACCCTATACAATGCCCTTGATTCAAAGGTGTTTGAGCAAATCAAGGATTGTGAAAGAGCAAATGAAGTGTGGAGGAGATTGGAGGAAACCTATGAGGGCACACCGGAGGTGAAGAGTGCCAAGTTATATATTCTCAAGGACAAGTTGATAGGTTTCAAGATGAAAGATGATGAGAGCATACCGGAGATGTTCCATCGCTTGCAAGTCATTGTCAATGATTTGAAGGCTTTGGGAGAAAAGATCAAGAATGATGATGTCTCTCATCGGTTCTTGATGAGTCTACCTCCAAGGTTTGAAATGTTGAGAATGCTAATCATAAGAGGAGGATTAAAGGAGATCACCCCCAACCAAGTACTAGGTGAAGTCATGACACAAGAGACATACCGTGTGGAAAGGGAGGGGGATGACAAGGAGGACAAGAAGGAAGATGAGGACAAAAAGAAGAAGAGTGTAGCATTCAAGGCTAGCTCATCATCATACAAGAACAAGGGCAAATCAAAGAAAGAGTCAAGTGATGATGAGGATCTTAGTGATATTGATGATGAAGCTATGGCTCTCTTTGTGCGCAAGATGGGCAAGTTCATGAAGAAGAAAGGCTATGGTGCAAGAAAAAGAAGAGATCATACCAAGAGCAAAGAATATGTGAGAAGATGCTATAATTGCAAGAGTCCCGATCATGTGGTAGCCAATTGTCCTTACAATAGTGACAATGATGAAGATGAGAAGAACAAACACAAGAAAGACAAGAAAGAAAAGAAGGAGAAGAGGGAGAAGAGGATGACCTTTCAAAAGAAGAAGAAGGGTGGAGGCTATGTAGTCACTTGGGATAGTGATGGCTCTTCGGATAGTGATAGCTCTAGTGATGATGACAAGAAATCTATCAAGAGAGCTCTAGCAAGCATCGCCATCAACAACAAGCCCTCTATCTTCGATACTCCATCGACGTGCCTCATGGCAAAACCTACCAAGGTAAAATATGATGTGAGTGATGATGATGAATGTGAAAGTGATGCTTGTAGGAGTGATGATGATGATGATGAGTACTCCAAGGAGGAGCTCATGGACATGTGTGAGCAAGTGCATACTTGCTTTGAGATGAAGAGAAAGGAATGTAAGGAATTGAACAAGAAAGTCAAATTTCTTGAGCAATCCTTTGATGAGCTCAATGCCACTCATGAGGGGCTAATGGATGCCCATGAGAAGCTTGGCAAAGCTCACTCAAAGCTTGAAAAAGCTCATTCCTCTCTCATTGAGCAAGTCAAGAAGGTGGAAGCCAAGGAGGAGCAAGTGATAGTTACATGTGATGTGGGACTAACATGTGATCTTATTAATGAATCTACTTATAAGCCTATTGCTATTGCTCCCACTAACACTTCTTGTAGCACTACCACTTTCACTCCACCTATGAATGATACATCACTAGCGGTGGAAAATGAGACCCTCAAGAAGGAGGTGAATGAGCTCACTCGTGCCTTAGGCAATGCCTATGGTGGAGATGCCCGCTTGCTAAAGTGCTTGGGTAGCCAAAGGTTTTCTCTCAACAAAGAGGGATTAGGCTATACCCCCAAGAAAGGCAAGGCGGCCTTTGTCACTCCCAAAGCTAGCTTTGTGAAAGGCAATGGTCGGTTTTGCAATAGATGCAAGCAAGTTGGGCATATAGAGCAAAATTGCAAGACTAACAAGAACAAGCTACCTAATGTATCCTCAATCAAATTTGATTCTTGTTACATGCTTTATAAGGGTGCCAATGGTGTGAAGGCTAAGTTCATTGGTACACCAATTGTGGGCCCAAAGAAGAAGGCCATTTGGGTACCAAAGACCTTGGTGACTAACCTACAAGGACCCAAGCAAGTTTGGGTACCTAAAAAGAATTGATCTTCTTTTGTAGGTAAATTATAAAGCCGGAGGAAGGCATTGGGTGCTTGATAGTGGGTGCACACAACACATGACCGGTGATTCAAGAATGTTCAATTCAATCAATGAAAGCAAGAGCAATGGGATTGATAGTATCACATTTGGTGACAATGGCAAAGGCAAGGTCAAAGGGCTTGGTAAGATTGCAATATCCAATGACTTGAGCATTTCCAATGTACTACTAGTAGAGAGCTTGAACTTCAACTTATTGTCGGTAGCTCAATTGTGTGATCTTGGTTTCAAGTGCATATTTGGTGTGGATGATGTAGAGATCATAAGTGTAGATGGCTCTAACTTGATATTCAAAGGATTTAGATATGAGAATCTATACTTGGTTGATTTCAATGCTAGAGAAGCTCAATTGTCAACATGTTTGATCACTAAGTCTAGCATGGGTTGGTTATGGCATAGAAGGCTTGGTCATGTTGGAATGAAACAATTGAACAAATTGATTAAGCATGACTTAGTTAGAGGCTTGAAAGATGTCACATTTGAGAAGGATAAGCTATGTAGTGCATGTCAAGCCGGAAAGCAAGTTGGTAACACACATCCTAAGAAGAGTATGATGAGCACATCTAAGGCATTTGAGTTGATGCATATGGATTTGTTTGGACCAACCACATACACTAGCATTGGTGGAAATAAATATGGATTTGTGATTGTGGATGATTTCACTAGATACACATGGGTGTTCTTTCTTGTTGATAAGAGTGATGTGTTTGCAACATTCAAATCATTTGTCAAAGGCATTCACAATGAGTTTGAAACAACAATCAAGAAAGTTAGAAGTGACAATGGTAGTGAATTCAAGAATACAAGAATTGATGAGTTATGTGATGAATTTGGAATTAGACATCAATTCTCGGCCAAATATACTCCTCAATCAAATGGGCTAGTTGAAAGAAAGAATAGAACCTTGATTGATATGGCAAGATCAATGTTGAGTGAGTATAATGTGAGTCATTCATTTTGGGCCGAAGCAATCAACACGGCTTGCTACTATAGCAACCGACTCTATTGTCACCCCATGATGGAGAAGACTCCTTATGAGCTATTGAATGGAAGAAAGCCCAACATAGCATACTTTCGGGTTTTTGGTTGTAAATGCTATATATTGAAGAAAGGCACTAGATTGAGCAAGTTT
The DNA here is from genome assembly GCF_019320115.1 of Miscanthus floridulus. Lineage (NCBI taxonomy): Eukaryota > Viridiplantae > Streptophyta > Magnoliopsida > Poales > Poaceae > Miscanthus > Miscanthus floridulus. Next base: position 21,534,411 of record NC_089585.1, on the reverse strand, counting down.
GAAAAGAAATGTGATGAAGGTTTCTTGCTTGGTTACTCCACTACTAGCAAGGCTTATAGAGTTTGGAATTTGGCTAGTGGTACTCTTGAGGAGGTTCATGATGTGGAATTTGATGAAACAAATGGTTCCCAAGAGGAAGATGAGAATCTAGATGATGTAAGAGGCACTCAATTGGTCAATGCAATGAAGAACATGGACATTGGTGATATAAGGCCTAGAGAGGTGATTGATATTGAAGATGACAAGAATCAAGTGTACTCTAACTCAAATGTGCAAGCTAGTGGTTCTCATGATCAAATCCAAGCAAGTACTAGTAATGGCAATGTGCAAGATCAACAAATGGATAGTTCATCATCTCAACCAAGTGATCAATCAAATGCTAGCAATCAAGTGCAAGTGCTTCAACCAACCAATGTTGCAAGAGATCATCCATTGGATACTATCATTGGTGATATTTCAAGAGGTGTGCAAACAAGATCAAGATTGGCATCATTTTGTGAGCACTTCTCATTTGTGTCATCCATTGAGCCTAAGAAGATAGATGAAGCCTTGAATGATGTTGATTGGGTAAATGCTATGCATGAAGAGCTAAACAACTTCACAAGAAACCAAGTATGGGAGTTAGTTGAGAGGCCTAAGGATCATAATGTGATTGGAACTAAGTGGGTCTTTCGGAACAAGCAAGATCAAGATGGGATAGTAATAAGAAACAAAGCAAGATTAGTGGCTCAAGGTTACACTCAAGTTGAAGGTCTTGACTTTGGAGAAACATATGCCCCGGTTGCAAGATTGGAAGCAATTAGGATCTTGCTTGCTTATGCATGTGCCCACAACATCAAGTTGTACCAAATGGATGTGAAAAGTGCATTTCTCAATGGGTACATCAATGAGCTTGTGTATGTTGAGCAACCTCCCGGTTTTGAAGATGAGAAGAAACCCAACTATGTCTTCAAATTGAGAAAGGCTTTGTATGGATTGAAACAAGCACCTAGAGCATGGTATGAGAGATTGAGGGATTTCCTACTCTCTAAGGGATTCAAGATGGGTAAGGTTGACACCACTCTCTTCACCAAGACGCTTGGAAATGAGTTGTTTGTAATGCAAATCTATGTTGATGACATCATTTTTGGATCAACAAATCAAGAATTTTGTGAGGAGTTTGGCAAGATGATGGCAAGTGAGTTTGAGATGTCTATGATTGGAGAACTTAGTTACTTCCTTGGTCTTCAAATCAAGCAAATGAAGAATGGCACATTTGTGAGTCAAGGCAAGTATATCAAGGACATGCTCAAGAAGTTTGAAATGGATGAGAGCAAAGCTATTAGTACACCAATGGGGACAAGTGGAAGCTTAGATAGTGATGCTAGTGGCAACATGGTGGATCAAAAGATGTATCGGTCTATGATTGGAAGTCTACTCTATGTGACCGCATCAAGACCGGATGTGATGTTTAGTGTATGCATGTGTGCAAGATTTCAAGCCTCACCAAGAGAAAGTCATTTGAAGGCAACAAAGAGAATATTGAGGTACTTGAAGCATACACAACATGTTGGATTATGGTATCCCAAAGGAGCAAGATTTGAGTTGATTGGATATTCGGATTCCGATTATGCGGGATGCAAAGTTGAGAGAAAGAGCACATCGGGCACATGTCAACTATTGGGAAGATCACTCGTATCTTGGTCATCAAAGAAGCAAAATAGTGTAGCACTTTCAACCGCTGAAGCGGAGTACATTTCGGCCGGTAGTTGTTGTGCTCAATTACTTTGGATGAAGGCTACTTTGAGTGACTTTGGAATCAAGTTCAAGCAAGTGCCATTGCTATGTGACAATGAAAGTGCCGTCAAGCTCACCAACAACCCGATTCAACACTCAAGAACAAAGCATATTGATGTCCGCCATCATTTCATAAGAGATCACCAACAAAAGGGGGACATTTGCATAGAGAGTGTGGGCACCGAAGATCAACTTGCCGACATATTCACCAAGCCACTTGATGAGAAGAGGTTTTGCAAGCTAAGGAATGAATTGAACATACTTGACTTCTCCAATATGTGTTGATGCACCCCCATTATATGACATGCCTCTCCTTCGAGCAAAGCAAGGTAAAGTTGATTGACATGTCATCCATTCATTACTAAGGACTTGTTTAGTGCATCTAGTCATTCCTATCATGTCCTAGGCTCATTCATGAAAATCAAATGAATTCGATGCTTATATGGTACCACTATTGCTTGTATGTTTGAAATGATCTAGTGGTAGCATATGACTTGTTTGTGGGCTTGTAAACCTAGTGTTTGATTTAGAAAATGAGCTATAAGTGTTTAACTCAACATGGTACAAGATAACCCTTATTTGGAGGTGTGAAGAAGCTTGTCCTTGGATCAAACCGAGTTAAATATCTTTTGCAAGTAATCTAGATTGAACCAAATTGGGAAAATGATCCTCATTTCACATGATTTCACCCCAACCTATCTATAATTTAAGCTCACCTTTTGTGCTAATTGTTGACAAAGGGGGAGAGAAACAAAGATATGAGTGATAGGGGAGCATTGGACATAAGGGGAGAGATATGCTAAAGGAAAGGGATCAATTAAAATTTTGAGCACACAAGTAGGGGGAGCAAGCTCATAAACTTATATGATGCATTTGAATGAACATTTCATATATTTGCTCACATGGTACAAATTCTAAGTTTCAACATCCATGCTTGTGTGGTGTATGCTAGTTATAGGTTTGAATGATGAAATGAAAAACTAGCATGCATAGGCTAAAAGTAACTAGACTCATGCTCACATTATGAAAACTAGACCCTTACCTTTAATGTTGATCTCATGGGGTATTCTAGTTTTTGTGTATATCTAGTTACTAATGATGCTAAGGATGGTATATTGGTGCACTCCGATTGGTATCACGCTTCAAAGGTCCATCTCTTATACCTTAGCATCACTTGGTAGAAATTGACTCCTATATTTCCTATCTAAGCATATGTGCAAGCTTTTAATCCAAACTCTTAGCACATATGTAGGGGGAGCAATTACTACCATATGGAGTTCATGAAACTTGCCTATACCCTTTACACATGGTAAATATGCTTGGGCAAGCAACATGGATTCAAATGAACTTTAATTCATATCTTTATATAAGGGTTGTCATCAATTACCAAAAAGGGGGAGATTGAAAGCTCTAGTTTGGTTTTGGTTAATTGATGAAACCCTAAGTGCTAACCTAGTTTATCAAAGTGATTATGAGATAGGTAGCACTACTCCAAGTGATGAAGCAATGACGAAGATCATGACAATGGTGATAGCATGGTGATGATCAAATGCTTGAACTTGGAAAAGAAGAAAGAGAAAAACAAAAGGCTCAAGGCAAAGGTATAAAATGTAGGAGCCATTTTGTTTTAGTGATCAAGACACTTAGTGAGTGTGATCACATTTGGGATAGATAGCCGTACTATTAAGAGGAGTGAAACTCGTATCGGAATGCGGTTATCAAAGTGCCACTAGATGCTCTAACTCATTGCATATGCATTTAGGATCTAGTGGAGTGCTAACACCCTTGAAAATATTTGTGAAAATATGCTAACATATGTGCGCAAGGTGTTTGCAGGGTTGAGATGGATTCGGCGCTTTTGGAAAAAATGAAATGTCTATTTTCTATTGCGCCGGATGCAAAATTCTTGGTGGTTGGCACACTTGAGAAAGGGTGAAGAAGTTAGAGTTGAAATGGAGTTGGTCCAAATGATGCTGGCGTCGGTCTACTGACCGGACGCTGGGTCACTCAGCGACCGGACGCTGAAGGGCTGCGTCCGGTCGAGCGGTCAGACGGCACAGTCACTGGGATTGAGCACCGGACGCTGGTCTGCGTCCGGTCAAGATGGACCGGACGCGTCCGGTCGGAAAAACATGCCTCGGGGAGCTTACTGGAAACGACCGGACGCTGGGGCTTCAGCGTCCGGTCAGTTTTGACCGGAGCGTCCGGTCAGCTTTATAGCCGTTGAAATCTGACGAACAGCGTTTGAAGCTGGTGACGCGTGGCGTCCATCGGGCGACCGGACGCTGAGGGCCAGCGTCCGGTCAGTATGACCGGAGCGTCCGGTCAGAGCGCGTATTGCCCAGTGAAGGGGTATAACGGCTCTATTTGATGGGGGCTCTATTTATAGCCCCATGGCCGGCTCAAGGGATATCTCTTGCACATTTTCATTGACATAGCAACCTTGTGAGCTTAGCCAAAGTCCTCCCACTCATCTCCATCATTGATCCATCATCATTGTGAGATTGGGAGAGAATCCAAGTGCATTGCTTGAGTGATTGCATCTAGAGGCACTTGGTATTCGTGTTGCGCTGCGGATTTCGCTTGTTTCTCTTGGTGGTTGCCACCACCTAGACGGTTGGAGCAGCGGTGGAGGATCGGCACGAGTTGGTGATTGTTCGTGGCCATCTCCGGTGATTGTAAGGGGAGTTGTACCTTCCCCGGCGGAGTGCCGAAAGGTAACTCTAGTAAATTGCTCGTGTCATTGAGTTACCTCACTTGTGGGTCGGTTCTTGCGGTGTCCAATCGTGTGGACGAGGTTTGTGAAACACCTCTTAGCTGCCGAACCACCAAGTGTTGGTCGACACAACGGGGACGTAGCGTGTTGGCAAGCACGTGAACCTCGGGAGAAAATCGATTGTCTCTCTTCTTTGACATTCTCCCGGTGATTGGCTATATATTCATCTTGTGATTGGTTCATCCCCTACACGTCGGTATAATCACTCTACTCACTCATTTACATTCTTGCAAACTAGTTGATACAAGCTCTTTAGTGTAATTAGAATTGAGAGCTTGCTTTATTATTTACATTCATCTAGTTGAGCTCTTTAGAGTAGCAAGGTTGAGAGCTCTTAGTGAGTAATTACATAGCAAGTTTGTGTGCCTAAGTATTCATTGCAACTAGAATTGTTGGATAGGTGGCTTGCAACCCTTGTAGAGCTAGAGCAAGTTTGCATTACGCTATTTGTCACACTAATCAAATTGCTCTAGTTGATTTGTAGATTTTTAAATAGGCTATTCACCCCCCCCCTCTAGCCATATTAGGACCTTTCACACGGGCACCGGCAAATGGATTCAGCAGCGTCATGGATGCCGCCTCGTCCATGAGCACCAGCCACCCACACGAGGAGCCGCACACCACCTTGCCGCGCATGTCGGGCAGCGTCTTGGACAAGACCTTCTCCGGGACGCAGTAGAAGCCGATGCGGTCCGAGTCAGGGTCGAACGGGAGCAGCAGGAGCGGCCCGAAGGTCGCAAACGAGACGGTGGCACGCCATGGGGAGAAAGCGGATCGGAAGGACGTCGTGTCATGGCCTGACACGAGACGCTGCCCGATGGACTCGAGGAGATCCTCTGGCAGGCCGAATCTATAGTCAGGGAGAGGTAGGGACCTTCTCTTAGGATTGGGAGGCTGAGCTATGGAAGACAGATGACATCAACTATGGTTCACACAAAAAATGGTGTCTGGTGTCTACTGTCGCGATGGACCATGGATTAGGGAACGGGGATATGGGGAAAGAATTCAAAATGAACAGACCCAAGGGCAATTTCAGCAAGAAATAGCAAGCAAGGGCGATGGAACATGTGAGCGTGAAACCAAACGAAAGGAGGAAAAAGTTATCCCTTTTGCAAATGCAAAGAGGGGAAGTAATTAAATATAGGCAGATTTAGCAAGGTTCTTAGAAATGTAAAGATGTTCTTTTTATCTTAATTATGTTTCCTTCTGTGTTAATTCTCTTTCCTTTTGCTCGTTGTCATGTATGCTAGTGCATGCAAACATGCAATGTGTATATGGATAGCATAATAATTTTCTACTTCCTATTTTGCCATGATTCCTCTATCACATGGTAGGCAATATTCAATCAAGCAGCATGCGGGAGATGTCGTGGGATCGTAGTCGTGGGCAGACGGACGAACCAAAATAAATATCGCTCCAAAAAATACCCACACTTTGTTCTTTTTAGTTGTATAGTAGGAGAATATAGGTAGCGTGCACATACGTTGCTACGGGATAACTAAATCTTTTGTACTAAAAATATACGGATCGCACGATAAGATAACAATACTGTTAAATTAAATACCGACGTCAAAGTGACATTTAATTCAAAAAGCAAAGTTCATGAAATTAACACAGTCATGGAGAGCGCGACGTCGCAGGCTCACAAACTCTACTGTATAGACTTTTTCGTGATACGGCTAAGATAATATTTTATATCGGCAGAAAGAATTCTACGATATCCATTTCTTTCATGCGCCAATAAATCCATGAATAAGTTCCACTGTATCTCCATATAATCATGTACACATATGTTCGAGTATATATGTAAATAGGTTCGTGCCCGTACGTTGCTATGGGACAGCTAAACTTTTGTACTAAAAACACACGGATCGCACGATAAGATAACAATACTGTAAAAGTATATGGCCGACGTTAAAGTGATATTTAATCCAAAAAGCTAAGTTCGTGAAATTGACACAGTTACAGAGAGCATGGCGTCGCAGGATCACAAACTCTACTGTGTAGATCTTTCTGTGATGCAGCTAAGATCATTTTTTATATCGACAGGAAGAGATTTCTGATATCCATTTCTTTCGTGCGCCAATAAATCCACGAATAAGTTCCACCACATCTCTATACCATCCTGTACACGGCGCTGACAAGCGAATTAGCCATAATTTATGTAATTAGTTTTATAATTAGCTCATGTTTAATCCTCCTAATTGATATCTAAAAATTTAATGTGACATGAACTAAAGTTTAGTCCTAGGATCCAAACACCCTTAACTCTCGACTCCTGCTGGCTGCTCACTCGCACCACCATGCCTATGTGTCTGCACGTATATACTCTAATGCCAGAACGTCTAAGATGGTCTTTAAGGTTGCCATTTGTGTATGCTGTAGGATTGTGATGCTTTGTACTGATCCATGAGGGTGTCTATGAGAGTCGAAATTTTTTATGTCATTATGATGTCTAAGCTTACCAATCAGACAGAGACGAATTTGATTGTTAAAATATTTTCAACACTGCTTTCATATACTCCATCTGTCCCAAAATAGAATTCATTCTCGCTTTCCGAGAAGTCAATTTTTTTAACTTCGACCAATTATAATATAGGTATTTTTTACATGCACGTGGCCTCAGGAGTCGACCAATTGATTGTTAAATGTTGCACGTATTTTTTATAAATCTAGTCAAAGTTAAGAAAGTTTGACCTGCACATATCCCATAACGACTTATATTTTGAGGCAGAGGAAGTATATGCCAATGAGAGTAGTCAACTGAAAGTCATAATGAACATAACAATACTTTCATATTATATGCTAATTGGAGCACAAAGAAATACAGGGGAATGGACCTATATAAGAATGGTGGGAATATTTGTTTAGAAAATTACAGAAGGTTCACCAGTCTCACTATGTATAACCTGCACATCTTTTATTTGGCACCACTGATGTTCTTAAGGAGCAGCCACTTTTTAATTTTAGGTCTGCATACTGAAAACACTAAAATTAAGGGCCAACCTCATTGAGTCGTCTTGCTTGATCTTTGCCAATTGTTTCCTTACATGCATGATTATTGTTTCCTTCCATGCATGTGGCCTCAGGTGATCGATTTGTTTCCTTCAAAGCAGGCGAAGATCGCAGGGATGACAGTTTCTTTTTTTACCGCGCGGGGTATCGCATGGCCGGAAGGGAGGAGTCTTGCTTGATCTTTGCCAATTGTTTCCTTCCATGCATGATTATTATTTCCTTCTATGTATGTGGCCTTAGGTGATCGATTTATTTCCTTCAAATCGTCTTGCTTGATCTTTGTCAATTATTTCATTCCATGCATGCTTATTGTTTCCTTCCGTGCATGTGGCCTCAGGTGATCGATTTGTTTCCTTCAAAGCAGGCGGTGATCGCAAGGATGGCAGCTTCTTTTTTCTATCGCGCGGGGTATCGCATGGTCGGAAGGGAGGAGTCTTGCTTGATCTTTGCCAATTGTTTTCTTCCATGCATGTGGCATCAGATGATCGATTTGTTTTCTTCAAAGCAGATAGGGATCGCAGGGATGACAGATTCTTTTTCTATCACATGGGGTATCGCATAGCCGGAAGGGAGGAGCGACCCCAAAAAAAAATCGCACAAAAAATTAATCTTACTTTTAGTCTTTTTAGCTGTATTGTATGTAGGAGAATCTTATATCGAGTAGTAGTGGAATCATATTCAAGGGGGACGTGGGACGTCCAAATGTACGTACTCCTATTCTTTGACCAGAAAATCGAGGCGAGGTGCTGAGAGCTAACGAGTGGGCCCGGTGTTACGTTCCCACTTCCCACGTCACGGGCGCATAAACTAAGCCCACGGGCCACGGCCACGGCCACGGAGCGCACCGCTCATTGCCTGCTCTACCGCCCAGATTAAGGCCGGTCCAATCCCAGGCCTGAGGACCGCACGAGTCAGTCCGGCCAATTGAAGAAACTGGGCCGGCGGGGCAATGATAGTCAGACTCGTGCGAGATGTGCATGGGCCTCAAAGCCCGTAAATGGTGTGTTCCGCTCCGCCCTGAGCCGAAGGCGGCTGATATGCCCCGTCCCGGCGGCTCCGGCTCCTGTCGGCTGTCGCCGCCGTCAGACGCGACGGCAGCTACATAGCGGCATAGCGCGACTTCGGCTAATTACGTCGCAATGCAGGAAATCGTTGAGCAGTCTCGGTGCCGGTGGTGATGGGGTCACCGATGGATGACGCATCCCGGCATCCCGCGCCCACGGCCCGCCTGTCAACAATGGAGGTATGTGCTTGCTTCTTCACTGGTTGTCAACAATTGGATTGATCTCTGTCGGGTACACACTTGTATCCCTAATGATACGTAGATCTATCACATACTGTGGTTTTGCTAGCTGTCGCCCTGTGGATCAATTTGATTATTAGTTCTCAGGCCGATAGAAAGCGTGTCTCATTTTCAATTGAATCGTCACGAGTACACTAATGTTACTGGGAAACGGTCTGCTGTAACTGTTGGCGTTCGGCCTTTGGATATGTGGGTGTTCTTTATAATTTTTTTTTTCTGGGACACGCAAAAGGTTTGCCTGTATTTGCATTAAGGAAGAAGGTTTTTGCAATACAAACGCTTTGACAGCGCTAGGGGGGGGGTGGGGGGGGGGGGGGGGGGGGGGGGGGGGGACTATAATAGATTACTATGAGGCTCAAGCGCCCTGCCTACAGATCAATGTACTTAGGCTATTATACCAAACAAGAGATAACCCAAATGTTTTGCGCCGGCTTGTACCCATTGCTCGGCCTCGTGTTTGATTACGGCGAGCAGCTGGTGAAGTTGGGTGGCGGCGCCACAGAAGCATCTCCCGGCATTCCTCTCCTTCCACAGCTCTCAAGCAACCAGGGCGAAAACGGTGTCTGCTCCTATTCTTTATAATTTTTGTATACTTATTTTTGCAGTCTCTTCTAGCTCGCATGTGACTTCATGGCTTTGCAAATCCTTTACCAGGCAGTCATAAATCCAGTCGGTAAAATACGTTTCACTAGACTTCTCAGTATTTCCCGGGCTGCTTACCATTTGTAGTACCATCATTCCATTGCTGTAAACGTCTGACTTAGTTGATACAGCTCCAAACCCTCTATAAAACACTTCTGGAGCAATGAAACCAATGGTGCCTCTTGCATCAGCCATTGAGAGAGCACTGTCCTTGACATGACACAGTTTTGCCAATCCAAAATCAGCAATTTTGGGACAGAAGTCTTCATCAAGAAGGATGTTGTGGGGCTTAATATCAAAATGAATGATGCGGGTGCTGCAGCCCTGATGCAAATACTCCAGGCCTCGTGCGACGCCAATAGCTATTTTCCTCAAGTTTTCCCATCCAAGTGCCGACTTTAAACTCTCTGAATAAATATACTTCTCTAAAGAGCCATTGGCCATGTACTCATAAACAAGGGCTCTCTTAGATCCCTGTAAACAAAAGCCAAATAAACTGACAATATTGACATGGGAAGTCCTACCAATGCTAGTAACCTCATTTAGGAATTCCTCTCCATTGCCTTTGGATCCTTTTAAGATTTTCACAGCAACCATATGGCCATCTGGTAGAGTACCTTTGAATACTGTACCATAACCACCCTCTCCTAATTTTTCCTTAAAACCTCTTGTTATTTTCTTCAGATCCGAGTGACTGTACCTCTTTGGGGTCAGTGATTGATATCTCCTTATTATCTCTTCCATATTTGATTGACTCGGAGCATGCTTTTGGAGAATGAAGAGACCGAGCTTTTGTTTCCGACGGTATATGAACCAAAGAAGACATGTGAAAAACAACCCAGCTGTAGCAGACATGGAACCTAGAAAATTAAAACCAAAGAATGAAACCCAGCCATGGAAATATACACTACTATAGAAGATTTCCATCTATGCATATGCAAGTTCTTGAGGATGCTATAATTCTATAAAGGGCGTACCCAGTGCAGAGAGCTCCTGCTCTGTGCGGGGTCTGAGGAAGGGTGTCAGTGGCAAGCCTTACCCTCGCCTGTGCAATGCGAGGAGACCGCGGCTTGAACCTGGGACAGGCGGTAATAATCTTCTCCCTAGAGTTCTTCTGTAATATCAGATATAGATATCTGCAAAACTGATAAGAATAGCAGTAGACCCTATTCCGTTATCACATAAGAGCACGAGGCTAACCTGCCAGCTGAAACTTTAGATGGTAGTACAGTACGTATAGCTAGCCAAATAAATACATAGAGATGTTTTAAATCAAACTTTTCTAAGTTTGACCGCATTTATACAAAAGAGCACAAAGACTTATGACACCAAATTAGTATCGTTACATACACCATAAAATGTATTTTCATCATGTGCTTATCTGATTTCATAAATATTTATGTTTTTTTTCTATAAATTGGGTCAAACATAAAAAAATTGACTTCCAGGAATTGATTTATTCAGGGATTGAGGGAGTACCTATTAGAATTAATCTGATGATGTGCCTCCCGTCTGCAATATATATTGATTATAGTTAGCAACATCTCAATCACAACGAAAAATTATCCAATAATGACAGTTATTCACGTGCCTGAACTTTTATGCTGGGTTTCAACTCTAGCCTACCCAACTTATTTGGGACTTAAAGGTTTTGTTGTTGTTGTTGTTGTAACGACAGAGATAGCATTATTGGAGAAAACCGAAGGGAAATGCAATATGACTAGTGATTTTTTCCGTGACAGCATGACACTGTCTATTTTTTCTTTAACATTTACCTTTTTTTACAGGCGACATGTTTCTAAAATTAGTGTTTCAAGTTTCAACTGTTTTACTAATGGAGTAAATTTCCTGTTGCAAAATCTTCTCATGTGCATTCACTACAAAAGTGCCATAACCAGTTACTGAGTCATGTTTTTACCTCCCTAGGAATGTAAATGTAAATAAATGATGTCATGATGAGATGTGTCAGATGTCCTACTGGTGTGCTAACTGACTGTGACTTTGGTTTTCAATTGGACTAGAAGAATATAATCTGACCTTTTGCACACCAAATGCATGATTCAATTTATTTGATTGTAATAATCTTACAAGTGAATTTACCAGATGTTGGCTGCCATGTCAAGAGGAAGCCATCGCTGATGAGTTGCTCATAGCTGCTCACGTTCGCCTCGCCAAATGCCTCCGGCACTGGCACAAGAACAAACAAGCTGCTGCCACATTTCGTCTCCACAAGCCCCCTATCCGGCTCTGGTGTCTTGGTGCACATGTAGAAGATGAGGTTCAGATTGACGGGCTGATCGAGAATGGAAGGCCGATTTTGGAGGAGGTGTTGGCAGTCAGAACATGGCAGACCTTGGAGTTGAATCCGATGAAGTCCTCAAGCTTGTGGATGTCAGCGACAAGCAAGGAGCTGTTGTCGTAGAAGATGTTGAGGATCTGGAATCTATACTTTCGCCGATAATAGCCGAGGTATGGAATGCTGTTGTTGCAATGGACCTCGAATCCCAGCCGACCGCATTTTGTGTTGGTTGCCTGCTCCGGAACAAATCCAAATGGCTCTGAGATAGTCAGGTTGCCGCACAACTTGGGCGAGCAGCTAGCCTCTTGGTCATCAGCTGGTTCGACGGCTGCTACAAGAGAGAGAGCTAGCCACAGCAAGGCCAAGCTAACCGGGGACATCGGAGTGAGGTGAACAATTGCGTGGAGGCAGAGTTCAGAGATGCATACATGGAGGCAGCTAGTAGAACAGAGTAGATACGAAGAACTTGTTGGTTGGCTGAGAAGTGGAGTGCCTGAAGGGCAAGTCTTGACTACATAGGTGACACGACCCACCTATGTAGTCAAATTAGGTGATGGGTGAATGAATGTACTAGTGGCATCTTTTGTCAAAAGTTGTCAAATTAGCAAAGCAGTATCATTGATCCCGTGCAAACCGATCCCAACTGTATTATATCGATGCTTGTATGCACGTCCACTCTCTTTATAAATAATGTACGTATATACGTTTTATAAGCACCCGAATACTAATAAACGCTTTTTGTTGACGAGCATGTCGTCTCAAACTAAAAAGATAGCCTAATTAATTCCTAAAATAAAATTAAAAAAGCAAATCAACTTGAGAATTTTAACTCAAACCTAATACATCTAATTATGAGCAGCGAACCTAACCAGCTCACTCTTCGTCCACGCCTCTTCTCATTTGTCTACAGCAAATCCTATATTATGTCACATATGCTCCAAGCTTATCAATAGAGTCCATGAATTATTCGTTGCAATGATATGAAATGTTAAATACAATATATTAGCATCTTTTTTTTAAAGAGTAATATATTAGCATCTTGACGAAGGCATATACTTCTAGTGGCAAATAAAGCCACTCCATGTGCCTTTCCATTTTACAAACATGTAATCTTATATAGAGAGTAGTGGAGTCACATTGAAGGGCAACCGTCCAAATGCACGTACTGTACTATTATTTGACCACACAACAGAGCCGTGCGCTCTGATCGTTTGGCTTATAAGCCATATTTTTTTAGCCAACGAATAATATTTTTCTCTCGCAACAAATCAGCTACTAATATTTTTAGTCATGACTTATCAAAGTGTGAGGGGGTGACAAAAGGTGCTGAGAGCTGACGAGTGGGCCCGTTGTTACGTTGCACATAAACTAAGCCCACGGGCCGACGGCCACGGAGCGCACCGCCCATGGTCTGCTCCACCGCCCAGATTCAGGCCGGTCCAATTCCTACCCGTCCAGCGCTGCCAGCCTCATCCGCGCCGTCCACGTATCCTCCCGCCTCGACACGCGCCGCCATCCCGCGCGCTCGGGCAGGTTGAATTTTTTTTTTCTCTCTCATCAGGCTCCAGCGCAGGCGCGCCACTTTTGGAAGCCACTGGCCATATTAATAGCAAAGATTAGCTGTGTCAACTCGTCATTGAACTGCTCTGAAACCACCCTGTAAACATCTAACATCCACCACCACGAGGAGAAGGAGAGATCCCTTGCGAACCTCGATTTCCAAGCGCGAGCGGAAGGAAGAGATCGGGAGATGGAGGCAGGTTCTGGCGGAAGGTTCGCCGCCGGCGATGCTCCGGCGAGACGATGCAACCTGGAGCGGTTCCTCGAGGCCACCACGCCCGTGGTTGCGTCCAGCTGCTCCTCCAAGGTAATGGCAGTTACGGTTTTCATTTTGTCTAGCTTTGTTGATTCAACCAGTATGTTCTTGAGATCGATATGCCTTCATGCTTCATGTGTGAGATAGTAATAGCCTTCTTTGCTTTCTAGTTGAAAAGATCGCAGAAATATTTTTTCTTTTCACAAAAGCAGGGAAATGTAGCAATAGAATCATAAAACAGAGCATTGGTAGTCTTTTCTATAACTCACGGAAATATAATAAGCTTTTAGGAAATTTAGCTCATACTTTCAGTTTCAGTAGTTGAAAACTACATTCCTTGTTCTCTGAATTGGCATGCAGAGTCTGAAACTCTGAATCACACCTTCTGAACAGAGAGAGGTTCTTTCCCAGCCTCTGTTCTGAATCTCAGAGGTGCCATTCAGGCTGTTGGTGTCATTTCAGAAGTTATTTGCCTGCTTCTTTTGTTATATTGTATTTGGACTTCTTTTGTTATATTGTATTTGGATTGGGATTCTGGAGCACGCGATTGAAGTTTGGCCCTGATTACAGGAGACCGTGAATGGTTGGGGGCAATCAGATGCAGATGACTCGTTGCCATTCTTCACTCTGAGCGACCTCTGGGATTCATTCAAGGAGTGCAGCGCGTACGGCACTGCTGTACCCCTTGTTCTGAACAGTTGCAGTGATGGCGTTGTTCAGTACTACGTCCCTTACTTATCTGCAATCCAGCTTTATGGAGGATTCAGGAGGCACATCGGCCCTTTGAGGTAATACACAATTATTCTTGTTAAGATCACCACATTTTGATTTTGCACACATCACAAACCTCTCGTTACAAACATGTTCTGGACAACAAGAAGTAAGCTGGAAGCTGAAGCAATTGGTAGAATTATTTCTTACAACAAGTTCAGAGTCAATTCAATAGTCAAGTGCTCAATTGGTAGAGTCATTCTGATTCTTATAATAAATTTAGAGTCAATTCAATAGGCTGAAAGTGCTGAACAGTGCGTTAAGTCAAAATCTAGATTAAAGTTACTGAAAAGTCGCTCATGGGCAACACGTAGATTTGCCAGCACGCTGATTCAGAGAACATGCTGTTCCTCCCTAAAGGAAACACTTACATGCAGTTTATCTGCTTATTAAGTCACCAATGTTTCAAGAAAAGGGAGCACAAAGACAAACCAGTCTTGAAGGCTCGTCTACCTAGCGAGTAAAATAGTGAACGTTGACCTAGAGGTTACAATCAAAGTACACGCGTTAGCTAATTTTAGAAGCTTCACTACATGCAAAGACTATGTTGTGATTCATTGATTCCTCGTTTTAGCAGTAAAGTTGAGGTGTCTTCAGAAACAATTTTGGACCGCTCAAACTTAGAGGTTCATTCATTTTATTTCTTCTGAATGTGTCAGTATGCTCACGAAACTTCTCTGACACGTACACATACACACTTACCAAAACCTACGACACCCGTAGAACATTACACAGCTGTACGACGATGTGCCTTTTTGGGGTCACGGAATCATGGTTGGCAACTAACCCTGCTGCTGTTGCTGAAATTGATGTGCAACGCCAACGCAGGACGGGTGCAGAGGAGAGCGACAGCGACGTGGAGCGCGAGACGAGCTCCAGCACGAACACGTTCTCCGCCCAGGAGGCGAGCGAGAGCAGCACCAGCAGCGGCAGCGAAGCTTCCAGCGACGAAGGCGGACCAGGAAGCTGGTGCCAGGAGCGGCTCCTCTTCGAGTTCCTGGAATCCGAGCCCCCTTACCAACGTGAACCGCTGGCTGATAAGGCACGTCTTCTGACAGAGACTCACCTCGTCCATCACTCACACACCAGGCTCAGTAGTCACTTCTGCTTGTCCGAATGCCTATCTGACGAAGTGGGTTTACATGCTCGGTGCAGATTTGTAGCCTCGCCCAGCGGTTTCCGGAGCTCAAGACTCTCAGGAGCTGCGATCTGTCGCCGGCGAGCTGGATCTCCGTTGCATGGTATGGCGGTACTAGATCACTCTGCACTAATAAGATACTTGCCCCATGGCTTCTTGTTCAAGTTCTTGATGTAGAATGGTTGCTCAGAATTCAGAAACCGATCTGCTGCTGACAGCAGCTTGCATTGCGCGCGTCATTTCAGGTACCCGATCTACCGGATCCTGACGGGGCCGACGCTGCGCGACCTGGACGCCTGCTTCCTCACCTACCACTCCCTGTCCACGCAGTCCGCAGGTGCGGGCAACAGCAGCCCCAAACCGACGGCGGCGACCGCCACCACACGTAGTGCGCCCGTGACGGCGATGTGGCTCCCGACGTTCGCGATGGCGTCGTACAAGGTGAAGGCCGCGGCGTGGACTCCGGGCTGGCGCGACCGGCAGATGGCCGCGTCCCTCGCGCAGGCCGCCGACGCCTGGCTCAGGCTCCTGCGCGCGGACCACCCCGACCACCGCTTCTTCGCCGCCCGGCGGGCTCCCACCAGGAGATGGTGATCATTCAGTGTAGATAGAGTTGGCCTGTGAGACCGGCTGTTTAGTCACATGCACAACTGTTACCATGCAACCTTTTGCTCTCTCTTTGGCATGTCTGAAGGTAGTTGTCCTCAAAAAACGTCTGAGGTAGTTAGGGTTCGCTAGCGGGACCGGAGTCACAAAGTGTGTTCATCCTGTCGTTTCAATGTTTTTTTTTGGTTGTATCCGTCAAGTTCTCGGAAAAAAAGTGTATCAGAAAACGTATGATAGGTGTAGAGAAATACACTACAACACACTTGACCTTCTGCGACAATCGGCTTTTGTCGTTGAAGGCTAAATTTATGTCAAGTTATGGATTTTGCGACGTGAGCGCGACGAATTCCCATTTGTCACCTATCTGACATGTCTTTGGTGACGAAAACAAGTTTTTTCGTCTCTAAATTTTTTACGATACTGCTTTGTCACAAAATTTGCAACACTTGCGTATTGTCATTGCTTGAAGAATTGTCGCTATCAAGTGCCATGATGCCACGTAGCAAGATATTGTGACGAATTTTATTGTCATAATTCATTAAAAGGCCTATAGGCTCATCAATATAGGTTGTTCCCATAGACCAAAAAGAACTGATCATATCAACACAAGCAAACACATAATGTACTGATGGATACAAGCAAATACATAATATAATATAGGTCACAAATTGATCATATCATTCAGCAATTAATTAAAGTTCAAACTCACCCACCAAAGTTACAGCAGCAGGCCACAATACATGTTTCAGTGAACATATCCAGTGACAACAATAGCAGGCCACAATACTAGTTTTGTTCACAGACCACAATACATCTCACAGATCATATGATGCCTGACCAAAATTATAGCAGCCACAAGTTCCAAAGTTTATAGGCCGCACAGTACTTCTCAAATGTCGCAAAACAATGCATCGAGCAGCATGGTTCAAAAGTTAGAGCTACTAATACTAGGTGTAAACAACCAATAACCAAACCAAGTTCAACCATCTCTAGGACCTGGCATTTGATGAAGGACATGGTTTCTTGTGATGCCTTTTTTATATTTTCGATCTCCTCAGCCTCTTTTGCCCTTGCCATTTCTGACTCTTTCTTTAAAGTCTCCATTGCCATTTCTGATTCTTTCTTCATGGCGTCGAACTCATGCCTAATGTCTTCTTTTGATTTTTTTTTCAATTTCAAGCTCAGCCTGAAGCTGTTGCACCTGTGCATAAATACCATAAATATGTTGGTGTCTTTACTATGAAATAAATCATCTATTATTCTCTTAGAAGCAATAACCACTCAAGGCAGCAAGGCAAAATATTTGTTTACCGGATATTATTATGTGCAAACTGAACAACTAAGTACAAGTAGGTTCAAATTGAGTTTACTATTTCATGTGCAGGACAACTAGGTACAAGTTGATTTAAACTGAACAACTAGGTATTTATTCCTAAGTCAAATGCAATGCCCAACTAAGAGAAAACAATTCATGTGCAAGAGCAGGACAACTAGGTACTAGAATCAAACTGAACAATTAGGTATTTATTCCTAAATCACAACTAGGTATATATCTTGATGAGGCACAAATCTAGTCTATGTCTTGATGAAGCAGAAATCTGTACAGAAAATAACTTTAGAGCATGCATGGTAGGGACTTGATGTACTTGTACCTTTGAGGAAGTGCCACCTTTAGAGCTATTGTTGGAGTTTGGTTGAATTCCTGCAACTTGAAGAAATGTAGTTGATTTCACAACTTCAGAAACAACATGTTTCACTGACTTTGGTTGCTCTTCATCTTGTTCTGGTTCAGCCATGATCGTTTCCATATCAGCCTAGCAAAAAAAAAATTCCAATAGAGACTTAAATCTTGTATGCAGTTTATTTTTTTCAGTTGCATGTCCTATAGCAAAGAAGAAAACAATATGCAACATATACGCAAAACTATGGGAACAGAACATAACTACTACGTAACATGATGCACATTTAAATAGAACTGTGTATGAAGTATGAACTGTTTTATACATGTCACACAAAGCTATTTTTTCATATGTACATGTAGCAGAGAAGAAAAGGAAATCTCACTCATAATAGCTTTCTTGATAGGCTCACTGGATCCTTTGTTCTTGCTGCAGTGGAAGTCCTTGAAAAGATCAAGCGCAGTAGGTTCTACATCTTTGTATTTCTCTTGTCTCTAAATTATTTGCAAAGAATTACAAACAACTAGGCTGATACAAAAATCAATATATATTAGTCTACCCCAACTTGCTTGGGACTGAAAGACTATGTTGTTGTTGTTGTATCCATTACTGATCATTGGTTGTTAAGTTTCTTACCACGACATAGGCTTGTTCAATGTAACACCGAGATCCTATACAATGCAGCAACTGTACTTTCTCTCAATTTTGTTGGTTTTTCAAGCACCTTTCCAAATTAGATTGGCTGCTTAAAACTGTGTTGTTTCTTTAATTAATTTTAAGCTATCCCAAAATGAGTATTTGTAGTATCTAAGGCTAAAATGCAAACTGTTAAGAGCTGCTTGTATGTGGGTTATGAATATGAATAAATGAGAATAAAGAAAAACTATTTAGAAGTATCACTAAATTTAGAAGGCAGTAAATTTATGACAATGACATATATATATTTAGCATTGCAAATTGCAAATAACAAAAAGTGATTTGTTTGCACAAGATAGATACAGTCACTTGTCTTCATCTGTAATGTCAACCAAGTCCTGTTGCAGGAAGGGATCACTATCAGAAATCAACACATCATGTGTGGGTGTGGCATTTGGCAGGCCTAAGTTGATCACTTGTTGTGGGTGTGGACGTGAAACCAAGGCTAGATCCCTTGTTTTCTGCCTAATGACTCTGTTAGGCACATCTTGTTCCTGAGGTGCCACCACTCTCTTAGATGCTTTTGTTCCTCTAACAGAGGTGTTCCTAGACATTGTTGGATTCTTTGTATGTGCAGCATTAGCAACCTGCAAAGCCTCATTAGGCAAAAAAAAAAGCAGAATTGGCACCAAATTTGCTAAATAGCATACTGACATATAATAAGAAACAATAAAGGACAAACAAACATATGCTTAGAAGACTTGGTATCTTGCTAATTACCTCCTCATCTTCACAGTCCTCACTCTCCTGACCACTCTCCTGACCTGTATACAACAATCCAGAAACTTTATGGTCTTCACCCTTTCTCTTCACAGATGTATTGTTCACTATGGGCACTAATGTCTTATACCAAGCCTCTCCAGCTCTCGGTTGTTTTTCATTATTTATTCATTCCTTGAATGCTCATATTCAGTAATAGGCACCTCTGTAAAAATCATTTGAGAATAGTTAGAAGGTTGGAATTTAATGAGATTATATGCCTCTGTAAAACCCAAGAGCCTACATAAATGTTGCATGTTTAATTAACTTTTCATATTAGACACTGCAAGTTGTATAGCAAGGATCACTTGCTGCATGCACAAAAAGATGTTCTTACATGAGAAGTTTTGCAAGATTAAACATCTAGCAAATATAAACCCAAAGGAGAATTTAGTTAACCTAGCTACCTAATCATTCATCTATTTAAAGGCTATTACATATCAGTACAAATTCAACCACATAAACAATTTTTAAAGGCTCAAAAATAACTCATCCTCCTGCAAACAGCAGAAACCAAGAGTTATTGTTCTCTATTTTTATTTGGACAGAACATGACTGCATCTGTTTCTCTTAAACCAAGAGACCCAATATTGTCAACAAATGAGAAATCGAACCATAAGGATATTTCAAGTCTAGTGTAAGTCTGCACTTAGATGCATGACATAAATAGTACTCGGAATGCAGCTTTGCTTTAACAGGTTCTCTATATCAACAGGCTAAAAATTTAGCCAATCAGAATGCAGCTTTGCTTTGCTTTTCCATGAAAGAAGTGCAGGTTCTTTTTTTCAGATTGATAGCAATGCACACCAAGTTCAGACTAATAGCAATGTACACCAAGTTTAGATTGATAGGATACACTGAACCTTCACATGAAAAGGCATGAAATCTTTTTTTTCCATGACATACACAGATGCAACTGACGTTTCATGGTCTGTACAGATGCCAACCATCATGTCTTAGGTATAAAAAATTGACAAGGTAGGCATCAACATTCATGGCACCCATGCATATAACACATAGTGGTGATATTCAGTAGCTCCTACGCCACCTCTCTCTTTTCTACTGGGCATGGGTACTACATTGCTTGACCAAATTAACAGCACACTGTGATTCAGTTTAGTTGACACTATCAACGCGTGCATAGTGAATGAGGGAGTTCACACTCGACCAAAAAACAACATTCAGTTTAGTTGACTCTATCAACAGGATACAATATTCTGCAAAAATGAAGGAGTTCAAACATTCCCGGACAAAGAATAGAACTAGGAATTTAACAGAACATTTAGAGAAGTCTGCTAGCACCTCAAAAACCATTTACAGAAGCTTAACTGATCTACAAGTGGATAATGCTAAAACAGAGAGACAAAACTTCTGATTTGCAAGTATGAACACACATAAAAGTGACATGGAACATTGATTTTGTAAGGTCATTGACATTAGAAAAAAGTTCAGACCCAATTCACTAGCAGGAAAAAAAAGTTGACATTCAATTCGTTTGATCAGTTTTCCATTCTTTTGTCATCTGACCAAAATCAATGTTCCATTCTCTAACCATCTAAATTGATGGAAGCAATTGACCAAAATGCTACCGACTATAAGCACTAAAAAAGCAAGCAGCAGGCATCAACTACAATCTATGTATTCTTCCTTCTCTCTACTCTCCTCTCCATGAGCACAGCAACCATTGAGGCACTAGATGAACAGGAACACGAATAGGAGCTAGAATTTGTCTATCAGCAACTCCACACACCTCATCCCCTACCGAAAAACTGAAATCCCACTCCTCCCCATTAGCTCCATGTCACCACATGGTGGGCTGGCAGCCCCCCTCCCCATGGGCCACCCCTGCGAGTGCTGCTCCTCCTCTCAGGCTGGAATCGGTTGCTCCCTGCTCGCTTCTACTGCGCGCTGCCAAGCAGGGGCTGTCCGGCAGGCCACACCGTCAGCAGTGCAGGGGCAAGCTGCAACCCCGCACTCCCGCAGGGGCAGCCGGCAGCCTCTGCAGCCGTGCAGGGGTGCCGCGCAGGCAGGGCCTGCCTATACACCTCCCCTAGCCTCAAATCCAGATCCATGGTGAGATGGGTATGGTAGAGAAATTACCTATGAAGTTTCGAGTCCCTGAGGGCTTCCTTCCTCTTCCTGGAGCCATGCCGGTCTTGCGGCGGGGAAGGGACTTGGCGCAGGGAAGCAAAGGCGACGGAAGGGAATGAGGAGCAGGATGCGGCGGTAGAAAGATGGGGCGACGATTGGAATGAGGAGGACACGGTCAGGGTAACACGTGCAATATATGTGTGAAACATTTTACTCTACTGTCCTTCGAACTGTATGCACCATATTTACATTCCCCTTCGTTCACTAGATATATTTGGTATTTTATCTCAAAAGACTTCACAGGAACAAATGGGTAAGCCAAAAAAAATCTGCTGGAGTACGTGCGCTTATGGAAAGAGTGGCGTGCAGGGCCAAAAAGAGTGGCGCGCTGGGTGGTTGATGTTTTTTTTGCTCCGGTTTGATTCACGCTGCTTTCCCCTTTTTCTCTATTTTGGTGACTTCTTTTTTACCCCTTTCTCTATTTTTTAAGTAACAATCACAACAAGCAGGAGTAGGTTTACTTGGCCCAAAACAAATTGTGATTGGCGTTTTTATAAGTGAATTCAAATATGTATTAACTAAATTCTGCACAACGAATTTATGACGATAGAAAACTGTCATATGCGAAAACATAAATCTCAATGGCAATAGAAAGTTTATCGTTGACAACAAATGAACTCTACAACAAATCTAATTCATCAAAACAATTCTATGTACCAGCTTACGACAATATTTAATGTTATTCTCTTGGTTTGCGACGTTTTCTTTGACAATTCTTTTATCGTCGCAAAAATGTAGGTCATGACATGTTGCGACAATTTCTAGAGAAAACATCGTAAATGAACGACGAATTCTTCTTTTGTCACGAGAAAAACGTTACAAAAGGCTAGATTTGTTGCAGTGATACAGTGGCATCATGTCCGTTCGTACAGTGTTCACATGGGAAAAAATGACTTGTCTTTCGTGCACTTGCGTGAGTAGTGGTGCTGCTCGAGGTGAGCCGATCGAGCGACAGGTAGCCGCGGCGGATAGGAGCCTTCTCGTGCGTGCACGTGCGGCGCGTGCCGGTGAGCGTGTCATGAGTGAATTACTAGTAGGCCGGTGCAGCTGTATTGAGCTGTGCTTGTTGTTGAGTAATGGCCTAATGGCGTCACCGGTGACGACGCGCCCTCTACTACAGGAGTACAGTTGCAAATGGCCTTTCATGCATCTTCTCGGGCAGCCGGTCTTGCGCCCGCTATCTAGGTCCAGTTTAGTTCCTTCTAAAATGTCAAAATTTTCAAGATTTTCCGTCACATCGAATCTTTGGACGCATGTATGAAGTATTAAATATAAATAAAAAATAAAACTAATTACACAGTTTAGATAAAATCTACGAGACGAATCTTTTAAGCCTAATTAGACTATGATTGGATATTAATTGTCAAATAACAACGAAAATACTACAGTGTCATTTTGCCAAAAATTTCGGCATCTAAACAGGCCCCTAGTACATGTGAGTTGTGAGGTACGATGAGTTGTGCACTGCTACTTCTACAGCAGTTGGACGTTTTTGGTAGCCGACTCAGAATGCCTGCTGAACCTTTGTTCCAGAACTTCTTTTCATTCATTTGAACGCGGCACATTTGTCCTGTGCCGCAGTCCCAGTAGCATACATGAATATCCTTGGCGAAGACAGCTTCAGTTTTGAGAAATCTACTGGTCTTCCCTTCTCTTAAAAAAAAGACCAAAACGAATTTACACTCCATGACGATTTTATTCGGACGTGCCAAGATTATTACTTGTTACTCCCTCCATCTAAAAAAAAGATGCAAATATACAAGAGCGCTATATATGTTAAAGTATGTAGAATTTGACTAAATTTATTTAAAAATATTCAGCGTACTAAATAGATAATAATAGATTTTTCATGAGACATATTTTGATAATATATTTATCCGATGTCATAAATATTAATATTTAATTTGTATATTTGATAAAAACTTTAGATACTTTATTCGTATAACTAGATTTTTTTTTGGATGGAGGTAGTACAAGCTACAGCAGTAGCAAAATCATAGGCGTATCATAGGATATACTACCCCAGTGTATATATATCATGCACCAAAAATGCGGTAGATGAATTCTCAAAAAAAAAAAAAATGCGGTACATGAGCACCAAACCTCTGGTAAGGGCAGTGGCGAAGCTAGGATAAATAGTCGTCGGGGTCAATATTCACGCTACTAAGTGCTAATTCATAGGTTACAATGTAATATAATATTATGTTATCAAATTGATAAGGTTTCTCTCTACGGCTATGATCCTTCATCTTGTGAAAGCAAACTATCACAACGTTAATTGGAACTGTGGCTAGAAATACGGGTTCTACAAAGCATATAATACAAACATTCATAAATTCATCTTCAATATAACTTCTCAGTATAGTCTTCACAATTTTCATTGCTGAAAAAACACTCTTAACCAATGGAGTGGTGTGCGGTGATAGGAAGAACTAGTACTGAGAAGCCGAAAGACCAAAGGAAAAGCTAATGTTTTTTTTACCAACCATCAACCTGGCAAGATGTGATTGCCTATCAAATTAGCCACGTATAGACAAATAGTATACTAAATTAAAGCTGATGCATACTAATGCACGGCCATGCCTATATTGTTAAAAGTCGCCTAGATACCTGGCATCTGGTTGAATAAAAGAGCACGTTCTTTACTGCTACTGAAGAAGCAACACAATGTAGTAACTGTTTTTTGAGTTCAAATTGTATAGCTGAAAAAAAAAACCCCTAAAACCTCACTGTTCATACTTTATCGTTAATTACCAATTGAAGATTGGGTATCAAAACTTACATCAGCTCCTCCAGGTGCTTGAGACACATGAGATGAGTAGAGAACTTCTCTCTAGAGGCCGCTGCCAAGTCGTCACTCGTTAGGCACTCAGGCTCATCACTGGGATTCCGTACGGCGGCCGCCAGGAATCCAATCGGCAATCGCCGCCACGAGGATTTGCGCTGGGATTCCGTCTGGCGGCCAGCCAGGCACCCTATCGGCAATCACCGCCACGAGGATTTGCGCTGTGAGAAGATGAGAATCGCGAAGTCGGAAGGGCGACCAGCGACAGCCTGTAGCGGCGGCCGGAGGAAAGGGCAAGGAAAGTACGTATGCACGTATTGGCTTCTGGGCTGCTCTAATGGGTTGGAAAGCCGAGGAGATGGACTTTCGGTGGTGTAGCCTGCTGGGCTGCCAATCTACCGGGGTCTGATATATTTTTTATTGGGGTCTTTGCCGGTAAAAAATACCTGGGTATAAAGAGCGACGGAAGCCCGTCGGGGTCGGCCGACCCCAATGAGTTCACGTAGCTTCGCAAGGGTCGTTTAAGAAATCTCTTTCTTTAATGAATATATGCCCCCAGTTGTTTATATTTAATCTGTACGAAAAGAAGCCATGGATGAGTGCAAGCTCGGAAGAATTGAACGGGAGTAGTAGTGGAGTATGATCCGCATTTGAAGCGTCCTAGGAGGACCTCCCCTAGATGGCAACCGGCCGATGCGCGGCGGGGGCGGCACGCCCAGAAGCAGGCCAGACACTACCTTCTCTCGGACAAGGGCTACGTGCACCGTGCAGGAAGACTGCACTGCACTAGCAAGTCCACCGCTTTCTTGGAGCCGGGAGGGACCCTGGGCGGCATTGCGGCAGGCTGCCCCAGCCCCCATGGCCTGTTAACCCTGTCGGAAACGGAGCCAGTGGACGATGATGCCTGCTCTCGCTGCCCCGCCCATCACCAAACACCACACTGGCCTGTGTCCTGTGGCCTCTCACTCGATCGCGCGGGGCCGCGGCAACAAGTCAACAGCCAAAGGTGCGGGCTCCGGGCTCCGGCCATGCGTCCGCCATGCACTGATGCACGTAGATGTGCGCGCAGCTGGCCGTGTGGTGGCACCTAGAGCTCTCCATCGGCATGGGAACACATGCAACCTACGGTACCGTCGCTACCGGAAACCTTATTTTACCGAGGGCAAAAATCTTTACCGAGTGTATTTTATCGAATACACAACAAAGAAAGTCGTTGCCGCGTGTTGTCAGAAAAACACTCGGTAAATATAATTACACTCGGCAAAAGAGCCAAAAAATACTCGGCAAAGCCTGGCACTCGGCAACCCAGAAAAAACACACTCGGCAAAGAAATATGATTGCCGAATGTAATTATTTGGCACTCGGCAAAGAAATAAATTTGCCGAGTGCCGTGATCTAACACTCAACAAACTTAGCTTTGCCGAGTGTCCTAGATTTGACACTCGACAAACTGGGCACCTTATAAAAGTCACCCGGCCACCGCCCCCTCCCTCCCACCCTCCCCTCCCTCTCCCGGCGCCGCCCCCTCCCCTCCCCTGGAGCGCCGCAGCCCGGAGGTCCCTGCAGCCGGCCTGCGCGCGAGGCGGAGCGGCGGCGCTCGCTCGTGGCAGCCAGAGCACGAGGCGGAGCTGCTCTCGCCTGCGGCAGCCTACGCACGCTGCCCCCCTCCCCTAGAGCGCTGCAGCCCGGAGGTCCCTGCAGCCGCCCTGCGCGCGAGGTGGAGCGGCGGCGCTCGCTCGTGGCGGCCAGAGCGCGAGGCGGAGCTGCTCTCGCCCGCGGCAGCCTACGCACGAGGCGGAGCAGTGGCTCTCGCCCCACGGTGGCCGTACGCTTGCTGGCGTCGCGCGCTAGCCCGTGGCAACCGGCCACCACCGCCGTCGTGCGCTCGAGCGAGGAAGCCAACGCGCGGTCGACTGAGGAAGTCGTCCCCACGCTCACCCACAAGACCACCGCTGTTGGCGCGCTTGCCCGCGGCCACAGCCGCAACGCCGCTTGAGCCTCCTCTACCTGGCTGTTGTCGAGAGCTGTGCTGATTGCACGCCACTGTGGCATGGTGTCGCCAGTGGCGGCGTGGTGGTGGCGGTGGGTTCGAAATATTTTTTGTCGAGCGTCAGTTTAGCACTCGGCAACGTCTTTGCCGAGTGCTCTACAAAAAATACTCGGCAAATACAGCTTTATCGAGCTTTTTTTTTACCAAGTGCCGTTTGCCGAGTATAATACTCGACAAACGATTTGCTAAGTGTTTTTTTGCCTTCACTGTGTGCCGTGGGCACACAGCAAACCTATGAATTCCGGTAGTGCGTGTGTCAAGCTAAGGCCTCAAGCAAGATGTAACGTCGACTTCGTCAGTTACGTACGCACTAGTGCTACACATGAATCATCTGTGGAAGCTGCAGCAGGGTCATGTAATTGGATGGCGGTCGCCGTCCATCCATAATAATCCGCATGGCGGTATTAGTTAGCTGGACGGTCTCATTCTAATCACATTTGTGTGTATCGTGTTACATGCTTTCATATAGGAGTAGCATATATATGCGCGACAAAATACATTTGGCAAATACTAATAAACTAACCATACCCGTCGTCCCGTCCTTTGTTCCTTTCTTTAAGCGGGAATGGAAAGCTAAGGGCATTGTTTGATATCATGAGCTAACTGTTAATAGCTAGCTTTAGTTTAAATTAGCTCTAGTGCATCCAAACAAGAAGGCTAACATGTGGGTTAATTTTTTAGCTAAAGTTTTCAACTAGTTGTTAGCCAACTAGCTAGACAACCATAGCTAATTTGGGTTAACTTTTAACCCAACTAATAACTAGCCATGTATACCCAACATGACCTAAGTTGCATTCTGATAAATAAAGGTTGTGTATGGTTTCAACGCCCTGTTTGGACCATTAACCGCTAACAACAGTTAGCTAGCTAATACTATTAACTGCTATTAACTAGTGAGATAATTGTTAGTTTGGTTAACTAACAATTAGCTAACCTATTAGCTGGATCGTTTAGCTCTAAAGGAGATAATTATTAGCAGCTAACTGTTAGCTGCTCGGATCCAAACAGGATCGTAGATAGCTAATCGATCACTCCTCCATTAGGTTGTTTCAAAATTATAGGTCACTTTAAATTTGTCCTGAATCAAAATTGTCTTATTTGTTCAAGTTTTTTTTAGCATGATTGTTCAAGTTTTTAGGGAAAAAAAGGTAACGGATGGGCATGGCTTATATTCTCCAACTATGAAAACTTATTAGGTCCTAGCAAATCAACAGTCTTGACCACTTTCTACTGAACATAGGAGCATTATCTATCAGGGGAATTGGGGAAAGAACGCCGACGGATTATCCGGAAGAACACTCAATACGTCTACAGTACTCCACAATGCATACGTATGTCGATGCAGCTTCTCTTTTTAGAAGAAAACATGCAGACCGGATCAGGATTTCGGCACTGTAAAATATGCTTGAAATCTGCAACTAATAAATGAGTAGTGTGGTCGTGCTACTTGAGTTGAGTCGGGTTGGCAAGGCGATTAAAGAGGAAGGCAACAAGAGATGGGCTGAGCATTGACGCATGCATGCGCGCTGCCTGCGACACATCAGCAGTTTGTCACTGGCCGTATCAGGCTCCCCTGGATAACCACCGAGCACAAGTCAGCACCACCCGCAGTGTCCAGTCCACATCAACTACTCACAAACAGGTTTCTCAAAGCGAGTAGCACACATGTTTCTTGCTAATCACATGCATTATGCATATGCATATTATTATCCTGTGATTTGAACCTCCAACCAAGTTGGGATGCAGATGAGTCCGGTCCACATCTTACAGATTTCAGATGTTGATTTTTGTCAAAAAAAAATCACTTAAACAACATGCCTAGCCCGGCGAGATCATCATGCATGTCCAAGCAGCGAGTATGAAGCATATGCGTATTGCTATTAAGCATATGAGCATATTGCACTTGGACCTCAGTCCCCATCTATTAGCGATCTTTGCTGTCCAGGAGCTAGCTAGTAGGTACCACCGTGTCAAGACTCGCTTAATACAAGAAGTCTGTTTTTTTGTCTTCAAAATCAAGCTGAAAAAAGTAGGACATATGCTTCCTTCCCTAGCATATACTTCTTGTCCTTTGACCCTCCAACCTCCATTAACTTGAAAATGCCGTGCTTAAAAGAAAACATTATCATCACAATGGAATTGAAAATTTATTTGTGCTGATAAGATTAGTGAACTGGACTAGTGTGTGCAGATGAGACTTGTTACTACTTTGTTAGCTTTGCTAACGTGTTTATTGTGGTTCTAACAGAATAGGTGCTTTGTGGACCAGACAACTAAACAAGTCAACAACGCGGGTGTTTGTACGGAGAATTGATTCTTTTACGTATTTCTTTATTGTAGAGTTTTGCAATGGGATCCGAACAGAGCCTTAACTCTGAATAATGCCAACAGGCAAGTGTTGAGCCTACTTTTTTCAAACGGGTTGAGTTGTCTGCTCATTTTTAGTTTCAAAATTAATTAAACAAATAATTCGAGCCAACTCATTTTTAGGCTTGGTCATCTTTGTCAAACTTGGCCCTAAAACAGACACAAGCCTGACCATATTTGGTCACGTAATAATCGGTATAATAGAAGGTACAACAAGTACATGGGAAAGAAATCTTTTCTTTCAAGTTGAACAAATAATCTATGTCATGAAATCCACTTAGCTATGCCTACCAATTTTGCAAGTACTCCAATTATGCTCTCTAAAATTCCTAAAAATCTCTTCATCAAGGTTCTAATCGGCTAGCCTTTTCTTTTAGCTTCTATATAGCGAAAGTTTTGGATTCCCCCAGCTCCCCTCTTCATTTGCTACCATAATTCAAGGTTCTTCCATCTAATGTGACAATTTACATGTGATAGGTGGTCCCTTGAGCTATATATAGCAACACAAGAGATGAACAGTATATCATGAGAAAAATTCCAATAACTCCAGCCTTCACTTTTTTCCACTAGTTGGATAAACATACATCATGAAGCAAGGCAGTACTTCCTCCATTCTCTTTTATAAGGCACGTAGATACATCAAAATTTAAACTTCACAATCTATGATCAATAATTTAGCTAATAATTTTTATTTATTATAACATAAACTTAATATGATTATATTTGTAATAAACATATTATTCAATTATTATAAATTTATCAATACATAAATAATTAAAAATAAAATAAATAGGTGGTTGGAGTATAATTTGGGAGATCATATTATGTCAACCTGCGGCTTATAAAGAGAATGGAAGCAGTAGTATAGTAGTATATTTCGCCAAAAAGAAGCATATATATATAGATGAAGCGTATATCCACTTCCATCTATGCTTCTGCTTCTGCTTCTGCTTCTGCGGTTCTGCCAGATTGGCATCCAGCTAGCATTCAGCCTGGTTTTGAGTTTTGACAACATGTAGGCATACGGAGTATATATTTTGAGGGGAGGTAGCAATATTGCAGTGGGTTGCCCCCTTTGACCTTGGGCAGAGCTGACCAGACCCCTGTGTAACGCGGCGCCCAGGCGGGGCTGCCTGCCGAGTTGGATTGCGCACGTCGCCATGAATTAGGAAACGTTCGGCTCGGAGTCGATTTCGTGATAAGGCTGATCTCGGCCACCTAAACACCCTTGATCGCCTTCTATAAATATCGCCACCCTTCTTCCTTCCCTCTCACCAAATCCAACAAACCAATAAGAACTCTCTCTCTCTCTTCTCCACATACAAAGGGACGATCGGAAGTAGCAGCCCACAGCTCATTAATCTCGCTAGGCTAGCTAACCACAAGAAAGATCGGGATTGCTTTCAGAGGCGCCGGCCATGTCTTCCTCCCCAGACCTCTCCCGCGTCCTCCCCCGCGTGCTCATCGTCTCGCGCCGCACTGTCCGCAAGAACAAGTTCGTCGACTTCGTCGGTGAGTTTTCCTTTCCGATTGCCGCCGGCGGCATCACGGAGACGGACATGTTTCGTCATTAATTTAGCCTGGTATAGTAGAACAAATGGTCATGGGTTTCGTTGGACGTTACTCGTATGCGACTGACGACGCCCCTGCATGGCGCATGCGTGCGCTGTTTGTCTGTGTCCTCATCAGGTGAGTACCACCTGGACCTCATCGTGGGCTACGGCGCGGTGCCGGTGATCGTGCCGCGCGTGGCGGGGGTGCACGCGCTGCTGGACTCGTTCGAGCCCATCCACGGCGTGCTCCTCTGCGAGGGCGAGGACATCGACCCGTCCCTCTACGACTCCGCCGACGCCGGCACCGGCACCGACGGCTCGCTCTCGCCGGAGCAGCTGGAGGCCGTGCGGCGCCTGCACCCGAGCGACGCGGCCATCGACCACGAAAAGGACTCGATCGAGCTCCGCCTCGCGCGCCGCTGCCTGGAGCGCAACATCCCCTACCTGGGCATCTGCCGCGGCTCGCAGGTGCTCAACGTCGCCTGCGGCGGCTCGCTGTACCAGGACGTGGAGCACGAGCTGGTCGGGCCCGACACCGTCCAGCACATCAACTACGGCGACTACGACGGGCACCGGCACCCGGTGCGCGTGCTACCGGGCACGCCGCTGCACGAGTGGTTCGCGGGCGATCTCCTCGCCGGCGGCGACGACGGCGCGCAGCAGCAGCTGATGGTAAACAGCTACCACCACCAGGGCGTGCGGCGCCTGGCGCAGCGGTTCGCGCCCATGGCGTTCGCGCCGGACGGGCTCGTCGAGGCGTTCTACGACCCGGACACGTACAGCCCCGGCGACGGCAGGTTCATCATGGGCCTCCAGTTCCACCCGGAGCGCATGCGCAAGCCCGGCGGCTCCGGCGACGAGTTCGACTACCCCGGCTGCGCCAGGGCCTACCAGGAGTTCGTCCGCGCCGTCGTCGCGTACCAGGAGAAGACGGCGGTTCCGCACTTGCCCCGTGGCGCCCCTGTCCCTGCACCGCCGAAGCTGAGCAAGGAGATGGAGAGGCGGCGCAAGGTCATCTCCCGCAGCTTCTCGCTCGCCAAGGACATGTACCTCTCCGGCGGTCGCATCAAGCCGGCGGAGCAGCGCGACCTCGACGCCGGCGCCGAGTTCCTCGAGGTACGGTAAATCGGTAATACGTCGGTCGAGCCTCTCAAATTTGCTTGCGCTCGCACCAGGCAAAGCCAAGTCCGAACGGTACGCGTTGCTAACACTGCTGACACCTGTGTGGACGTTCGTGCGTGCAGTCGAACACGGCGTCGCTGAGCGTGCAGCAGGAGAAGCGGCTGAAGCAGATGGGCGCCACGGTGCGGAACGCGTCGGGGTACCTCAACAGCCTCAAGGTGAGCGGCGTGCGCGAGGCGGCGGCGCGGGCGCTCATGGCGGAGATGACCGTCAACCAGCTCTCCGACCTCGCCGCCTTCTACGGGACGATGGGCAAGATCTGCTCCGAGGTGCTCGACACCAAGCTGCAGGCTTTGCATGTCAACGTGAATCTGCACGAATGAAGACTGAGCGTGCAGTGTATCCACCCATGTCGGTGTCTCAACTCCTGCTTGCCAGTAGCAGCATTCTGAATTCCTGATGTTATAGGGGTGCTGATAAATCAATTGTCGTTAAGGCAAGTGGCTATTTGGTTATTACTTCGCGATGCTGTTCGAGAAGTGCTGCGGTTTCTCTGGGTCCCGCTTGTTCGACTTCGCGTCTATGTGCAATGCACCGATCGGGTTCGAGACTTGAGCTCATCTCCTGTACTGACACAGGCATGACGGACGACGAGCAGCCGAGGTGACGAACTGTGAATATACACTAGCGGATGGCGCGCGCAAGGTGCGCGCGAGAGTAAAGGATCTTAGATTGCTTCATGGTGGCGACAATAACATGTAACATCAGTATGGTGATTTGGAACACGACAGCTGTAATGGTGGCAAGCATGATAGTGCTTATAGATTGAAGTACCATGTAGCAGGCATAGCTATATATACAGAATATTACATGGCTAGCAGGTTTGCCAGATGGCAGATTTCAGTGCATATAGAAAAGCATTACAGAGTGCTGCGTAGTGATATCATACAA
Source organism: Miscanthus floridulus (assembly GCF_019320115.1). NCBI lineage: Eukaryota > Viridiplantae > Streptophyta > Magnoliopsida > Poales > Poaceae > Miscanthus > Miscanthus floridulus. Next base: position 21,502,156 of record NC_089585.1, on the reverse strand, counting down.
GATTAGTACGATGTGCACTGCATGCCCTGTCAGATGCAGTATCCAAAAGCATGATAGAGCGTTGAGTAGAAATATTATACAAGGTTAGGAGGCAGTGGACTGCGGTCTCTGTTGGGCTTCGACATGGATGCAAGGATGATCCGAACTTCCATCTGCGGTCAGATTCCCAGCCATGTTCATCGTCGTCGGAGATGTCCAGCGAGGAATCTGTATCGATGTCTGGAGAGTGTTTTTGATATCACTAATAGGTTTGCTAAATAATGATAACTGAGGATGAGGAAGAAACAATTGGAACCAACCAAGCTGAGAAGATGAGGACGAAGCAAGAAAGAGATAGGAGTGGTACCTGAAATTTTGGCTGACAAAGAAAGGCTTAAAAGACAGTCTAGGGACCCGTTTTTTTTGTCCTAACATAGAGAAAACTGAATTAATTGTACATAGATGATGCAAGCACAACACCTAAGAAATTTGAACTCCTATAGCAAAATAATCTTTATGGGTTCTCGCTAAGTCGGAAATTTTTCCCAGATCCTAACTATCTGTAGGCATTGTCAACCAATATCATCGTATACATGAAAAGAATGGGAGATGCCCAGACTAAGTGCCTGTTTAGTTCCCAAAATTTTGCAAATTTTTTCAAGTTTCTCCGTCACATCGAATCTTTAGACACATGCATAAAGCATTAAATATAAATAAAAAATAAAACTAATTACACAGTTTAGACGAAATTCACGAGACGAATCTTTTAAGCCTAATTAGACTATGATTGGACACTAATTGCCAAATAACAAAAGTGCTACAGTACCATTTTCCAAAAAAATCACCAACTAAACAAGGCCTAATAAACTTGCACAATTCCAACCGAACTGTAGACATCATAGTTTGTACGCTAAAAAAATATTAATTTTCAACACATCAATGGCAGGAATTATATACAAACGGCAAAGTTGCATCTATGTCAAAATGATATAAAGTGTCTACAATCAGACTTGCACCTCCTTCCCATAAAGTATCTATGAAGATTTTATATAACTGAATTTATTTATCTATACGCTTCGATATGTCTAAATAAGTTCTGAAAATAACCATGCTTTCTTAATTTACAACTCAGAATGTAGGTGGCTGAAGGAAGAACTTACAAAGCCGAGAAGGAAGCAGATAGGTCACTTGTGGATGGATACATCAGTATATCGGAATAATAATAATGAGGAGGCTCATCAATTTACCTCCGATTACATAGTTTCTCACAAATGTCTCAACGGTATATATTAGAATATATAATACGTTGGTCCAGCTAACTTCCGAATAATCACATTAGGGTATTAAAAAGCAACCATTGTGAGGTTTCATTATTTTACTTTTGATAGACTGGGTGTACACAAATATTTTCAACGATGGTCATGGGAGCTTGTCAGACTAAGGAAGTGGTTTGCAAAGTACCAAGGCTTGGGGAAAAGAATTTTTATTTGTTTTGCGGTTACCATCCTGCAGGAAGGCAGATTCCAAGAAGAACACCTGTTCCTTGCGTAGTTGAACTTTTTAACCTGCAACAACTATATATATTATGAAACACAAAGGAACAATTAGGCCATAAAAAACAACAAATGGAAATAGAAGGGTTTCTGAAAAATGGGAAAGAAAAGATGAGTTTGGTTTAAGGGGAAAAAACACATAATGGAAGCTGTAGACTATGAATCTGAAGCAGCATCATAAAAGAACAGGTAGAAGAAAGAACAGAGAACAATGGCTTGAGCTGCATCTTTTTTAGCAGGAAATGAGGGACCAAAGATGAGTCCTATGTAGTCTCCTAGATCATGGTAACAAACAACACAACATTCTAAAATACAGAATATTTATGTTTCATCCCACAAGACCATAGATGGATAACATAGGTGCAGGAACTCGACTATCAGTTACCATGATCAAATCCAAGAACAGGAGGCTGTTAAAATGTTCTAAATTTTGGGGGAAAAAAAAGAGGTCACAGAAGAGGGAAACCATTATTGTGCATACTAACACACATAGTAGAGCTGTAGACCATGAAACACATTGAAGCTGATATCAAGTGCAGCGCCACAGTGCTAAACTGCAAATTGATCTATATAATACAGAACTCATTCTGGGAATAATAACAATAAGCATTGGCTAGGTGCGTAGGTATTTGGATGAGAAAATATTAAGAAGGAAAATTACTTGAAATGGTTAGCAAGCTATGTTCTTTCCTGGTCTGAAAATGCAGGCGTATTCAATATTGAATTATTTAGTTACTGATGATAGAAAGAAAATGGAAAACTGAAAACAATTCACTTTGTATAGTGTGGCACAGAAAGCTTGCAGCACAACAATTATAGGGGACTTACCGTACAATAAATACAAAGGAGTTGCTATGATGCTATCAAATAAGCAACTAAGAATCTTATCAGCATATATGACACCACTGACTATAAAAATATGCAAAATACGCAGGAAGCACATTTTCAAAATGATTTTTTTGCGGTAAGCATCGAATCAATCAAATTGATCTTCATGTGCATCAAATCGAATAACACACTTAGCACGCAAGCTGCTCCAAGTAATTGGTTGGCCGCTGCACTGGTGCTCAGCTCTGTTGTGTCCCTTCACCATATCGGCTCATATTGCTACAGCAACCAGCAACTCCCTGGTAAGTAAGGACGGAAAACAACAACTTATATAGGAGCATACATAGAAACGGGAGTACCTAAGAGACGGTGCCGAGGCCGGTTAATACCAGGGGAAAGGAACTTTCCATGGTTATGTAAATCTTGGAAGGACCAAGCAAGGAAACCAATACATCAAGCACTATGAAACATTATTATGGTTGGAGGTATATACCGTAAGTCAGAAGCAGGCATAATGGAGGTGGAGTAAAACAAATGGGTATTGGATTAACTGGCTTAGGTTTCTTGGATTAAAAAAAAGATTAAAAAACCACACATTTTTTCTGAACTGTTAAAACATAATGTAGTACATAACTCTTGATCAGGTAAAAATCACACCTATGAATTAGCATGCCAAAAAAAAGTAAATTGTTGCTTAGTACTGAGGTTTCCTTTAGACAGTTAGAGCCTACAGTACAATAGAACTAATACATGAAATTCATTTTGTTTGAATTCAACATATAGGTGTATTTCTCAAAGGCAATTTCCAAAGCATCAAATTTCACAAATCAGCTGACATGCAGTACAAATGTTTGGTAGTATAAATCAAATCATGGTCGTGCTATTGTAGAGTTAAACGCCTATGCATTTGGATTCATATTATAGATACCCTGATTCAGCAACATATGAGCTGGAAACCCAACAATCAACCGGCACCTTCATGTTCCCTGCTATGGAAGGTACTGTCTGCTTCAAATTTCTACAGGAAACGGGCCTGACATTAGTAACTCTACTCAATACTGAAGTAACTTTGATATGGTAAAACCCTAAGCATGTCTTGATGGGAAATGTACTGGAACTTATTTATATGTCAGTGAAAGTACAAGAAACACTTGAGTGACCAATTTACTTGCCAAAGTCCAAAGATGTTAATCTATTGTTGCCATCGCCAAAATAATCAAGCCTTAAAGAAAGGGGGAAATAATTAAGAAAATAGCAAGGCTACATGAATCTTTTTTCTCTGTGCTGTGCAAGCACCTGATCAACCTTAAAATATGCACAACACGACATTGACCTTCATTAGCATTCTGAACTGAAGTATAGGAAAAAAAAACTATAGAAATAATATTTTTGGTCCAATAATAAAAAGCAGTATTATGGAGACAATTGTAGATAATAATCGATTTTTTAAGCAAACACAGAGGACTAAATAGCTAATCCCTAACTCAATTGTCCATAGCTTCTCATCACGGACTAGCATGACCACAAGCAATCATGGATTGATTCTATAGTCAGCATCTGCAATTGGCCAATCCGGACTATATTAGGTAGAAAGGGGTGGGGTGCAGTGCCAGCCCTGAGAGGAAGCTGGAACATATACATGAACATGCCCTTTGCTATTCCCACAGGGCAAAAAAAAATTCCCATTTGAAGATCACTGCCTATATTCCCAACCTATGTAAGAATTCATTTTCACCATAGGCTATAGAGCATAGGAAAATTTACATCAGCTGCACCAAGCATCAGGGAAAAAACATTTGCTTCCAGACCTGACCGACGAAGTGCGCCGCAGCTGCTGCAAATGGAGAATGAGAGGCGTCGTGCCGCGGCAGCCACCAGCGAGGCACGCTCGCGCGACGCCGTGCCGCAGGCCGACGGCACCGTCTCGCCCCACTAGCGCCTTGCGCGGTGAGCCGGCGGCACGGGCCTGGCCGGAATGCCGCGACGCAAGGGAGGGGAGGAGGAGGAGGAGGAAGAAGAGGAGGGAGGTCACACCGGCCACGGCCCGCTCGCGCCAGCCGCCGTCGCCTCGTCCGCGCCTGCCACCGAGGGCCACCGCGGCGGGGTTGCCGCGGCCAGGTGCCGCCGCGCCGGGGAGCGCCCGCGCTGGGCCGCCGCCGCCAAGGGCCGCCGCGCCGTCGCCTCATCCGCATCGGGAGGGAGAGGGTGAGAGAGATCAAGCGAAGAGAGAAAGGAAGGGTGGAGAAGAATCTGGGAGGTGAAGCGGAAGCTAGATATATATTTGGTTCTCTGGATTCGGACGTGAAGCCGGAGAAGTCGGTTAAAAGAAGAGGAGAAGTCGGTTAAAAGAAGAGGAGAAGCCAGAGAAGCCAAAGAGAAGTAGGAGAAGCGGTTCGTGGCAAGAATCAGCTAAAAGCGATCTCAGCTGTTGGATCCAAGATCGGACGGATGAGAGAATTTGGGGTGACATGGACGGTGTTTCTATGGATGAGCCCTACGGGTATTTTAGGGGAGAAAAATGTTGTCATGTGTTGTTTTCAGAGTTTCAGTAGTTGTCAGTCTCATCCAGAGTAACCGGACTATCAGAACTTGTAAGAATATTCGATACCATATCGTCATGTATCATATGCTGCAGTTTACTATTTTAGAGGATTCCAGCGCTTTTACCTATCAAAATTTAAGATTTACTATATGTGTGCTAAAAGAGAAGGCTATCCTCCTATGTTTTTTAAAGTATACACCATTATAGTTCTATTAACTAAAAAAATATTACTACCCACGTTTTGACTTTTCTATATACAATAATTTTTCTATGCATCTAACAATAGTATATATCTAAATACATGGCGAAAGCTATGCATATAGAAAAGTCAAAACGTCTTATAATTTAGAACAGACCAAGCATCTTATTATTTGAGAAATAGAAATTATCAATCGGATAGAAATTAGCACACTAATTGGTAAAAATAAAAATAAAATCACACATTAATAGAGGGGAGCTATGAATCAAAAAAGACGAGCCCAAAGAAAGCGGGTGCCGGAGCCAGCCGTGACGAAGAGTGGGTGTTGTCACGCACGGGGGAGGCGGAGCTCGACAGATTAGTGGAGGCGGGCGTTCTTCCTGACCTCGTCACCGCCAGATGGCTGCCAGCCAGTGGTGAGCCCTTCCCAATGTCTCACACTGATGAAGTGGTGGTGTTTGAGGATTATTTCTGGCGAGGATTGTGATTTCCTGTTCATCCTTTTTTGAGGGATCTGTTGGAGTTCTGGGCACTTAGTATGTGCAATCTTCACCTAAACACCATCTTGCACATCTCGATCTTTATCCACTTCTGCGAAGCATATTTGGGGATGCTTCCGTTGAAGGGATGGAACGTCAGGTGGTTCTACATGAAGCAAAGCCATCCTACCATCCGCTGCGATGCCGACCACATCCCGGAGAGCCAGGAAAGCTGGTCAAAGAGGCCAAACATTGATGATATAGAGCAAGTGAGGGAGCTCATTGGCCTAATAAAGGACGTGAAGACCAGTGGTGGACTGGTAGCGACAAGCTTCATAATGCGCCACATCCAACTCTGCAAGGAGAGGGCCCATGTGGGTTTTAACTTTAAGGGGGACACTGACGGCACCCAGGAGAGGTCGGAGAAGCTATCGAGAGACGAGGTTGTAGAGCAGGCCGCATAGCTATTCGCTCCATTGGCCTCGTTGCGGTTGTTGGGGCAGACGAGACCCTTTAACTGCACGAATCCACCTCCTCAGGTAACTATCTCAATTGTTTGTTCCCGGTCCTTTTAATCCTGTAGCATTGCCGAGCAGTGAACTGATTCACTTATGGGAAGATTCATTCATAGGAAAGAGCGGTGTACTTCTTGAGCGTGCCGAGGGGCGATTGGCCGCAGGCAGTAGATGACCGACCACCAACGTAGCCTGAGGAGGGAGCCGTCAGCGCCTCGTTGGAGTTCGAAGGCGTGGATGCTGATCGGACAGAGAGTCCACCCCCGGTGTTGGAGAAAGTCCAGGGGAAGAGGGCAGCGACAGACGATGTAACACCCCAGGTGTTTAGCTTCCACATTTGCACTGCATTTCATGAACATGAGCATCATGCATCCCTTCGTGAGCTTATATCACATGAAACATGATTTCGAAACATTGCAACATGTTGAATATTTTATGTGTGTTGTTTCTTTTATGAAATGTAAAGTGTGCAACACTTAAGTGCAACATGTGCCACTCACTTAGTGAAACAAGGTTAGTTAATACTATGCAACAAGATCATGAAACATGTGAAACATGACTATGGAACAATTGTAACATTTCATGTGTTTTTCATTGTTTTAGTACATACCTTGCTTGATTCTTGTGTGACCACTGTGTGGTGTGGTTAATAATCATCCTAAGTAACTTAGTTACACCTAGAATGTCTTTTGGAACATTGTTCATGTTGATCACTTTGCCTAATTAGGTTTCCAAGTCATGGTTGACCAATTTGGACCCCTAGAGCTCCTGTGTTTGACTGTTTTAAAAGTGTAGCTTAGGATGTTTGCATGTCTGAGCAACCTAAAGCAAAGTTGTAGCAAATTATATAAGGAACAAACTTTGTTTGGAAGCCAAGTCATGAAAATGTGCACAACATGCTCTAAAGGGCCCCACAAGTTAGATTTGAGATCTATTTTGAAACCCTGAAAATTTTCTAAGTCATAAACCAGTTTTTAGTTTCATGAGCTGATGTTTGGAGCACTGTATCTCACAAACCAAGCCGAACCAGCTCGAGCTCCAATTGTGAAAGTTGTAGACCACATGTAGATCTCCAACTTTGTAAACTACAACTTACCCTGGATCGCCACGGATTGAGAGATCCATTGTCAACAAGTTTCGCTGACAGTCGGCTCGATGGATACTGAAACGAAAAATTCAGGCGCTACAGTGCTCGGGCGATTCAGAACTCGGTGGCCGCGTGTACGCCGCGCGTCGACGGCCGGCTGACCGTGCTGGCCACGCGCTGTGCGCATTCTGGCGTCGCAGCCGTGTCTTGAAGCCACCCCGCGCCTGCCGACGCACTCACCCGCTCTAGTTTGCCTTTCTTCTCCTCCACCACGCGCTGCGCCAAGCAAGCAGCCGCTCCACCATTGCCACCGTGAGCTTCGGCAAGCTCCCGCACACTCACCACCGCGAAAACGCGCACTACACCTTCACCGAAGCTCCGCCGTGATCCCCTCTTGCTCGTCGTCATCTCCGCGCGGTCAATCGACCTCAGGTGAGGCCGCTATCGGCGTTCCCGCGCCGTCGCACCCTCGCCGGAGATGGCGCTCACCGTGGCCAGAGCACCACCGCACCACTCCTCCATCCTTAGCCCGCGTCTCGTCTTCCCCGTCATGCGCTGATGCTCGGGTGATGATGTCACCCCCACGCCGGTCCAGCCAAGCCGGAACACAGCCGTGCACCGCCGTGCACCATGGCCGAGCCGCCGAGCTCCGTGGCTGGGGTACCTAGAGGTCGCTAGGGTTTGCGGTTAGGGTACCAATCGACGCAGCAGGTCTAGGCGGTCACGTTGGTGCCGTTCTCGTCGCCGGTGAGGTCACCGTCGGCGAGCTACGCTGTCTTCCGCGTGTCGCAGCCGCCTCCTCTGCTTTGCTGTCGCTGACCTGTGGGGTCGGCTGGCGACCGGGTCCCACACGTCAGTGACTGTGTAGTCATAGGGCTAGTCCAAAAATGCAGTTTTGAATACTGATTTGATATTTTTGTATCTCCTGTTTTGTAGATCCAATTTGAATGGTTCCAATTTTGTTAGACTCATTGTTAGGTCTAGTATTTAAGAAAAATATGTCTTGAGCATATTATGTAGAAATTTTGGATGAATTAAATAGGAACTTGAAAAGTGTTTTTGAATGCATGCAAACTTGTTTAAATCATATCTTGAGTTTCTGTGATCCAAAAATTATGAAATTTTGTGGGTAAGCTAGTATTGTATAGTAGAAGCTCTGGTTAAAAATTGAGAGTCATTGCATGTGTAGTTTTTGAGTTATAGATTTTCCTTTTATCATTGGATGATTCTTGTGTAAATTTTAGTAAATTAATTATGAATCCTATGGCCATGAAACTTGGTAGGTAGTATCTTGGTACCTTATAGATGCTAGGAAAAATATGAAATCTATTGCTTGACACTTTTCACTAAGGTATCCTAATTATGCCATTTTAAGCCATTCTGCCTTACCATTTTTGTGTAGGTTGTTATACTTACTCAAATGGTGTGAAATTTTTATGGTAATCTACTTAGAGCATGTAGTGTCTACTGTAATTTTTGTAGAATTAATGGTGTAGTTTTCATATATGTTTACTATTTCCACTAATTAATTAAATAAATTAAGAAAGGTATTAAAAGAAATGTTTTGGGGATGAACACCCTACTTTCTGGTGTGCTTGTGATATGTGTCATATGTCAGTAAAGTTGGTTTTGTCCAATTAAGTGTTTATATCATAAGTTAATAATTATTTGTTTGCATCATGTTCCTCTGGACAGATCTGGGGACTTTGGAAAGTTCCCCATGATAGTTTGGTTTTATGTGATTGTGATGAATACAAGAGATGTAGATAAATTAGGTAGCTAGCTTCTGTCAAAATTTGAGGGCATTTGGCCTAGTAGTTTAGAAACTACACCTGTTTAGAGTTAGGTTGCAGTTTTTGCTTATTCTCTGCCTTGTGAGGATAGACCTTTGTTGATCGATGAGTTCGACCTGGTAAAGGTTTGAATCATGCTTTGAGGGCTGAAAATGTATTGTAGACAATTTTATAAGTTTTCCAGATTGTCTTGTTGCATATCATTTGGATTTATAAATCTCTAGTTATGGCTAGTTTACTGCATCGCTACATAGTATTCATCTTGCTGAAATGCAATTGCTTGAGTGTATGGGGTTGCAATGTTCTCATTGATTGTTTTAGGGGTTAGCCTAACTTGAGAATATGCTTAGGTGCAGGTGCTAGGTCATTAACGGAAGATGAGCAATTATACCTTAGGTTATATAAACGTGGTAAGTGAAAGTGATTTGAATAGGGCTTAAGTTGGAATATGCAAACTACAGCGAACATGTGCATTCCCCGAGCATCCCCGACATTCGTACATGTGCATCCATGATATTTATCTTGCACATTCATACAATAGGTGTGCCGGAGGGAGTGACGTTGCTGGAGTTCGAGGGAGCCAACCAGGAGGAGGAACCCGAGGTGCAGGAAGCCGACGAAGCAGTCGCCGCGGAGGAATTGCCCGAGTGCCCTGACCATCAGCCTTCCTCGTTCCTGAAAGGCAAGCCCCGGAGCATATTAAGCCTCCTATGTTTTCACAAATACATTGAGTATCTTTTATTATTGATGATGCATTAAGTATAGGAATTGGTTGAAACCAATTGCTGCATTATATATCCTTCCTTGTCCAGATATCGCACTGGAATCCTATTTAAGTTCAGGAATGGGTTAAATGCTTAGCCATGCTTAGTGCGGTAGAAGTCAGGTGATTTCCTGTCACCTGCGAGCTTTAGGATGAGGTGGATCATGGTTGGCTATATTTGCTATCGTGGAAAAGAACCATGTAAATAATGAATTAAGACCGGGCGGGGTCTTGTGTAGGTTTGAACATAGTGACTCCGTCTGAGTCATTTAAGGACCGATACGCTGTACGTCCTCATGTCATGTTGAACGTAGCCTAACACTTAGCTGGCCGGATAAGTTGTTCCGACCGCGAAGCCTAGTAGCTCGATTCAGGCCGGGAACGCGAGTAGTGGCGGCACTTTGGAGGTAGTAAGGATGTGCGGAGAGCCATTGGCATAAGTCCAAGGCGGGTTAGAGTCCCGAACAACCTTGGCAGAGTGGTTCTCTGAGAATGCCGATCTATTCAGACCCGCGACTCCTGAATTATACCAAAGGTGACTTGTTGCGACCCTGACGGGGGAAGCAGGGTTTGTGTTTAGGAATACCCCTCCAGCTGGATAGGAATCGATTCGAATCGCCGTCTCTCCCGGATAGTGAGAACTTGACTGAGCAGCGGCAACGTAAATTCAATTAACTTAACAATATGGTTAAATGGATGATGATAAGGTTGCCACAATGAATACCTGATATGGTTATTAATGTTTGCACCCTAATAAAATGATTGCTTAGTACAGGTGCTAATATAGATGACAGGTTAATGGCTAAAAGTTACTGCTAGTTCAGGTTAAGAGTTGATCATTATTACTTATGCTTTTCTGCAAAAAGAAAGTGTCAGCCAGCTCCACTACATTAAGCTTTGCATAATCCTTGGTGTCATTTGTTTGGTTTCCGACGGGTAAGTCTAGCTGAGTACATTCCCGTACTCAGGGTTTATTCCCTCTTGTTGCAGATGGCCTCCTATATCAGGGATTCTGCAAGTATTGTCTCCACCCGGCGGGTGATGAGGACTAGATCATGGGCATGATCTCCTTTCTCTTATCTGAATGCTTTTGCGGTCTGTGATCAGCAAACCAGTATGTGTATTTGAACTCGGTGTGTGAGTTAAACTATTTGCTTCCGCATGTTTTACAAGACTTGTTTTGTAATAACAATGACTCTGTGACGATGTAATCTATTTGCGAACATCTGTGAAATGTTGTAACGTACGATATGTTATGTTGGATTACTGTGATCTTGGTTGTATGCAAGTTGGTTTGAAATCCTTCGAGATTTCGGTTGACTACCGGGTTTATATGGGCTCAAGTTTGAGAATTTGATCGTTCCGGCGATTGTTTTTGTACTTGTGCTCTTATAAATTGGTCGGTTCCGTGACAGCTGGTATCGGAGCTAGATTCAACATTAAACATGTCTTACGGCTATTTAAAACAAAAGTTTTTATTGTAAAAGCGATTTTTTTTAAACCTATAGTTATATATAAGTGTTCAAAAATCAAAAAAAAAATTTACGGTATACTGGTGATCACATCCCTTATAGCTCACTTAAGGACTTCTAGGTGGCTTATATATAATTGCTAACTTGGGGGAATTGATTGTTTCTATTTCGTCGTCCATGCGGCGTGATATTGCATGGGTGCCATTCGTTGAATGGTAATGTATGGATCAATTGCCTCTACGCTAAGGTAAGTGTGAGTTGTGAGAGCATGACCGTCCAACCGTCGGTCTAGGGGAGAGTTAGTTGTGGTTACTGGAGTATTTACATGTTGCATACATGTATATATGAAAGTACTTAATTGTGGGTACATTTCTCGGGTAGTTTGGATACCGAAGTATATATATCGGGGGATGTATATATGGAGAGTATCTTAGTACTACTTGTGTAATTAGCATTATATCTTGTTGGGTTGGGCTGCAATGAAGTTTTTCTGCAGGTACGCTAACAACGCACCGTGTAGGTCGACTAGTTACCGCTAATTAAGAGAACGTATGTATGCCACCGTATAGTCCGCTAAAGCTTAAATTTTCTTAGGTTTGTGAGGACGTACAGAACGAGCATGCATCATATTCACTCATGACATTCATATTGCATTACTCCCTCCCTTATAATTGCTTATCCCAAGTATAAGGTGAAATCTCTCAGCAAGAAGTTAGAAGGAGAGGAAGACCCAGAAGAAGTCCAAGGTGTCTCCAAGGTGGACAGTAATCACTTCGATGAGTAGTTCGTTAGCAAGTCTCACTAGTTAAGCTTTTGCAGTCATACTTGTAAAGTACCTCAATTCGCTCCCTTCGGGATGCGTATCGTAATGGTGAAGTTTAAAACTTGTCATGTTGGAATGCACTGCGTATGGCGCTAGTAATCTACTTGATGATGTGGTGATTGGGGAATGAATTATTGCCTCTGTTTATTGTATGAAGCTTTCATTCTCATCAGTAAATTCAGTTTGGCACGATTATATTGTTCCTCTCCAATGTGCTGACATCATCAATAATTACTGGTTGCGCATTGTGCAGATGCCTCGTACTCGTTCCACCGGTGCGAGTGATGATGATGATCTTCCGCCACCACCACCCACACCAATGGAACTAATAGCAATGCTTGTGGAAGGACAGCGCACTATGGTCGAGGCCCTCCGTACGATTGCGAATCATGATGGCCGTGGTCCACGCCAAGGACCGGATCCAAATCAATACAGTGATTTCAAGGATTTCCTTGACACAAAACCCCCAATCTTCAAGGAGGCTGAGGAGCCTCTACAAGCTGATGAGTGGTTGAATACTCTCGAGCAGAAGTTCCGTCTACTCCGCTTGACTGAGGTGCTAAAAACTGAGTACGCATCGCACCAACTTCATGGGCCTGCTGGCATCTGGTGGAGTCATCATCGGTCCACTATGCCTGCTAATGCCCAAATCACATGGGATCAGTTCAAGACTGCTTTCAGGGGAAATTACATTCCTCCTGGTCTTATGGCGATCAAACATACAGAGTTCATGAAGCTGACTTAGGGAAACAAGAGCCTAAACGAATACCTGCAAGCTTTCAACAACCTTGCAAGGTATGCTACCGAGTTTGTGGACACAGATGCTAAGAAGATTGCAAGCGTCAAGCGAGGACTTAGCCCCAAACTGATGAAGACCATGGGAAATTGCAAGTGCGCTCATTTTAATGAGTTTGTGAGTGATGCTTTATCGCAAGAGAACAACAATGCTATATATGTGGCTTCAAAAAGTCGTAAGAGGGCCTATGAGGCGGGCGCCTCACAATCTAAGGCTCCTGTCGCACAAAGGGCTCTATTCCATCCTCCAGCGTCAGCCGCCAAGTTTCGCCCACCGCAGAAGAAGAATCTCGTCAAGACTGGGTTTCGCAAGGCATTTACAGTTGCTCTTCCCAAGGGCACTACCAGTCAGGGCAGTTCCAGGGCTCCACCAAGCAACATGCCGTGCTGGAACTGCAACAAGACAGGCCACTAGGCAAGGGAATGCCCTTACCCTAAGAAGAATAATTACCAGGGTGGCCGTCAAGGACAAGTGAACCACACTAATATTACTGAGATCCCTTCAGGTGAGGTAGTGACTGCTGGTAAGTTTCTGATTGACCAACACCCTGCAGTTGTATTATTTGATTCAGGTGCTTCGCATTCCTTCATTAGTCCAGCATTTGCATCCAAGTTTATGCAGAAAACATATACTATTGAGGGTGAGGGTTATTATATTAGGGCTGCCAGTGGTATTATCCCAACCAAGCTGGTAGTTGGGGACGTACAATTTGAGATAGAGGGGCGAAGTTATCAGGTTGATTTGGTAGTTTTACCGGGGCTAGGTATCGATGTGATATTGGGAATGAACTGGATGAGCCGTCATGGAGTGCTTATTGATACGTCGACTAGAGTAGTCATGCTCAGAGATCCTGGTAATCAGGAGGGTTTTCTAGTACAGTTACCCAAGGACATCAATCTTTCTTGCACGACCAATGCGGTACAAGCAAAGTCTCTGGCAGATATCCCTGTCGTGTGTGACTTTCCGAATGTTTTTCCCGATGATTTGCCTGGATTGCCCCCGGATCGAGAAGTAGAATTCAAGATAGAGTTGCTTCCTGGTACAGCTCCCATATCTAGAAGGCCATATAGAATGCCTCCCAATGAACTAGCTGAACTAAAGACCCAGTTGAATGAACTGCTACAGAAAGGCCTTATCCGCCCTAGTTCATCTCCGTGGGGGTGCCCAGCCATCTTTGTGAAGAAGAAGGATCAATCTCTACGCATGTGTGTAGATTATAGACCCTTGAATGCAGTTACAATCAAGAATAAGTACCCTCTGCCACGCATAGATATCTTGTTTGATCAGTTATCTAAAGCAAAAGTCTTTTCCAAGATTGATTTGAGATCTGGGTATCATCAAATCAAAATTTGGCCTGAGGATGTCCCAAAAACTGCATTCTCTACAAGATATGGTCTGTATGAATACCTTGTTATGTCTTTTGGATTGACCAATGCCCCCACACATTTTACGTATCTAATGAATTCAGTGTTTATGCCTGAGTTGGACAAATTTGTGGTGGTATTTATAGATGATATCCTGGTCTATTCTGAGAATGAAGAAGATCATGTTGAACATTTACGGGTGGTTCTTACTAGATTGTGAGAACACCATCTGTATGCAAAGTTCAGCAAATGTGAATTTTGGCTTCGTGAGGTACCTTTTCTTGGACACGTGTTGTCCGATGGTGGAATTACGGTTGATCCCACCAAGGTGCAAGAAGTATTGAACTGGAAGGCTCCCATCTCGATGCACGAGGTTCGGAGTTTTCTGGGGTTGGCTAGCTATTATCGTTGCTTCATCCTAGATTTCTCTAAAGTAGCCAAGCCTATGACTCGATTGCTGCAAAAAGACATGAAGTTTGTCTGGACTCCTGAGTGTGATGCGGCTTTCCATACCCTGCGAACTCTTCTAACATCGGCTCCGGTTTTGGCACAACCGGATATCGAGAAACCTTTTGATGTGTTCTATGATGCATCAGGTATTAGGTTAGGAGGTGTTCTTATGCAAGAGGGTAGAGTCATCGCTTATACCTCTCGCCAACTTCGGAAGCATAAAGTGAATTATCCAACGCATGACTTGGAACTCGCTGCAGTTGTTCATGCTTTGAAGGCCTGGAGACATTATCTACTTGGCAATGTGTGCAACATCTACACTGATCATAAAAGTCTCAAGTACATCTTCACTCAACCAGAGTTAAATATGCGTCAGAGAAGATGGCTCGAGTTGATCAAAGATTATAACCTTCAAGTGCACTATCACCCTGGCAAGGCAAACGTCATCGCGGATGCCTTAAGTAGAAAGTCTCATTGCCACTCGTTGATGGAGAGTGATGTCCATTTGTCAAAGCTCCTTCATCCTATAGTCCTACACAACATCACTGTCAGTTGTACCCTACAGAGTTGAATTATCGAGCTATAGAAGACAGATGCAGGTGTGTTTCACATCAAGCGCAAGATGAAAGAGCAAGAAACCAAACATTTTCGAGTAGATGAGGAAGGCGTGTTATGGTTCAAGGATAGGTTGGTAGTTCCAAAGGATAGAGAGCTTAGAAATCAAATCATATCCGAAGCTCATTCCTCTAAACTATCTATTCATCCTGGTAGTAGTAAAATGTATCATGATTTAAAGCCTCAATTTTGGTGGACCAAAATGAAGAAAGAGATAGCCGCTTATGTGGCTAGGTGTGACACTTGTTGTCGGGTCAAGGCGGTACACATGAAAGCTGGATTACTTCAGCCACTCTCTATTCTAGGTTGGAAATGGGAAGAGATAAGTATGGATTTTATAGTTGGACTCCCTACCACTCAGAGGAATTTTAACTCAATTTGGGTAATTGTGGACCGACTGACCAAGTCGGCACACTTCATTCCTGTCCGCATAGACTTTCGTCCAACCGACTACGCGGAGTTGTACTTCAACCAGATAGTCCGACTTCATGGGATCCCTCGTACTATTGTCTCAGATAGAGGACCACAGTTCACTGCTCGCTTTTGGGAGCACTTACACGGATTATTAGGGACTAAGCTCGTAAGAAGTTCTGCCTATCATCCGCAAACCAACGGGCAAACTGAACGGGTGAATCAAATCTTAGAAGATATGTTGAGAGCTTGTGTCATCTCGGCTAAGGGCTCATGGGAAAAATGGTTACCCCTAGCTGAATTCTCGTACAATAATAGTTATCAAGAGAGCATAAAGATGGCACCGTTTGAAGCTTTGTATGGCCGAAAGTGTAGAACCCCGTTGAACTGGGTAGAAGCCGGTGAAAGGAGATATTATGGAATTGATTTTGTTCAAGAAGCTGAAGAACAAGTCCGTACTATCCAAACCCACATGGCCGCAGCTCAAGCTAGACAAAAAAGTTATGCTGATCGACGTAGAAAACCTATAGAGTTCGAAGTTGGAGACTTCGTATATCTGAAAGTCTCACCTATGAAGAGTGTCCAACGCTTTGGTGTGAAGCGAAAGCTTGCGCCGAGATATGTTGGTCCGTTTGAAATCATTGGACAAAGTGGTAAAGTGGCGTACAAGATTCAATTACCTCCTGAGATGAGTGCTATCTTCAATGTCTTTCATGTATCCCAATTGAAGAAATGTCTTCGCGTCCCTGAAGAGAGAGTTCCATTGGGGAATATCGAGTTAAAATCAGATTTGACCTTTGAAGAAAAGCCGGTTCGAGTGATTGACACTCGTGAGCGAGTGACTCGGAGTCGAGTAGTAAAGTTCTACAAAGTCATGTGGAGCAATCAGGGTAGTGAACGCGATGCAATGTGGGAAAGGGAAGATTATTTGAGGGATGGTTATAAGGGATTCTATCAACAATGGTACGCTTTTCAAATCTCGGGACGAGATTTTTATAAGGGGGGAGGGCTGTAACACCCCAGGTGTTTAGCTTCCACATTTGCACTGCATTTCATGAACATGAGCATCATGCATCCCTTCGTGAGCTTATATCACATGAAACATGATTTCGAAACATTGCAACATGTTGAATATTTTATGTGTGTTGTTTCTTTTATGAAATGTAAAGTGTGCAACACTTAAGTGCAACATGTGCCACTCACTTAGTGAAACAAGGTTAGTTAATACTATGCAACAAGATCATGAAACATGTGAAACATGACTATGAAACAATTGTAACATTTCATGTGTTTTTCATTGTTTCAGTACATACCTTGCTTGATTCTTGTGTGACCAATGTGTGGTGTGGTTAATAATCATCCTAAGTAACTTAGTTACACCTAGAATGTCTTTTGGAACATTGTTCATGTTGATCACTTTGCCTAATTAGGTTTCCAAGTCATGGTTGACCAATTTGGACCCCTAGAGCTCCTGTGTTTGACTGTTTTAAAAGTGTAGCTTAGGATGTTTGCATGTCTGAGCAACCTAAAGCAAAGTTGTAGCAAATTATATAAGGAACAAACTTTGTTTGGAAGCCAAGTCATGAAAATGTGCACAACATGCTCTAAAGGGCCCCACAAGTTAGATTTGAGATCTATTTCGAAACCCTGAAAATTTTCTAAGTCATAAACCAGTTTTTAGTTTCATGAGCTGATGTTTGGAGCACTGTATCTCACAAACCAAGCCGAACCAGCTCGAGCTCCAATTGTGAAAGTTGTAGACCACATGTAGATCTCCAACTTTGTTAACTATAACTTACCCTGGATCGCCACGGATTGAGAGATCCATTGTCAACAAGTTTCGCTGACAGTCGGCTCGATGGATACTGAAACGAAAAATTTAGGCGCTACAGTGCTCGGGCGATTCAGAACTCGGTGGCCGCGTGTACGCCGCGCGTCGACGGCCGGCTGACCGCGCTGGCCACGCGCTGTGCACATTCTGGCGTCGTAGGCATGTCTTGAAGCCACCCCGTGCCTGCCGACGCACTCACCCGCTCCAGTTTGCCTTTCTTCTCCTCCACCGCGCGCTGCGCCAAGCAAGCAGCCGCTCCGCCATTGCCGCCGTGAGCTTCGGCAAGCTCCCGCGCACTCACCACCGCGAAAACGCGCACTACACCTTCACCGAAGCTCCGCCGTGATCCCCTCTTGCTCGTCGTCATCTCCGTGCGGTCAATCGACCTCAGGTGAGGCCGCTGTCGGCGTTCCCGCGCCGTCGCACCCTCGCCGGAGATGGCGCTCACCGTGGCCAGAGCACCACCGCACCACTCCTCCATCCTTAGCCCGCGTCTCGTCTTCCCCGTCATGCGCTGATGCTCGGGTGATGATGTCACCCCCACGCCGGTCCAGCCAAGCCAGAACACAGCCGCACACCGCCGTGCGCCATGGCCGAGCCGCCGAGCTCCGTGGCCGGGGTACCTAGAGGTCGGTAGGGTTTGCGGTTAGGGTACCAATCGACGCAGTAGGTCCAGGCGGTCACGTTGGTGCCGTTCTCGTCGCCGGTGAGGTCACCGTCGGCGAGCTACGCCGTCTTCCGCGCGTCGCAGCCGCCTCCTCTGCTTTGCTGTCGCTGACCTGTGGGGTCGGCTGGCGACCGGGTCCCACACGTCAGTGACTGTGTAGTCATAGGGCTAGTCCAAAAATGCAGTTTTGAATACTGATTTGATATTTTTGTATCTCCTGTTTTGTAGATCCAATTTGAATGGTTCCAATTTTGTTAGACTCATTGTTAGGTCTAGTATTTAAGAAAAATATGTCTTGAGCATATTATGTAGAAATTTTGGATGAATTAAATAGGAACTTGAAAAGTGTTTTTGAATGCATGCAAACTTGTTTAAATCATATCTTGAGTTTCTGTGATCCAAAAATTATGAAATTTTGTGGGTAAGCTAGTATTGTATAGTAGAAGCTCTGGTTAAAAATTGAGAGTCATTGCATGTGTAGTTTTTGAGTTATAGATTTTCCTTTTATCATTGGATGATTCTTGTGTAAATTTTAGTAAATTAATTATGAATCCTATGGCCATGAAACTTGGTAGGTAGTATCTTGGTACCTTATAGATGCTAGGAAAAATATGAAATCTGTTGCTTGACACTTTTCACTAAGGTTTCCTAATTATGCCATTTTAAGCCATTCTGCCTTACCATTTTTGTGTAGGTTGTTATACTTACTCAAATGGTGTGAAATTTTTATGGTAATCTACTTAGAGCATGTAGTGTCTACTGTAATTTTTGTAGAATTAATGGTGTAGTTTTCATATATGTTTACTATTTCCACTAATTAATTAAATAAATTAAGAAAGGTATTAAAAGAAATGTTTTGGGGATGAACACCCTACTTTCTGGTGTGCTTGTGATATGTGTCATATATCAGTAAAGTTGGTTTTGTCCAATTAAGTGTTTATATCATAAGTTAATAATTATTTGTTTGCATCATGTTCCTCTGGACAGATCTGGGGACTTTGGAAAGTTCCCCATGATAGTTTGGTTTTATGTGATTGTGATGAATACAAGAGATGTAGATAAATTAGGTAGCTAGCTTCTGTCAAAATTTGAGGGCATTTGGCCTAGTAGTTTAGAAACTACACCTGTTTAGAGTTAGGTTGCAGTTTTTGCTTATTCTCTGCCTTGTGAGGATAGACCTTTGTTGATCGATGAGTTCGACCTGGTAAAGGTTTGAATCATGCTTTGAGGGCTGAAAATGTATTGTAGACAATTTTATAAGTTTTCCAGATTGTCTTGTTGCATATCATTTGGATTTATAAATCTCTAGTTATGGCTAGTTTACTGCATCGCTACATATATAGTATTCATCTTGCTGAAATGCAATTGCTTGAGTGTATGGGGTTGCAATGTTCTCATTGATTGTTTTAGGGGTTAGCCTAACTTGAGAATATGCTTAGGTGCAGGTGCTAGGTCATTAACGGAAGATGAGCAATTATACCTTAGGTTATATAAACGTGGTAAGTGAAAGTGATTTGAATAGGGCTTAAGTTGGAATATGCAAACTACAGCGAACATGTGCATTCCCCGAGCATCCCCGACATTCGTACATGTGCATCCATGATATTTATCTTGCGCATTCATACAATAGGTGTGCCGGAGGGAGTGACGTTGCTGGAGTTCGAGGGAGCCAACCAGGAGGAGGAACCCGAGGTGCAGGAAGCCGACGAAGCAGTCGTCGCGGAGGAATTGCCCGAGTGCCCTGACCATCAGCCTTCCTCGTTCCTGAAAGGCAAGCCCCGGAGCATATTAAGCCTCCTATGTTTTCACAAATACATTGAGTATCTTTTATTGTTGATGATGCATTAAGTATAGGAATTGGTTGAAACCAATTGCTGCATTATATATCCTTCCTTGTCCAGATATCGCACTGGAATCCTATTTAAGTTCAGGAATGGGTTAAATGCTTAGCCATGCTTAGTGCGGTAGAAGTCAGGTGATTTCCTGTCACCTGCGAGCTTTAGGATGAGGTGGATCACGGTTGGCTATATTTGCTATCGTGGAAAAGAACCATGTAAATAATGAATTAAGACCGGGCGGGGTCTTGTGTAGGTTTGAACATAGTGACTCCGTCTGAGTCATTTAAGGACCGATACGCTGTACGTCCTCATGTCATGTTGAACGCAGCCTAACACTTAGCTGTCCGGATAAGTCATTCCGACCGTGAAGCCTAGTAGCTCGATTCAGGCCGGGAACGCGAGTAGTGGCGGCACTCTGGAGGTAGTAAGGATGTGCGGAGAGCCATTGGCATAAGTCCAAGGCAGGTTAGAGTCCCGAACAACCTTGGCAGAGTGGTTCTCTGAGAATGCCGATCTGTTCGGACCCGTGACTCCTGAATTGTACCAAAGGTGACTTGTTGCGACCCTGACGGGGGAAGCAGGGTTTGTGTTTAGGAATACCCCTCCAGCTGGATAGGAATCGATTCGAATCGCTATCTCTCCCGGATAGTGAGAACTTGACTGAGCAGCGGCAACGTAGATTCAATTAACTTAACAATATGGTTAAATGGATGATGATAAGGTTGCCACAATGAATACCTGATATGGTTATTAATGTTTGCACCCTAATAAAATGATTGCTTAGTACAGGTGCTAATATAGATGACAGGTTAATGGCTAAAAGTTACTGCTAGTTCAGGTTAAGAGTTGATCATTATTACTTATGCTTTTCTGCAAAAAGAAAGTGTCAGCCAGCTCCACTACATTAAGCTTTGCATAATCCTTGGTGTCATTTGTTTGGTTTTCGACGGGTAAGTCTAGCTGAGTACATTCCCGTACTCAGGGTTTATTCCCTCTTGTTGTAGATGACCTCCTATATCAGGGATTCTGCAAGTATTGTCTCCACCCGGTGGGTGATGAGGACTAGATCATGGGCATGATCTCCTTTCTCTTATCTGAATGCTTTTGCGGTCTGTGATCAGCAAACTAGTATGTGTATTTGAACTCGGTGTGTGAGTTAAACTATTTGCTTCCGCATGTTTTACAAGACTTGTTTTGTAATAACAATGACTCTGTGACGATGTAATCTATTTGTGAACATCTGTGAAATGTTGTAACGTACGATATGTTATGTTGGATTACTGTGATCTTGGTTGTATGCAAGTTGGTTTGAAATCCTTCGAGATTTCGGTTGACTACCGGGTTTATATGGGCTCAAGTTCGAGAATTTGATCGTCCCGGCGATTGTTTTTGTACTTGTGCTCTTATAAATTGGTCGGTTCCGTGACAGATGAGCCAGCCTAGAAGAAGAGAAAGGCAACGGGTGTCGCTCCCCTTAAGCCGGGCGGCATCTCGCTTGGTGGTTGAAAGGATTAAGATGCCCAAGAGGGAGGGTGAATTAGGCTAATTCTAAATTTCTTTGCAATAATTAAGTCCTATGGTTAGCCCAATTAACCCCTTTATGCCTAGAAAGTGTTTCTATTAATCTACCGCACAAAAGTTTAGCAACCTATGTTCCAATCCTACTCTAGCATGACGATTCTTTGAATATAAATGACAAGAATTGAATTGCTCAAAGTAAATGCTCAAAGTAAAGAGAGAAGGAGGAACGCGGCGATGTTTTGCTGAGGTATCAGAAAGTCACCACTCTCCACTAGTCCTCGTTAGAGCACCCGCACAAGGGTGTAGCTCCCCCTTGATCTATGTAAGGATCAAGTGCTCTCTACGGGTTGATTCTTTGACACTCCGTTGTGGTGAATCACCCACAACCGCTCACAACTTGAGTTGGGTCATCCACAAGCTCCGCTAGATGATCACCAAGCTCCCAATCACCACCAAGCTATCTAGGTGATGGCGATCACCAAGAGTAACAAGCACGAACTCTCACTTGACCATGACAAGCCTAATGAGAAGGGGGATGCACACTTTGCTACTCTTGCTTTCACTAATGAGGTCTCTCTTTGGGATTCTCAAATCTCAATCACCTCACTAGGACCTTGCTCTTCTTGGCACTCTTAAAGGCATTTCTCAGCTATTGGAATGAGCAAAAGTACCCCCTCACACGAATGGAGGAAGTATTTATAACCTTTGTTGAAAAACGAACCGTTATGTGCCTCTGTGGGGTGATCGAACGCTCCAGTCATGTTGACCGGACGCTCCGGTCATGTTGACCAGATGCTCTGGTCAGTTCTCCCCGAACTCCAGTGTTTAAGTTGTGACCTGACGTTGGACAACATCCGGTCACGATTTTCTCTCTCTGGAACCTTACTGGAGTCGACCGGACGCTGAGACCCAGCGTCTGGTCACTCACCTCTCAGCGTCTGGTCACACCAGATAAAATCACCTTGATCAAATGAACTGACCGGACTCTACACCAGCGTCCGGTCACTCCAGAACTAGTGTCCGGACAACATTTGACCCTCCATTCACTTCAAACTCTCGATCATACGTGAATGAAGTTTGCTCTAATGGATCTAAGGGCTTTTTAGGAGCTGCCTAGTGCTAGATTTAGCAAGTGTGCACCATACCTAACTCACTAAACTCACCTAGGTCAAGCTACCCGTCAATACCCCCCTTAATAGTATGGCCAAAGGAAAAAACTACTCTAAGTGTCTCTTTAACCCAAACGACACTTAGAACTAGTCCATCCTTAACCTTGCCATCTGTCCTTTGAAAACCAAAATGATTTCCATTGTAGGGGCATGACCACCATGATTGCCCAATCGATCTCCATTATTATGACCTAACTTAATTGTCTCTGTAAAACACATGTTAGTCACAGTAATCACGTATTGTCATTAATCACTGAAACCCAACTAGGGGCCTAGATGCTTTCAATCTCTCTTTTTAGTGATTGATGACAATACCATCTCAAGTATGTGAAAGAGATGAGGTTTTTAACATGCTTGATTCATATAAACTTTTAACAATAAGAACAAAAGTGTTAGGCAAGCTTATATGACTCAAGCCAACATGATATACTCAAGAGATATGAAATAATTAAGAGCACAAGTAATAAAACTCATTTGCATCGGAGTAAAACACGGAAGCAAAGCAAATGAGCATAACACAAGTGATATGACATATAAATAATTCAAAGTAGAGAGCACACATGTCACATATCACATAAATATCACGATCACATTATCACACTTAAGTAGTTCAATGCATAATAGTAAACATGAATGCAAAATGTATCACACATAAAACTCCAAATATAACAGATAAGCTAATAGATAGACTCCCCCTAAATGTAGCGCTCCCCCTAAGACTAACATACTCGATCCCTCTCCACCTTTGGTGTCAAACACTAAAACCTATGTGTCGGTCAGCGGGGCTACAGCAGATGAATCGAGCGCTAAGGTGCGAGGAGCGAGCTAGAAACGTGTGCCAGCATCATCTAATCCTGAGCTCTAAGTAGTCTGACCCTCTGTAGCTAGAAGTGATGCTAAAGCGGTCTGGGTCAGATTAGGGACTGGTGCGGCCTAAGACTCTGTAGGTATAACTATAGCAGGCGGCTCTGATGATGCAACTGAAGAAGGAAGAGTCTTTGTAGTCCCGGTAATAGGTGCAACTGTGGAAGGACCTATGACATGTAGCTCAGGTGGAGTCGGCTGCCCTGTTAACTCACTGAATGAAGCACTAAGGCTCCTGGAAACTGAGGTGAGCACTGATGAACTCTGAGGCAGAGTAAAGCCCATATGAAGAGGAGTGAACTATAGGGCTAGCACTGGCAAAGCAAACCACTAGGACACCTACTCTATAGATGAAGGAAACTATGGCACTGGCTATCTCTGACTCTGAAGCCCACTAGGCTGTACAACTAGAGTCATAGAAGTGGTGGCAGACTGACCAAGCTAGGGTGAAGGCTATGGTGGTGTAGCCCCAATGGCTGTCACAACATGCTGCATAAACCCAAGTAGCTGCTGCTGCATGAGAAGTTGCTGCTGATGCATGGCCTACCACTGCTGTATAGCCTACTGCTGTCGCTAGAACTCATACTATCGAGTCTAAAACTGTGCAAATATAGCAGCGGTCTCCTAAGCCTGACGAGCCTGATCCTACCTCATCCGCTTAAGTATGGCAAGTAGAGCAGGGTCTGTCTATGGTGCAGGTAGAGCTGAACTGGAGCTACCAGCCTCATGGTCATGTCATCATGGAGGCATCTGAGAGATATCACGGTAGTCAATATTTGAGCTATCACTGGGGTCGCTCTTGACCATCTCCTCCTGCTGAGCATCTAACTGCTCCTCCTCTGTAGCTACTATGCCCCTGATGGTCTCATCCTATTGGGCTACAGTCTCTGGCACCTCTGGATGACAACGCGGCTAACTAGGTGTCCTCACTACACTATAGCTGATCATCTGAGTCATGTTGTATGTAGGGAACTGTATAGTAGCACCACTATACTCTGTCAGCATCTTAGGTGGCCTCACAGTAAATGCCCTATGGATCAAGAATGTAATCCAGTGAGCATATGGTAGCTACCTGTGACCCCTGGACCCCTCTGCAATAGTATCCTCCATCTCTGATAGAAGGAGATCCCAAATGTCAAACACAGTCTATTGCATTAGAGAGTTCAGTAACCATAGTTGTATGCATGTCAAGCCCTCGCAATACCCCATCCTTGGAAGGAGGGTCCTCCTTATAATAGCATCAAGCACTCTAGCAGTAGGAGTGAGATCACTGGGTGTCCTGCTCGACCCCTCGCCGAAAGGCTCTACGAAGTAATGGTGGACTAGATCTGTAGGGGGCACCATACCGCCATGAGGGCATCTGGGAGGCGCTGTCTATCCATAGCAAACCTCATGAAGCTGGCCTGGCTACTCCTAAAGCCTGAGAATCTCTCTGACCCTTGAGCTCATTAGCCTATAATCTCTGCCTCTAAAAGCAAAGTGAATGAATCTGTGTTGCGGCTCAATCCTGAGTGTAGCATAGACCTGACGGACCCAAGATGGAACATATTAGCCTGTCCATCCAAGTAAATCTGTTAGCCCTAGTAGGTAAGATAGGAAAGGGCGAATATGCTCTCCAACTGCTACTATAATGGACTCAATGTTGCACACCATCTGAGATCTGAATACCACCCCACTGTTAAGATATGCATTATAAAAATCCTCCTACAGTGGTGTGTAGAAGCCCTCTGAAGCTCGATCATCCCTCCTCAGTGGGAACCACTACTCAAAGTCCACAAATCTGAGTAGCTACACCTACTTGGCCGTGGTGGCCCTCAAATCCAAGTGAGTCACTGAAGGCAGACCCTGTGGTCTAGGCAGTGGACGAGAACCCCTCCGCTATGTCTCTGACCTTGGTGTGATTGGATCACGGGTATGACTAGAGTAGCGAAACTGTGGCTGAGGTGCCTACTCTATCTCCTCGGCCTACTCTCCCTCCTGAGTCTACTCTGCTGACTATAGCTACTGCTGTGACTTCCCCTGAGGCTGACTCTCATCAATAGCCACATGCCGTCCTCCAACCATGATAGTCCTAGCTAGACCACCATGACGGCACTCAACCTGCTCAAGTACAGCCCTCGTAGATGGAGAAAGCTGATCTACAATAACAACACCACTCCGAGTATCTCCTCTCTCTGCGCGCTCTACGGCCTCTACAACTACAGTTGCTCTCTCTGTATCTATATCAGGGTACTTGCGCTTCTTTGTCGCTAGCTTCTTCATCACCTTGCCCTTTGTATCTGTAGGCTGGCGAGGCAGGGGCCTCGGATCCTCATCACCGAGACCTCCGCCGACATTCTTGACATGAGCCATCTGATGAAGCTGAAAAGAACAACTGCCTTGACAAGAATCAACTGCCAATTGTCACTTTCGAGGCTTGGCCTCAATCCATACTCACGAGCTTAGCCCCGAGTTGACTGACAACTGCCACTGAGACCTCAGAAACACCGACTTGCTGCATGTTAGAATAGATTGGATTTATAAATAATTACAACATATCTAGAGATATGAAACCCTAAGAAAGCAAGCAATATATATGAAATTGGAAATGAGGGCTTGCTACCTGATGAACCGGTGATCCGTAAAGAAGAGGAACGAAATGGGGAACTACTAGATCGATAAAGAGAAGCTAGGGTTCCGGTGAAGTGCTACGACAACAGAGAAGATGCAGGGCAGTGGATTAGGGCATGGCATGGAGCAATGTGGCACAGCGTGGAGAGCAGCTAGGGTTCTGATGAGCCTCTAGTGGTAGCGCTAGCGCATGGATGGTGGAGCAGAGCAGCGCTAGGGCATGGCATGAGTGAGCTGTGGCGGCACAGAGCGTGTGGTGGCGCTAGGGCACGGTGGTGAGGGCGCGGGAGCAGGGCGGCACGGCGAGCTTGCTGCGTGGCTAGGGCACAACAGCGATGACGGCGCTGTGCGGGACACGGGATAGGTCACGTACGGTGGTTATATGGTGGCCCCTAGCGAGATAGAAAAGGAAATGAAGAAGAAGTCCTGAACCCACATGTTTTCTACTGACTAGATGCTCCGATGGCAACGACCAGACGCTACCACCTAGAGTTCGATGGATTCTAGAGAGGTCCAAAACCCCTGGAATCGTGACCAGACGCATTTGATCACACCTGACCGAACACAGCTAGAGTCCGATCCAACTTGTCTCCATCGTCTTCGCTCGACCGGACGTAGGAACGTCATCTGACCGAATGCTGAATAGCACAGTATGGTCACTCCATCGTAGCAGGTTCACTCCCTATAAACTGACCAGACGCTGGACTTCAGAGTTCAGTGCAGCGTCCGATCACTCTTTTTCCAGCAAATCTTCAAAGTCCCTCGTGCTGCCTGTTCCCAATCAAGTCCCAACTCCAATAAGATACAAATAAACACCAATTAGGACTAATGTGAGTGACCTCTCTCAAACCCTTAAAATTTTCAAAATATTTTGCCTTAGGCTATAATTCTTTTTAAGAAAATAGGCAATAAGAGAGCAATTAAATATAAACGACAAAGAAACATTCATGCAAATGCAATTCAATACTTGAAAGTAAATCTAGTTGCTTGTCAAGTTTGGTCCAAGGTTAAGCTTCTTCACTCGCTTTTTGGCGGTTATCTTAACCATGTTAGACAAGCCCTAAGTGCATTACCATAAAGTAAACATGTTGTATATTACAATGCAATGCAAAGGACACCATAAGCTCAATTTTTAGTGAAGTTACTAAAGTCAAGAACATTGAGCTCATTCCGCAATCGGCAAAAAGTCGCCTCATCTAGCGGTTTAGTGAAGATATCCGCCAATTGATCCTCTGTCCTTACACCTTCTAATGATATATCATTCTTTGCAACATGATCTCTAAGAAAGTGATGGCGAATATCTATGTGCTTGGTGCGAGAGTGTTGAACCAGATTATTTGCAAGTTTTACCGCACTTTCATTGTCGCACAAAAGAGGTACTTTTTCTAGAACTACTCTATAGTCTAGCAAAGTTTGTTTCATGTAAAGAATTTATGCACAAAAAGCACCCGTGGCAATGTATTCTGCTTCGGTGGTGATCAAAGCCACACTATTTTGTTTCTTGAAGGACCAAGACACAAGTGATCTACCAAACAAATGGCACCCTCTGAATGTGCTTTTTCTATCAACTTTGCAACCGGCATAATCCAAATTGGAATAGCCAACTAATTCAAATACAACTTCTTTGGGATACCAAAGGCCAATGCTTGGTGTGTGCTTAAGATACCTAAGGATTCTTTTAATGGCAATCAAATGAGTTTTCTTAGGATTAGCTTGAAATCTAGCACACATACACACACTAAACATGATGTCGGGCCTAGATGCGGTTAAATATAACAAGCTACCAATTATAGAGCGATAGAGAGTTTGATCAACCGTGTTACCTCCCTCATCTAGGCTGAGATGTCCATTAGTTGGCATTGGTGTCTTGATTGGCTTACATTCATCCATCTTGAATCTCTTGAGAAGATCATTTGTATATTTCTCTTGAGAGATAAAAATCCCTTCTCTCATTTGCTTGACTTAAAAACCAAGAAAGAATGTAAGCTCTCTAATCATTGACATCTCAAACTCCTTCGATATCAATTCACCAAACTCTTTACAAGAATCTTCATTTGATGATCCAAAGATGATATCATCAACATACACTTGACACATGAAGATGTGTCCATCAAGCTTCTTGGTGAATAGTGTGGTGTCGACCTTCCCAATGGTGAAGCCTTTCTTAATGAGAAAGTCCCAAAGACGCTCATGCCAAGCTCTTGGGCCTTGCTTAAGCCCATATAGCGCCTTGGACAACCTGTAAACATGATTAGGATATCTAGGGTCTTTAAACCTAGGAGATTGATCAACATAGACTAGTTCATTAATAAAGCCATTTAAAAATGCACTTTTCACATCCATTTGATATAATTTCATTTCATGATGTGATGCATATGCAAGGAGGATACGGATGGCTTCTAGTCTTGCAACAGGTGCAAAGGTCTCCCCAAAATCCAAACCTTCAACTTGAGAGAACCCCTTTGTAACTAGTCTTGCCTTGTTCCTCACAACAACGCCTTGATCATCTTGCATATTGCAGAACACCCACTTTATTCCAATGACTCTTGCACCTTTTGGTCACACTTCAAGAGTCCAAACTTCATTGTGGGTGAAGTTGTTCAACTTTTCATGCATGGCATTGATCCAATCTGGATCTTGAAGTGCTTCTTCCACCTTGGTAGGCTCAAAACAAGAGACAAAAGAGTGATGTTCAATAAATGAAGCAAGCTTTTGAGAATGAGTCATTACTCCCTTTGATGGACTCCCTATGATGAGATCTTGTGGATGAGCTTGAAGTAGAGGTGAATTTCTTCTATCAACCACTTGAGGGGGAGGTTGTGGAGCATCAACATCTTGTGCTTGTACCACCATTTGCTCATGGGAGATATGAGTGTCTTTATTTTCTACTCTCCCATCTTTTTCACCATCTTGTGGCACACTTGATGAAGAGGGTGGATTGATCACTTATACATCATCTTCATCATCATTAGGCTTGATGTCTCCAACCAGAATATTCTTCATGACCTCCTTCAATGGTTCATCACCTACATCATCAAGATTCTCATGTGCTCCTTGGGAGCCATTAGATTCATCAAATTCCATATCATATGTTTCTTCAACCAAGCTGGTGGTATGATTAAATACTCTATATGCTTTGGACTTTGATGAGTAACCAATAAGAAAACTAATATCACAACGTCTTTAGAACTTTCCTAGGTGTTGCTGCTTCTTGTAGATGTAGCATTTGCAACCAAACACCCTAAAGAAGGAGACGTCTGGCTTCTTCCCATTGAGCAACTCATAAGGTGTCTTGCCAAGAAACTTTTGAAGGAATAGGCGGTTAGATGCATAGCATGCGGTGTTGATAGCTTCTACCCATAGAGCTTCAGAAGTATTGTACTCATCAAGCATTGTTCTTGCAAGAGTGATCAATGTCTAGTTCTTCCTCTCAACTACACCATTTTGTTGAGGAGTATATGTTGAGGAGACCTCATGCTTGATCCCAACTTCATCATAATAGGCTTCTATGTTTGTGTTGTTAAATTCTTTGCCATTGTCACTTCTAATCTTCTTGAGCTTCACTTCAAATTCATTTTGTGCTCTCTTGTTAAATTTCTTCAAGCATGATGCAACTTTAGATTTATCATGAAGGAAAAATACCCATGTGTATCTTGAATAGTCATCAATAATCACAAGACAATAAAGATTTTCTCCCAAACTCTTGTATGTTATTGGTCCAAATAAGTCTATGTGAAGGAGCTCTAGCACTCTTGTGGTTGACATGAAAGCTTTTTTTGGATGAGTATTTGCAACTAGCTTGCCGGCTTGACATGCACTACAAAGCTTGTCTTTCTCAAATTTTACATCCTTCAACCTCTCACCAAATCATTCTTCATTAGCTTCTTGAGTCAGCTCATCCTAACATGAGCAAGTCTTCTATGCCATAGCCACCCAAGTGTTGTTTTGGTGAATAGGCAAATCTTCAAATTCGCATCTTTGGAGGTGAAGTCCACAGATATAGGTTGTTGTATCTAAATCCTTTGAATATCACTTGATCATCATCCTTCTTAGATACAACAACTTTCTTCTCGGTAAACAAGCATTGGAAGCCAAGATCACACAATTGTCTAATGGATAGCAAGTTGAAGCTCAATGTATAGCACATTTGAGATAGAATGATCATTTGATATTACCACTTTGCCCAATCCTTTAACCTTGCCCTTTGAATTATCTCTAAATGTGATTCTTTCTTGTTCATCTACTTCTTCATCTAGTGAGGTGAACATACAAGGATCATCGGACATATGTTGTGTGCAACCACTATCAATAATCCAATGACTTTCACCGGTCTTGTAGTTCACCTACACACAAGAGATAAAGCTTTAGGAACCCAAACTTGTTATGGGCCCTTCACCTTCTCAACAAGTGACTTTGCTACCCAAATTTTTTTAGGCCTATTCTTATTGGGAGGTCCTAAGAACATGACTTTCATCTTCCCACTAGAATCATTTCTAAGCATGTAATGAGCATTGAAAGCAAAGGGTCTAGCATTCTTGGGCAAGGGTTGTGGTGGTGCAGTTTGGCACTCATGGGCAAAGTGGCCTTCTTGTCCACACTCAAAATATCTCTTTGGCTTTAGCTTTGACTTGTGTTGTTGTTGAGCTTGAGCCTTCTTCTCTTGGTTTACCAAGTACCCAATGCCACTTCTATCCATCTTCATGATGGTGTTCATTAGTAGCTCACTTTGAAGATGCTTGCCTCTTGTGAACTTGCTCAATCCAATCTTAAGATGCTCTTTCTCCAACTTGAGCTTCTTGTTCTCTTCCTTGAGAGCATCATTATTTTTCTCTTCCTTGAGCTTCTTATTCTCTTCTTTGAGCTTCTCATTCTCAAGAATCAAATTACTATCATGATTAAGAGTTTCTGGCATAATAGTGTTGTGGCTTTTGATCTTTTCAAGATCTTTCTTGAGCTTTTCATTGTCATTCTTGAGCTTTACAAACTCATCATAATCTTTGGTCTCAACCACTTGCTTGCCCTTACTACTAGAACTTTGCTCAATGCTCTTAATGATCAAATCATCACATGATGTAGCTATATCAATATTAACAACATTGTTAGTAGCATCATGTGGCTCATTGGATAAATATTCTTGAGCAATGACAAGATTATCATGATTAATCTTAAGAGTAGTATATTCTTCTTTTAGCATGTTGTGGCTAGTGATGAGCTCATTGTGTATCCTCTCAAGTTTATCATGTTTATCTTTAAGCTGTTTCTTAGAAGATTTGAGCTCCTTGAGTTTTGATGATATAGCATCATTTGCTTCTCTAAGCTCAACACTAGTCTTTTTGGCTATATCACATTTAGCTAAAAGAGAATCATTCTTAGCTTCTAGTTTTTCATTCTTAGCTCTACTCTTTCTAATGATCTTAGTGTATTGATTTAGTAATTTAACAAGATCATCATAAGGAGGTGATTCATATTCATCATCATCACTATCGCTATCATCATTGCTAGCATGTTCGTCACCACTACTATCATCATTTGATACCTTGCGATCACCCTTAGCCATAAGGCATAGGTGTGTAGAGGATGATGGCAGTGGTGGCAGTGAAGATGATGAAGAGTCAATAACAATGGTGGCCACCTTCTCGTTGTCACTATCATCATCAGATGAGCCACTAGATGAATCAATGTCCATGAGCCAATCACCGACGATATATGCCTTTCCACTTTTCTTCTTCTTGTGGAAGTCCTTCTTGCCATCTATCTTCTTGTATGGCTTGTTTTCTTCTTCTCATCTTCTTCTTCATTGCTTGAGTCATCTTTCTTGTCCTTGTACTTGTTCTTGAACTTGTCTTTCTTGGGCTTGGTGCATTGGTATGCTAGATGACCAAGTTCTCCATAATTGTAGGAATCCATCTCAGAGATTAGCTTTCTTCTAGAGCTAGTGAAGAACTTCTTCTTGCCATCAAACTTGATGCCACTCTTGTTGAGCTTCTTTAGCATCTTGGCGGTTCTTCTCACCATGAGAGCAAGACTTGCATCATTAATTTCATCATCACTTGAGCTCTCATACTCGAGCTTTGCTTTGCCCTTCTCTTGGCTTGCTTTGAATGCTAAGTCTTTTTGTTTCTTCTTAGTAGAGGATGAGCCATCTTGTGGTGTGATGTGCATGTATATCTCATGAGCATTGATCTTTCCCAAGATTTATGTTGGTGTAGCGGTGAAAAGATCACCTTGATGAAGCACGGTCACAATATGCCCATATTTATCAATGGGGAGGACACTTAAGATTTTTCTTACAACATTGGATGGTTGCATTTGAGTGAGTCCAAGCCCATTGACTTTCTCTACAAGAACATTCAAACATGAGTATATCTCATTAGCACATTTTTTAGGAAGCATCTCAAAAGAGTTAAGCTTTTTTATGACAAGATGATAGCGTTCCTCATGCTCACTCTTTGTTCCCTCATGGAGCGCACAAACGTCCGACCATAGTGCATGGGTGTCCTTGTGGTTCCTCACCTAGTTAAACACATCTTTACAAAGGCCTCAAAGATGGTGTTTTGAGCCTTTGCATTCTATTTCTCATAGTTCACCTCATCGCCTTGTAGGTGTGTAGCATCCCAAGGTTTTGGGAAGCCTTGTGAGGCGGCTGTAAGTATTCCAACATCTAGAGCTTCTAAATACGCCTCCGTGCGGATTTTCCAATATGGAAAATCATCCTCCTCAAAGATAGGAGGTGGTCCATCCCTGTGAGATATCTTTCTCTAGATGGTTAAGTCTAATTCGTGAGCATGAGGCTCTGATACCAATTGAAAGGATCAAGATTCCCAAGAGGGGGGGTGAATTGGGCTACTTCTAAATTTCTTTACAATAATTAAGTCCTACGGTTAGCCCAATTAACCCCTTATGCCTAGAAAGTGTTTCTATTGATCTACCGCACAAAAGTTTAGCAGCCTATGTTCCAATCCTACTCTAGCATGGCAATTCTATGAGTGTAAATGACAAGAATTGAATTACTCAAAGTAAATGCTCAAAGTAAAGAGAGAAGGAGAAACACAATGATGTTTTGCTGAGGTATCAGAGAGTCACTACTCCCCACTAGTCCTCATTGGAGCACCCACACAAGGGTGTAGCTCCCTCTTGATCCATGCAAGGATCAAGTGCTCTCTACGGGTTGATTCTTTGACACTCTGTCGTGGTGAATCACCCACAACCGCTCACAACTTGAGTTGGGTCATCCACAAGCTCCGCCGGATGATCACCAAGCTCCCAATCACCACCAAGCCATCTAGGTGATGGCGATCACCAAAAGTAACAAGCACGAACTCTCACTTGACCACAACAAGCCTAATGAGAAGGGGGGATGCACACTTTGCTACTCTTGCTTTCACTAATGAGGTCTCTCTTTGGGATTCTCAAATCTCAATCACCTCACTAGGACCTTGCTTTTCTTAGCACTCTCAAAGGTGTTTCTTAGCTATTGAAATGAGCAAAAGTACCCCCTCACACGAATAGAGGAAGTATTTATAACCTTGGTTGAAAAACAAACTGTTATGTGCCTCTACGGGGTGACCGAACACTCCAGTCAGTTCTCCCTAAACTCTAGTGTTTAAGTTGTGACCGGACGCTGGACAGCGTTCGATCAATACTGACCGGATGCATCCGGTTATGATTTTCCCTCTCTAGAACCTTACTAGAGTCAACCGAACGCTGAGACCCAGCGTTCGGTCACTCACCTCTCAGCGTCCGATCGCACCAAATGAAATCACCTTGATCAAATGAACTGAACGGACTCTACGTCAGCGTCCGGTCACTCTAGAACCAGCGTCCGGTCAGCATTTGACCCTCCATTCACTTCCAACTCTCAATCATACGTAAATGAAGTTTGCTCCAATGGATCTAAGGGCTTTTAGGAGCTACCTAGTGCTAGATTTAGCAAGTGTGCACCACACCTAACTCACTAGACTCACCTAGGTCAAGCTACCCGTCCATACCCCCCTTAATAATATGGCCAAAGGAAAAAAACAAAGTCCTAAACTACTCTAAGTGTCTCTTCAACACCAAACGACACTTAGAACTAGTCCATCCTTAACCTTGTCGTCCATCCTTTGAAAACCAAAACGATTTCCATCGTAGGGGCATGACCATCATGATTGCCCAATCGATCTCCATTACTATGACCTAACTTAATTGTCTATGCAAAACACACGTTAGTCATAGTAATCATGTATTGTCATTAATTACCGAAACCCAACTAGGGACCTAGATGCTTTCAGTGGTGATCAGACCACTCGGACGTAGAGTACCGTGATGTCCGAGTGATTGGATGACGATGATGTTCTGGTGGCTCCTCCACCGAGCATGAAGGTGTCTCCACGTAGCACGCGTGTGGAGGGACAATCGAAGGTGGGGGAGGGAGTCCCCCAAAAGCAGGCATTGGAAGCCCCCGAGCAGCAGGCGAAGGGAATCCTCAAGGAGCAGGCGAGGGGAGCCCCGGAGCGGCGGGCAGAGGAGAGGCTGATGGTGGAGACCGTGGGACCTCCACCCCAAGACGCTGGCATCAACCCCAAGGCCGTGGCTAGGGGCTCTGGTAGGTAGCGCCGGTTCAGAAAAATCTACTAGAAAGCCGCTACGTAAGTACCCTTGTCTTGGAGTTATTTGGTTGTCATATCCTTATCTCTTTTGGTGACTGACATGCTAGTCTGATGTAGCGCAAGGCATGTGGAGGACCTGACCCTACCCGTCTAGACTAACAAACAGCCAAGGGCTGGTCCTAGGGCAGAAGCAATACCGGTGGCTCCCATCTCAGAGTCCCTGAGTGCTCGGCAGGCGGTGGAGGAGTCAATCGCCCTTGCTAGCAGACTTGGCGGCGGCGAACAGTTGGCGCCAATGATGGGCGGGTCGACAATGGTGCCTGGTGCAATGGCAAAAACCACTGGGTCTTCAGCAGCAAACACAGGAGATGCCGGTGCTGTGCCTGAGTCTAGGGCAGCAAAGCCGGTGATGCTCGAGGAGCAAACGGTGCCCCCTGAGGCATCATAGGGCATGGTCGGACCCTCTATCTAGCCACCGAGCCCCTAGGTGGTGCCTCTAGCTACGATGGAGGATGACATGGTAGAGGAGATCGAGCGTGATGAACCTCAACCCCAAGCTATCCAAATCCTCCGCAAGTGCAACGATGAGGTAGTGGTTGTTGAGGAGGAGGACACCACAAGGGAGCTCAAGAGACTAGAGTCCTCCCTTGCTAGAGTGATGAAGCAGATCAAGGTCAGTACTGCATCTCACATGTTCATCTTTGAAGTTGGAGATTGTTATTCTTCATAATCTTGGCGTTTTTGCAGGGGATAACTTGGACTACTGAGCAGCGGTGCCAGTTGATAAAGAGGATGGAGCCCCTCATTGAGGAGAATGAAAAACTCAAGGAGGCAATGAACCTTATGGAGAGAAACATCTAGAGGGCCCAGCGCGAGCGCGAC
Source organism: Miscanthus floridulus (assembly GCF_019320115.1). Classification (NCBI taxonomy): domain Eukaryota; kingdom Viridiplantae; phylum Streptophyta; class Magnoliopsida; order Poales; family Poaceae; genus Miscanthus; species Miscanthus floridulus. The sequence goes on along the minus strand of NC_089585.1, from coordinate 21,466,517 downwards.
CTTGTTGAGCCCAACATGCGGGACCTAGAATACTAGAAGGGCATCCTGTCCGAGCAGCTGGCGGCTACATCTGAGTAGCTACAGGGCAAGTCCGAGCAGCTAGCCACTATCTCCGAGTAGCTAGCGAGTGCTTCCATGCAACTAGAGTGGAAGTCCGAGTAGCTCAGGAACGTATCCGAGCAGAAAGCAGGTATGGCGTATCGATGAATATGCTTTGTTTTGGTGAACAGCCATATCTTTGGTGATGACTATTTTGCTTGTAGAACAAGATGTAGAGCTCGGCCAGTTGTGCTAGACCACCGAGCAACTCTGAGAGGAGAAGCCGAAGGAGTCAGGGCGAGCAGACAAATCGACCGAGGAGCTAAACGGTGAGTACTTTTTGGTCGAAGTTACCGTTAGAGTAATTTCCTTGCCTGATGGAACCTTGTAATGCTTGCAGACTACCGTCGAAGGGTCAAGGCATAGTTTGATGTGCTAGAGCAGGAGGTCAGGACCCAAAGGGAAAAATTCAACGCCATAGTCACTGGGGTCAAACCGGTGCTCGACTACATTGACCTAGAGGCAGCTCCTCAGATTGAGGGAAGGTCGCCACATTCGGACACCATCATCAAGAGGTGCAAGGCGGTGTGGGGAGAACTTCAAGAGCTTCAACCGTGACGCTGTTGTTACCGCCATTACTCACGCCCTTGTGGTGGTCCAGTCCCACTACCCAGCCATTGACCTTCAAGCGATTGGAGCTAGATTTGCCATAGGGATGGGTGAGGTGGAGCACTAGTAGCTAGAGGATGAGGGGGAGGACACAGTGAAGAAACTGGCTGGCGACATCGACATGTTTGGTGAGACAGACGGCGATGGTGAAGCTCAGTGATCAGCTTGGAGAATCACGCTGTATTAACTAGAAGTAGTTAGAATGCGCAAGGGCACAAATAGGCATTTATGTATATGTATAAATGCTAACATGTGCATGTTTATGCAGTTTGTAATGTTGTGGTGAAGAAATTATTATAGTATTAACCCTAACGCAATTATACGCAGTATAAGTAGTGTCTGAGTAGTTAGTTCGTTACTGAAATCTTTGGCCTTAGCTAGCTCATAGTCCATAACATTAAGCACGGAGCCTGTGCACGTGTAGGAGGAATAGGCGTGACCAAGGAACCATAGCCAACCACCCATAACGCAGAGCATAGAGCCCATAGCACATGTAGGGAGAGATCGGTGACTGGGTCTTCTCCATAGAGAACAGAGCGAAATGTGTGCTGCTCGGCGGTTAGTGAAATAACTTGGAGATATACGTAGTATTAGTGGCATCCAAGCAGTTAGGTCTCTACTATGCTCTTGGCCTTGGCTAACCCATAGTCCATAACATCGAGCACGGAGCCCGTGCATGTGTAGGAGGAATAGGCATGACCAAGGAACCATAGCCGACCACCCATAACGCAGAGCATGGAGCCCGTAGCACATGTAGAGAGAGATCAGAGACTAGGTCTTCTCCATAGAGCGTAGAACAAGACATATGTTGCTCGTTGATCGGCGAAATATCTTGAAGATTTAGAGAAAAGTGTTCGGTGATTTGGAGAAACCTGTTCTGCAAAATACGTTGGAGATTTGGAGAAACATGGTTGGTGATTTGGAGAAACCTGTTCGGCAAAATAGATTGGAGATTTGGAGAAATGTGGTCGATGATTTGGAGAAAACCTGTTTGGCGAAATACATTGGAGATTTGGAGAAACGTGGTCAGCGATTTGGAGAAAATCTGTTCAGCGAAATACATTGGAGATTTGGAGAAACATGGTCAGTGATTTGGAGAAAACCTGTTCGGCGAAATACATTGGAGATTTGGAGAAATGTGGCAGAGCAGTTATGGCGATCTCGTACTGGAGTTCGTTAAGGAGTAGCTTAGAGCTCGACGACTGTAAGTGGAGATGAAATCATAATGGAGAAAAATGGAGACAAATTATGGCAACCAAAACTTTATTCATCATGAAGTGGAGAATATATATCTGAAGCGTTTCAAGGATAGAAACGTATAAGGTGCTCGATGTGCCATGAGTTGGGGACATCAATTCCGTCTAAGTCACATAGGTGATAAGACCCTAGTCGGGTAACCTCTTTGACAACATAAGGCCCTTCCTAGGGGGAGGAGAGCTTGTGCATCCCTTTAGTTTTTTGCTTTCTGCGGATAACGAGGTCACCGATAGCAAATGAACGACCTTTGATGTTGTGGTTGTAGTATCTCCGCAAGCCTTCTAGATATTTGGCTGTGCAAACATAGGTGATCAGGTGTTCCTCCTCAGCCCTGTCGATGTCCTCTATCTGAACAACTATGGCTTGCTCTTCATCATAATGTTCCACCCTAGGTGCTCGAAAGGCAATGTCTGCGGGTAGTATGGCTTCTGAGTTGTAAACCAACAAATATGGAGATACACCGATATTGCGACTAGCTTGAGTGCGCAGTCCCTAGACCATAGCCGGTAGCTCTTTGAGCCATCTGCTTGGATGCTTTTCTTCTTTCTAATATAGCCTCTTTTTGAGGGCATCAAAGATCATGCCGTTTGCCCGTTCGACCTGGCTGTTGGCTCTGGGATGTGCAATGAAGACATATTTGACGGAGATGCATCGGTCTTTGCAAAAGTCCCAAAAATGATGACCAGTGAATGTTGTTCTGAGGTTGGTGATGATGCTGTTCAAGAGGCTGAATCTATGGATGATATCTTTGAAGAGCTCGACTGCTTTCTTTGTAGTAGCTGAGACAAGCGGTTTATACTCAATCCACTTGGAGAACTTGTTAATGGCGACGTATACATACCGAAAACCACCTAGCGCTAGCTTAAAAGGCCCGATCATATCCAGTCCCCAGCATGCGAAGGGCTAGGAAGCTAGAATGGTCTACAGTTCTTATGCCAGCACGTGTATTTGCTTGGTGAAAAATTAGCATCATTCGCAATGTTGGATGAGGTCTTCTGCATTGGAGATGGCCGTGTGCCAGTAAAAACTAGCTCAAAAAGCTTTGCTGACCAGGTTTCTCGAGGCCACGTGGTTGCCACAGGAACCACACTAAATTTCGAGAAGTAGCTTCACTCCCTCTTCTTGGGTGATGCATTTCTGTAGTATCCCTTCCTTGACACTTTTCCTCATCAAGTTGTCGTCCACCAGCATATAATGCATGCTTCGACGGATTAGGCATTCGGTTTTAGTCTTATCGGCGGGTACTTCGGTGCTAGTGAGGTACTTGATGAACTGTTCCCTCCAATCGGCGGACGACGAAGGTACCGTAGGTACCAGCTGCTCGGTGGGGGGGAATTTCTTGAACTTTTTTCTCTTCCTTAATGGATGGTGCTAGTAGATCTTGAATGAAAACCCTCAGCAGAATTGCAGCGTGAGAGGAGCCTAACTTGGATAGGTGGTCGGCGAGCTGATTTTGATCGCGTAGCATGTGGTGATACTCGATACCATAGAACTTCTCTTCTAGCTTCCTAATTTTGGCATAGTATGCATCCATCTTCTTACTAGAGCAGGACCAGTCTTTGTTGAGCTGGTTGATGACCAGCGTGGAGTCCTCATATACCATGATGCGTTTAACGCCAAGCTCGACGGCTATACGGAGTCTGTGGAGACATGCTTCGTATTCGATGACATTGTTGGAGGCCAGAAAATGTATCCAAAGAACGTATCAGAGCTTATGCATGGTCAGCGTGATGAACAGAATGTCCGCACCAGCACCATTGATGTTGAGGGCGCCGTCGAAGTACATCACCCAGTGCTCGGGGCAAGTAGCGGTGATGAGCTCTTGAATCTCGGTCCACTCAGCGATGAAATCAGTGAGAGCCTGAGACTTGATGGTAGGCCTGCTTCAGAATTCAATGGAGTAAGTGCCAAGCTCAATAGCCCACTTGATGATGTGGCCGTTGGCCTCTTTGTTGTGGAGAATGTCCCCCAGAGGGAACTCAGTGACCACGGCGATCTTGTAATACTCGAAGTAGTGGCGGAGCTTGCACGACATAATCAGGATGGCGTATAGCAGCTTTTGGACCTGAGGATAACGAGTCTTGGGCTCGTTAAGGACCTCGCTGATGAAGTATATCAGACATTGCACCTTATAGGCGTGCCCTACCTCCTCGCGTTCAACCACAATGGCTATGCTGACAACGTGAGAAGTAGTGGCGATGTAGATTAGGAGAGTTTCATCTGGCCATAGCACCGTCATGATTGGAGGCTTTATTAGGAACAACTTGGGATGCTCGAAAGCTATGTCTGCCCCCTCTGACTAGGAAAAGCGCTCGGAGGCCTTGAGGAGTTTAAAGAACGGTAGCCCTTTTTCACCGAGGCGCGATATGAAGCGGCTTAAAGCAGCCATGCAGCCTGTAAGCTTCTGTATATCCTTAACGCATGTTGGCCATTTCATGTTGGTGATGGTGAAGACCTTGTTGGGGTTGGGCTCGATGCCACAGGCGCTAACGATGTAGCCCAGCAGTATACCAGATGGAACTCCAAAGATGCACTTTGAAGGGTTCAGCTTCTATTGGTACCTTTTTAGGTTGGTGAATGTTTCCTCGAGGTCGACGATAAGATTATCGGCGGTCTTAGACTTGATGACCACATCATCAATGTATGCCTCGATGTTGTGGCCGATCTATTGATCGAGGCACATACAGATGGCCCTTTGATAGGTCACCCCGACATTCTTGAGTCCAAAGGACATGGTGGTGTAGCAGTACGCATCGAAGGGCATGACGAACGATGTCTTGATCTGGTCTTCTTCCTCAATGGAAATCTAGTGATAGCTGGAGTAACAGTCAAAGAAGGAGAGTAGTTCATAGCCGGCGGTGGAGTCTACAACCTCATCTATCCGAGGTAGACCGAAGGAGTCTTTAGGGCAATGTTTGTTAAGATCAGTGTAATCAACACACGTTCTCCATTCTTTATTCTTTTTTTGAACGAGAACCGAGTTTGCTAACCACTCAAGATGATACGCTTCCTTTATGAATCCGACAACTAGGAGCCATTTTATTTCTACCCTAATAGCCTCCTTGTCTGGAGTGAATCGGTGGAGTTTCTGCTTGATCGGTTTGGCGGTCGGTGAGACATTCAAGGAGTGCTCGATCTTCTCCCATGGTACCCCCCGGCATGTCTGTAGGTTTCCAAGCAAACACGTCGGCATTGGCACATAGGAAGGAGACGAGCATGCTTTCCTATTTGGGGTCGAGGTGAGCCCCAATCGTCGAGGCCGAGGCTGACCTCCTTGGTTTCCTTGGACTTGGTAGAGGCACGAGGAGGCTCCAATGATGGGATCTCTAGGTCATCGGTGGGCACCGTCTTAGCGTCGATGACCACACTAGCCATCTAGATGGAGAGGTTAGTGGCTTCGACGAGGGCGAGACTCTCTATCTCATAGGCGTAGGCGATGGAGAGGTTGGCCCATAGGGCTAGGACTCCTACAGGCAATGGCACCATCAGCACCAGAAAAGTGTAGTGCGGTACAACCATGAACTTGGCCAGAGCTGGTCGACCAAGTATGGCATGATATGCGGTGTTGAAGTCAGCGATGTAGAAGTTGATGTGCTCGATGCGGTAGTTGCTTACCATGTCGAACTGTACTGGTAGGGTGATCTCTCCAAGCGGTTTGGATACCCTGCTAGGTACCACACCCCAAAAGGAGGAATCTAAGGGTGTGAGATCTGTTATTCCGAGGCCCAACTTCTTTAGGGCTCCGGCGAAGAGGAGATTCAGAGCGCTCCCATTGTCGACGAGCACTTTTCTAAAAAGCACTTTCTGGATGATTGCGTCAAGGATGAGGGGGAAACACCCTATGTAGGGCATGTCCGCCCACTGGTTGGCCCTACTGAAGGTGATGGGGACCTCAGACCATGGGCGATAGCTAGGGTTTGCGGCGTCGTCTTCCATAGTGACGGCGAACACCCACCGGGCGGTGAGCTTCTATTCTCTTCTGCTTTTGGTGGAGGTGAGGCCCCCAAAGATGATGGCGACCACCTTGTCATGGTCCTAGAAGGCATTATTATTGCCCCCAGGTGGTCGGCGGCCTCCGGCTCCGTTGTTGGTGTCGTCGTCTAGCTTTTTGTCCTGGAACTCCTTAGCCAAACTGAGGCAGTCCTTCATCTTATGCCTAGTGTTCTTATGGAGAGGGCATGGGCCATCGAGGATCTTCTTGTATTGCTCGTCGTAGTTGCGCTTGGCACGAGGTTCATTAACGACGGCGACGATGTGGTCTAGGCGATGGCGGTGATTTTTACCAGGCTTGGGTCCTTCTAGCTGATCACGACCGCTGTCACGATGGTAACTGCGATCGTTATAGCGGCGGTCATTGTGGCATCGGTCGATGACTACACGCATCCTCGTTGAAGCGCACCTCAGCTTCCTCGGTGTCGACGTACTAGTTGGCGGTCATGATCATCTCGCCAATCCCTATGGGTGGCTTGCGGTTGAACTTGGAGCAAAGCTCACGGTGATGGAGTCCTTGAATGAAGGCGGTGATGACCTTAGCTTCCGTGATGTTGGGAATATAATTCCTCATCTCAGAAAAACGTCTGATGTAGGTACAGAGGAGCTCGGACGACTTCTGGTTGATGCAGTTGAGATCGTGCTTGGTGCCCGGCCGAGTATACGTAGCCATATAATTGTCGGTGAAGACTTTTTTAGCTCTTCCTAGGATACGATGGAGTCTAGGGCAAGGCTTGTGAACCAGTTCATGGCGGTTGGCATGAGCATGATGGGAAGATAGTTTGCCATGACGCTGGTGTCTCCTCCGACGGTGCGGACAGCAGTGGCGTAAGCTTGTAGCCACTATGTTGGGTTCATCCTTCCTTTGTTGGGCTCGACCCCAGTGGTTTTAAAACCACAGGGGCACTGAAGTGTTTAGAGCGCCCTTGTGAATGCTGGGGGCCCTTCGGGGTTGTCGATGCCGTCATCTATAGCATTGCCAGCGTTGAGCGGCTCGAGAGCTAAGTCCGAGTTACCATACTCTTACTCGTACTCCTAGCGGTGGTGTACTTCTTCTTCATGGCGATCGAAGCGGCATTCGTTGATACGTCATTGTGCATCTCAGAGATTGTTGAGGTGCATTCAGACGTCCTGGTCATGTTGGCGGTGGTGTTCAATGCGGTTGCCCCTAGCTCCACCCTAGAGGGGTTGCCTATCATTGTGATGCTGGTTGGTGAAGCGACTTGGGTGGCGATCAGATCTTGGCGTGGCTGATCGGTGAATCGAGGTTGTGGAGTATGGAGGTCTCTGATCCTAGCGGATCTCATTGACCTGACAGTGCGTCGCTTTAAGCATGGCGGCGACCTTGGCGACCTCGGGTGTCTGCGGGAGCCGAGCGAGCTCATTGGCGGCCACTGCCAGATTGGTTCTTGGGGTCTTGTAGACGTCATGGCTGTCAACGCAAACAAACTCATCGTCGAGATTGTGTTGGAGTGGCCTTCCTTGCGAGTCAAGTTGCTGCTCAGCCATCGCAAGGGCGACCTCATTTTCTCGGCGCTGCACACGGTTGACGTTTTGGTTCTCATGAGCGGCATGTTCCTCCTTGGTTTCACCGTTCCGAGGGGGGCTATTGACGCTGACATTGAAGATTGTGCCGCCACAGAACAGAGGGAGAGGTAGTAGTTCGGTGGTGGTTTCAGCGATGGTCTCCGTAGAGCATTGGGACTCGAAGTCTAGATTCTCCTCTAGGATGGTTTGGAGGGATGCTTCTAGACGTCGGCCGACGTGTAGCATGTTGACGGCTGGCGAAGGCTGGTTGGCGATCTGATCGGCGAAAGGATGGACGTCTCCAACCTGGTCGGCAAATTTGCCCCTAGAGTTTTTCGAGTAGCCTCCGACAGATCTAGATCGGAGGGTGGTCGGTGCTAAACCAGAGTATCCAGAGCTAATTCAGCGATGGAGATGCAATCGATGAGCTTTAGACCAACCTGATCGATGGATGCGATCATATCGTCATTGTTGATCTACCACCTCTGGTAGCGAGGAAGTGGGCGGCGAGTTGTCGATGAAGGCGACCTCAGAGGCGGTTCCGAGATCGGATCTGCGGTTGTAGGTGTTGGGGTGATCGGTGCAGAATCGATCTGCACTGGCTCGATGATGATCCACGAGATCGATCCGATCGTGAAGATCTAGTCGGGCTGCGGGAGGGACGAAGTGCCTGTGGAAAAAGCCATCTTGTTCGACAAGGAAACAGCACGCACACCCCTACCTAGCGTGCCAACTGTCGATAGAATATCGTCGACAGTCCTCCGAGGGGTATCCCATGAAGGTAGATTGATCGGCAGAGAAGCGTGTAATTAAGAACAAGAAGGCAACAGAGACACATGAGTTAGACAGGGTCAGGCCGTCAGTATGACGTAGTACCCTACTCTTGTGTTCTGTTGGATTATATTGGCTAGCGTATGATATTGCGTGCGTTTAGAGGGGGTCCCTACCCGTCTTATATAGTCTAGAGGACAGGGTTACAAGTCGGTTAGATCTGAGAGATAATCGGAAAGTAATAACAGATTACAGGAATCATGGAATCATACGTATCCTAACAGATCTCGTAGTATCTTCAGGATATCTTCCTAGTGTCTTGCGGTAGGCGCCGAGCAGAGTCATGCCCCGCAAGGCTTCGTCTTATGGGCTGGGCCGCCCCTGAGGGCGCAGCTCATGTGGTTTGTCGTGGGTGTCCAGGGTCGTACCCCTCAGTCTCCTTGAGCGCGTCGAAGCCGAATGACTCCACGGGGGTGGGCAGCGGGGACGGGGATGGGGACGGCGAGATGGCGCGGAGGGAGGTGGTGGTGGGCTGGCGGTCGGGGCCGGCTGCCACGAGGGTGGACCTCAGGGCAGGGGCAGGGCTTGAGCCCTGGCCGGCGGGGGTTCCGGAGAGCCGGAGAGGTGAGGAGGACGAGGAGAGAGACGGGTCCATGACCTCTGGACGGACTGGGGAAGCGGAGACCGAAAGCCGGGTGGCGAGATTCGCGGGGAAGCGGCGACGGAAGACGAGCAACGGGGAGACACTCGAGTGGAGGAGTGCTCGTTTATAGTACTCCGCCTTACCGCAGCGGTTGGTGCGGCGCCGGTGCTTGACGTTGACGGGAACATGAGGCCCAAGTTGTTAGTGGGACGAGACAAAAGTGGTGACAAAAACTGGCGAGTGACGATGCTGCCACTGGCGCACGGGGCCCACATGGCTCGATGCCGTCGAGGAGGACGACACAGTCGTCATATGGTCATGGAGACCGACATGTGGGCCTGGGCGTCGCCGTGGCGTGGATTCCAGATTCCACGACGCTGATACGTTGGCACCGATCGGGTGGCAGTGGAACCTCGGCGCAGATCAGCCCTTGGCCGGGTTGGTCGTTGCCCATGGTGGTTCGTCGTGGAGCGGGAGGACACATCATCAAGTAGCTACAGACATGAGACATCCCGTTCGCCGTCCGGGTCTCTGCTTCTTTACACCCCATCAGTCCATCATGGGCCAATCCGAACGCGTCGATGACAAGTGGACCCTTTACCCCGGAGCTGTGAACTCCGTTGCTTTTCCCGGACAGCTACCGGTACCTCCCCTCACTGCTCTGCTGCTGGCTAGTGAGGAAAAATAAAAAGGACCAGCACTCTTTTGAATGATATGGAGAAATCTCTATCAACTGAACAGAGTAATTCTCATTAAAAATGAGCTACCCAGAAGCTGGCTTGTTCGACTTCTTTTTTAGTCGGAATAGTATTTTTCTTTCAAACAATTTAATTAGAATAGTGTTTTTAGCTAGTTTCAGCCAAAATTCAGCCAGCCGAATGGGGCCACTGAGCTGTTGATCACTTTTGATGCTGGACAGAAATCCATTGTTCGTCACTAGGGCCGGCACTATGCATGCTGCAATCTGACCCTTGCAGGCGCGCATGGACCGTTCTTTTATTAAAACTTTAGAAGCCTTGAACATGTCATCTGCAGTTAGAGATGCAAGTGGGATAGCCCGCAAACTTACATATAGGCTTAATTTGCGGGTTTCCAGCGGCAACCCGCAAAATTAAGTCCATACCGAGTTAATTCACGTGCATCCCTATCTACAGTGCAGCAACTACAGCTTCTTCCACTGCTTGATCTTTTGAGCTGAATGCACTTCTAGACCTAAGACCTGAATTGAATTAGATGGGACAGCCTTTGTCTAGGCTGAGCATTGTTTTATTTAAATTAGGCCTTGTTTAGATTACAAGTTTTTTCACTCTCTCTTCATTACATCAAATCTTTGACATATGTATGGAGTATTAAATGTAGATAAAAAAATAACTAATTACACAGTTTGATTGTAAATTACGAGACGAATCTTTTGAGCCTAGTTAGGCCATGATTGGATAATAATTGTCAAATACAAACGAAAGTGCTACAGTACCAAACACTGATTTCTAACCTCAATCTAAACAAGGCCTTAATCGAATGGGCAGGCTCCAGCTACTAAGCTAGGAGGGTAGTATATAGTATATACAGTACTACCATACTAAGCGCGTGTTCGGTTCCTATCCAAAATCCCAAAAAGTGCTACAATACGCATCACATCGAATCTTACGATACATGCATGGAGTATTAAATGTAGACGAAAAAAACTAATTGCACAGTTTGGTTAGAAATTACGAGACGAACGTTTTGAACCTAATTAGTCCATGATTGAACACTAATTATCAAATAAAAACGAAAGTGCTACAGTAACCCGAATTTCTAAATTCACCCACTAAACACGCGCTAACTGCTAATTGGGCATGTGAAGATGCCAGAGATGCGGATATTCGAAGTGGTTACCCCTCCCCACCAGTCACCATCCATGTGATGAGCACTAGCTATCACTATGCCGATCTCGCATTGTCGTTTCCTTAGTTTTTATAATCTGGCAAAGCATTGTGTCCTTGTCAATGGTGGTTAAAACAAACAAATTAACATGCCAAAGGCACTAAAGTATCTAATGTCATGTTAGCCTGATCGCAACCTCCGAACTTGGCCATCCTTTCATGGCGTGTGTTGACCTCTACATCGATCGGACAAAAACATAAAACTGCCGCGGCTGCGGACTTTGCATGATAGACCATTGTTGCCTCCGATCTACAGATCTCAAAAGCTGAACCCGGTCTTTCGCTCTTTAGAACATTTTAGCTCCATTACATGGATTGCAAAAGACCAGGGTCTCTTTCTCGATCGATCCGAAGAGGGATCAGACTTTGGAAGCATGGTGCGCGCTCGGATAATACGTGCCGTTCCTGAGAGCACTGTAAATTTATTGTAAAGTAATATGCTGCTCTCTCTCTCTACGTATGGCAGGAGCAGACGTCGAAAGGCTTCTCTGCCGTCCTGATATGTCTATGTACTTATAACACCCTCAGTGTTACACTGTACAGCTTTTGTTAAAACACTGCATGAGCATCATACGTATGTGTAAATGTGTGTAATATAGGGTGTAAAGCAACATACGAAACTTGAAACGTTTATCGGAAGCACGAAACGAATTTTATATTTCATGTCGCGTTGTATCACTTAGTGTTCTAAATGAATTTTTATTGAACGCTAATGTTATAGAATGCATATATGCAATTTTGGTAAAGTTTGTAGTATGAACTTCGTAGGTGACGGCGAAATACTTGCGATAGGGAACGGGATTCGCTAGCTAGTGTATCGAATAGCTTGGAAATCAAATTCGACGCAAATCCGATCGAGATTTGGTTGAAATTTCTGAGTCGGAAAATGGTTCGACGAAGCTCAGTTTGAGAATTTTTATAGGAGAATCGAGTTATGTGGTGGCATGATCTTAGGCTTTGTTTTAGTAGCCTGATATACCAACTAGAGTGTAAAATAGGTGGTGTAGCTACTGGATCATAGGGTTAGCTTTTTTATCAGCTTTAAAATGCATGCAAGGCACGTTCTCGGTCGGCTTCGGTGTCTGGGCGTGGTCACTGCGACTCGGCCGGTGTCGCCGCTCGCCCAGGCGCGCCCACGCGCACCGCCGTTGTTGTGCCTGGCACGCTACTCGCTTGCACACGCGCACGCTGGGCCCAGCAAGCCTAGCTGCTCTGCTTCCGCCGTCGCGTCCGCTTGAGCCCCGCTGCTCGTCGTCGCGTTGAGCTGCACCCCGGTCACGCTGCGCTCCGACCGTCGTTGCCACGCGGCCACTGCTCCTGTTGACCCTTCGGCTGCACGCGCGTGGGCTTGCCCCACTTGTCTTCGCCTTCACGTCTGCGCGCGATGCGATGCCACGCTGTTGCTTTCCCTGACTGCGCCACGCCATGTTTTCCGTCAGGTCGCCGACCGAGCCGAGCCAAGGCCTAACCACAGAGCTGGTCCCAGTTTGTAATTGCGCACTTCTCGAGGTTGATTTGGAGTCCAGCAGTCGTGTCAGGCTTGCCACCGCTGCTGCCGTACGACGTCCGTCCTCAATTTAACTTTTCGCCCATCGTTGGCCGCCATAAGTCCGAACAGAGTCGTCCAAACAATTGGCCTTGCATAGTCCACCTCCTTCTAATTAACTGTGCACACAACTATCTCGGGTAGTTAGCTTGCGATTGGAGTCGACCCAACGAGCGTTCTTCCTGCAGTCGGGGCGGGCGTTCGGCCAGGACGCCGCGCTGTGCTCCATTATTTCGATTGAGCGGTGCCTTGCATCGTGATTGACTTGGTTGCCTCGCCCATGTAGCAATTTCACCGGTGGAGCAGCAGGTTGCCCATATAGCTTTCTCTCCTTATCAATTGCAGGGTTAAATTGACTGGCACATCTCGGGAGGAGTGTGTAAGATCTATAATCCCCGCGTTGAAGCTAGGCAGATCTCCAGCTCCATCGAGCGGACCCTTTCAGCTTGCTCGTGTGCCTCGGCACGGGACAAAATTTCGTGCCGACACACGTTTTGGCACGCCTGGTGGAACCCCACAATCGTCATGGCGGCTTACAATAACAACGACATCCTTATAGTACCTTATGAAGAGCTACATGATGGAGATAAAGATGTCATCGACAAAGCTATAGAAGAATTTTAGAACAAGTGTTTATTCTTCTACACCAAAACACATGATAATACAATTGTTCAGAAATATCCACTACCAAGAGTTCTATTGCAAGGGCAGACAGATGCAGATGAGACTAAAGACAGGCGTTTCTTCACGGAAGTTATAAACAAATCTGTTCATGATGCAATATCAAACCATAATGAAATTTTCTTGAACACATTTCACAACACCATGAAGGAGGTGTTTCATGGGTTTTCAGTTGATCAGGTTGGGCCGACTTATTACAACATTCCACATCCGTCGACTTAGGGGACTAATCAAGTTGGTACCAGCCATTAAGAAGCAGCACCAGCTGTTAATGAAGATGTCCAGATAGTTCAGAGTTCATCTAAGCAAGCTCAAGGTACTACTACGAATCAGATATAGTATAATCCTAGATCGTCAGTACAGTATGTGCAACAGCCGGCAGGGGCAAGGTCAGAACCAAATGATTAATTTTGGCACATCAGGCCACATACCGTCGTTAGCTCAAAAAATAGCACTATCAATTTAAAGGATCTGTCGAGATATAGATTCTCATGTCTACGATCAGAGACTTCAAGTGATAAATTATGGCACAGATTATAACACCCTTCATATGATTTCGAATATAGGATATCAAGGCACACAGGATTTCAATCCACGGATGGATCAACAAGTGCAGAGAAATTCAAATTCACAAGCTGATGAGTTATTGCTAAAGGTCACCGAGATAATGAAGAATCAGTTCGGTCTAAAGCCAAAAGAACTAACCTTCTTGTACAAACGCTCATATCTAGAATAGTACGATCTGGTCGCTCTTCCTACAAATTACAGGCTCCTAGAGTTTACTAAGTTCACTGGCGAAGATAGCATAAGCATAATAGAACATATCAGTTGGTATCTTACACAGTTGGACGAAGCATCCATTGAAGAGGCCCATAGAGTTCGTTTCTTCTCCTTGTCTCTGTCAGGGCTAGCCTTCACTTGATTTTCATCACTACCAGTAAACTCCATTGCCAATTGAGCTGACCTGGAAAAGAAATTTCATACATATTAATTATACTAGGACTGGAGAAAAGAAGATTAACGATTTGACAACTATAAGGCAGAAGACTAATGAATCGGGCACTAAGTTTCTTCAGAGGTTCTGAGAGATAGGAATTTGTGCTTCTCATTAAATTTGGCTGATGATCAGCTAGCCGCTTTGGCCGTTCAAGGGATGCTGCCAACATGGAAAGAAAAACTGTTGCGACAAGAATTTGACAACTTGGGTCAATTGGCTCAACGAGTGGCGGCGCTCAATAGCCAATTCCAGAGTACGCGAAGAGATACCCGATTTCAGAAGAGTACCACAGTGGCCGAAGCTTATAGTCCATATTCAATCGATGACGGCTATGAAGATGAAGAAGAAAAGGTTGCCACGACTAAATGGAATTGGGGCAAAAAGACAGTAATGGTGTCAAATCCTTGGGGAAGAGGAGTAGAGGAGAGCTATGACTTTGACATCATAAAATTAGACAAGCTCTTCGATTTCTTGCTTGAGAAGGGACAGATCAAGTTGCCTGATAATCATGTTATGTTGTCCTCTGATCAATTGAAGAATAAGAAGTTCTGTAAGTTTCATAATGTAACTTTTTATTCTAGTAATGAATACAGAATTTTCTGACGGCATATACAGAGAGCTATTCAGCAAGGAAGACTCAAATTTAATACGCCTCGAAAAACGAAAGTTGATGATAATCCTTTCCTAGGAGATCAAAACATTGTCAATGCTAGGCTGCTCAAAGGAAAGACTAAGGTCCTGACATCAACCAAATCAAGAGAAGCTGGAACAGTCGATCTCGAGATGCAAATATCGGCTGACGAATACAGAGAAATTAGAAGATGTCGTGATAAGCAAAAGAGTCGATATGAACAGGAAGAAGCGTCAAAAGATGGGGTGACAAAGTCATGGGTTACATCTCGAATTCTATTGAATAAATAGCAGCGGCAAAAAGAAAAGGATTATCAGCATTGGTTAGAAGAGCAAGAATACCAGCGTCAATAGGAAAAAGAGAGGTATGAAAGAAAGCAAGCTGAATCACATTAGAATTGTCCTTTCTTCGGACATTGCTGGAACGAAGGTTTGAAGTTGCCTACCAGGAATAACTATCCAGAGTGCATCGAGCAATATTGGAAGTTTAGGCAATCTCAAACTAGCCATCGGTCTGTTCATGCTCAAGATGTATATCATCACAATAACATGGATCGGCGCTTAAAAAATAAAAGTGTTCATGATCGTCTTGGAAAATGAGTTATTGACTGTAACACCCTAAAAGTTATTGACTGTAGCACTCGAATCGCCGTTCATGGCGTCGCCGCGGGACGCCGCTCCAGCACGATCTCCTCGCCTCGGTAGCACCTCCATCTAGTTCGCATGATCTCGTAGTTCGATTGGATGAGTTCGGCTTCGTTTGGGGAGGTCTGGAACGCCCCCCCCCCCCCCCCCCCCGACGCCCGCCGCCGTGCTTGGTTCGCCGCCGGCCATGGCGCCCTCGCCGGAGGTGCCGTGCAGCCGCCAGGAACCCCCCCCCATACATGTCTGCACCGTTAGATCTAGCACAAACAGCCACGATTAGATACCCCTTTGGGTTAAGTGGCCGGTCCACCGTGAACCCATGGACCCGGTCCACACCACTGCGTCAGCCAGTCCACCAAGCCATGTGGTGAACCGCACCACTCACTCAGCGCCACGTGTTTGCCCGGTCATCAGCGCGGTCAGCCAGCAGTCAACCGCGCCCGTTTTATAGTTAAGCCCCCGGATTTCCAAGTAACTAACCCGCGGTCCGATTTAGTTCAAACTGATTTCTTTTAGGTCCTGTTTTCTTCTGATTTAAACCCTGTGTTTTCCAGAATTAGTGTGCCCAGTCCAAAATGCATTTAAATTCAGAATTTTAATTGTTTTAATTCAAAAATGAGTTCAAATATTTTCAGAAATGCCACTGAATCTTATTTTATGCGTAACTTTTGCGTTTTAAGTCTGATTTGATCCATTCAAATTGCGTTAGGATCGTATTTATGTTTTCTACATGTTTATACAACTGTTAAGCATGTTTTCAACACTTGAAATTCATGAGTAGATTTAATCTATTATTTAACTAAAGCAAAACTTGTTTAAATTATAACTTATTCATTCTAACTCTGAAATAGCCCGTTCAAGTTGCGTTTGTTTCATAACGACGAGATCTACGCATTAGTAATAATGTTTACTATATTACTATTTTATAAAAATCATAGTTTAAATCATATCTTGATTAAAGATTATGCAACTAGGTTTTATACATAAAATATGATTTGTTTTTACTTTTGTTTTATAATTTAAATCTAAGATTGACTTAATTCAATCCATATCGTTTATAAAATATCTTTTGTATATGAATTCATAAAGTTAACATAAATGAAGCCTATAGTTTATTTTTCCACATATAAGGCAAATCTCTCGATAGTTGTAACTTTTCAACCATAGCTTCGATTAGCGTGTCTCTCGTGACTATGTGTTCGTAGTGATGCGTAGAATCGTATATCAATCTCTTTTACTTATTTTTCTATGATTGATGTACTGTTCTGATATAGATGCAACTGTATGCTATGCATGTATGTGTATGGATGTTTGTGTGGTGTTCTACGATTGTCCAGTCAGTGAGATACATGTGGTGATTCAGAAGAAGACATCGAAGAATAAAGCTTACCGAAGGATCGGTGTGTAAGGCAAGTATAGCATGGGACATCCTTGTTACCTATTCATATTTAATCACTAAATTCATATTGCATGTGTCTCCCTTGTTACCATTAAGGATATCCTAGATATTTGATATCTTGTTCCTTGAAAACCTTTGGGTAACTGCATTGGATAGTTTTGCTAGTGCTTAATCAAAACCATGATCTTGTAACTTGACTAATGGTATATGCAATAAACATTAAAACATGACTTTTTAGTAACATGGAACCAGGGGGCTGAAGTGTTTATATGCTTCAGATTCCTCTCCCTAAGGACTTATCTGTAAGCGATCATCCGGGACTTACAGTACAGCTGTGAGGGCCATATGGCTCTGGCTTTAGCTCAGTATGAGGATCTTTTCTAGCTTGTTAGTGGTTACCTTTCAGGCGCAGGGTATGTTTCCTTTGCTGCTGGGAAGTGTGTACCGTGCTGCGATGCCCACGCTTGCCACTCCTAGAGATGGGCCACATACGCCTGGCGGCCCTAACATGTTAGACAAATTCTTTGAAAGGCTTTATAGTGAACCCTGCCGACCTTCCTTGGAAGTGGGTCAAGAGAATAGCTACCTCGGGCGAAAGGGTAAATCACAACTCACAGTGAACGTGTACAAACTCTGCAGAGTATAAAACTGTTATAACAGCCGTGCTCATGAACATGAGCGGCCTTGGACCCTTATGGAATAGAGATGATCACTAATGGATGATGATGCTAATAATTAATCGTTTATGCTATGCATTATTCATGTTTACTTGATCATGAGTTTATGAGCTTATGGATAAACTTGTTGCCAACCAATTGCTAAAATTATGATAAACAAAAATTATGATAAACAAAGGCTAATCGCAGTAAACCAGTGTCAACCTTTTTGAGCCTCATGAACCCCATGATATAATTGTTAAGTACAACATGTACTTACACTTGCTTTATTTTTTTTCTATACATTGGATAAAAATCCCGGATGGATACCAGATTACTGGTTTGGAGGAGTTAGACTTGTGGTCAACCAGTCAGTCGTTCCTGTGAATTTGGAGTCTTCGCCAGAAGATCGGAGTCAACTTTCTGCTGTCTTATACTCTGAGGGTACTTTTCTTTTACTAATACGTTATGTAATAAGTATTGTCTTTTGATATTACCCTGATTTGTGGTTATATGTGAGATTTGACTTCCTAGGCTCACATATAGTGTGTATCTGGTTTTGTCTTTAAAACCGGATGCTACAAAGTGGTATCAGAGCAATGCTGACTGTAGGACGTAAGCCTAGGTAGAACTGGACGTTTTAGCATGCTTTTATCTTGCTTAGTTCTTGTGTTTCTCTCCAACCTTGTTATTTGCTAAAATTTATGCTCACATCTGCCTCTGTCTGTTATAAAAACTTTGTCTCTATTCTTAATCCTCTATCCTTGTCTATATAGATGGATCATAATGAGGGGATCACCGATATCAAAGGTCAGGAGGACCAAGCTATGTTGTCCTTGACTGCATTCGACAAGGAGAAGCTTGTAGCTGTGCAACAACAAGCACCAGAAGGAATGACTCAACCTAAGAGTTTTCAACAGTGCTTGCCACAAGGTCAAACCAACATACCAAATGTACTAGTGAAGAGACAAGTAACAGAAGCTTGGAAGAATATGAAGTCTAATGAAGATATTGGAAGAATGGCACATGAATGCCAGGATCAACCACAGCAGAAGCAGGAACAGAAGGTCCAGAAGAAACAGGAGCAAGGAAGTAAAGCAAAGAAAAACTACATCCAAGGAAGATTGAATAATGTGGATATGACGACCACTTATGGAGCTAAGGGGGTTGTGTATGGTTTCATTTCAGTAAACTTAGCTTCCACCACAGTGTTATTTGACCCCAGAGCTTCACATTCATTTATCTCTAGTGCATACGTAAAGGAACATGAGATAGCTATGCTTCCAATGAGGAGACCAGTGATAGTTAAGACCCTAGAAGGAGAAATGAAGGCAAACCGCATATGCCCAAGAGTTAGTCTTAACATCAAAGGAGTAAAATTTGAAGCAAACCTTATTGTAATAAAGTTGGTGGACATTGATGTTATTCTTGGAATAGGATGGCTGTCTGCATGTAAAGGAGTGATCAAGTATGCCTAGTGTTCAGTGCTTCTAACAGCACCATCAGGAGAAAGAATTGAGTATGAAGGTATTCAGCCTGTACCTGAGGAAAATGTGGATAAGAAGAGAAAGGAGATCTCACCAGAGTCAGAACTGGAAAGCAATCAACATTCAAGTTCTATTACATCGTCACATCCAACTTCAATCCCTGGTTAGTTAAACTCAGACTCTAAAGAATTAGAAGTTTCTCAAGCTAAGGTTACTCCACTCTTTCCACCTGAGGTATGCATAGATGGGTGGTCAATCACCTACACAGAGTTTCAACCCCAAAAGATCAAGCGAGCTAAAAAGCAGTCTAGTCAAACAAAGATAAATTTACAGAATCAGCAAGCTGACAATACTCTAAGCAACAATTCTGTGGAGTATGACATCACTAAAGATCTAGCTAAGAGAAGGTGTTATCATTGTCAGCAGGAAGGACATTATGTTAAATCTTGCCCACAGAAGAATCAACAATTATGCCATGGAGGTAGCTAGAGTTAGGTCAATACAGGACTATCACCAGCAAGTGATGGTGACACACAATACAAAGGAAGCCCATGATGAAATTGATGTAGTGGATGACGTGTTACTCCCATGCGAGAGATGTCCCTGTAATCATGCCATTTCTAAGAATTAGGAATTTGTGCCCCTTATGTAATACAAACTATAGTATCGCAAGTGAGTCATTAATTGAGTTGTGCATCTTTAAGTGCTTGGTTGATTTATCATTATGTTATGCTTGTTTTGCATCTTTGTAATGATTGCAATGATTTTGTTGGGTGTTCCCACAATTTCATTTAGTTTATAGGCCTAAGGTATAAGGATTAATGAAATAAATAGTTGGGTTACGGTTTCTTCTGTTTTTCCTACCCCATCTTTGGAGCTGCCTGTCTTTATCGGTTCATATCTCTAATTTTGGACGATCAAAAATCCTGAGGAAATTATGGACAATAGTAGACTTCAATCACAAGACGATGCAAGCTATACTTTGGTGTCCCCTAGTTTATCTTTTCTTAAGGGGGGTAGCCAAGTTAAGGAATTTGTAAGATGAAGTATCACACGTTCGAGTTTGCACAGCGAAAATCAGAGTGCGCAGCGGAAGCGTGGTGGTACCCAATGATGCAGGAGGAACTCAGAGTTTCAATGAGTTTTGGTTAGAAGTCCAAGAAAGGTCTATCCAAGACTAGCAAGATGTTGATAAAATTTACTGGAGAAGCTTTTAAGTTAGTTGGGATAGAGAGACCTCACGCACGTGTTTAATCCAAGAAGAGGTTAATGTAAAATCTAGGTATTAGCTTTGTCAGATCAGGATAAGAGCTTTGTATCTACAATAATGCATCTTGTGAAGGTGTAGGATGTGTTCTTATAAGCGTGAGTTGAACTAACCTGTTATATGGAGTTATCCATTGCAATGCATGGAAGTACCATCTTCTTGAAGGTAAAAGTAATATCTAGGAGGATCACAAGAGTATATAGGACATCTTCACCAAGTTAGTCTTTGAGCTTGTGATAACCTCGTTGGAATGAGGTTGATTAGGACTTGGAAAAGTGCTATCATTTCGAGAAGCGAAGTCATGGCCGATGCCCTTAGCAACGGAGAATTGTGCTAAGAAGGTTCGAGTAACCCTAAGGATTAAGAGTTGTATTTCCAGTTCAAGCAACTTCACCAAGATCATCAATGTTTTAAAGATTGGTTGTAGATCATCTTTCAGACCAAGAACATAAGGAAGCCTTGTTGAAAGGTGAACACATGAGGAAAGAGAATTATAGCCTAGTGATTAGGGTTACCTAAGAGTAGTCCAAGGTACCTGTCAAAATTTTGGAATTAGTTAGGCAAATTACTCGGAGTAAAGGCAACAGGTATGCGAAGTAAAGTGGATCTTTATCAAGACGATGGAACTGCACGAGAAAGTGAGAAAGAATACAAGGACAAAGTATTCCCATCTCTTAGTCGACGTCTTCCGAATCTCGGGACGAGATTCATCTTAAGGGGGGTAGAATTGTAACACCCTAAAAATTACCTCTTTTAAAATAAGTTAAAATGATTTATTTATGAATTTTGTGCACATGAAATATAGGAAAATAAAAATTTTCATTAAATTAAAATAAATCATAAGGTAGCAACATGTTTGATGCATACTGCCATTGCGTTTGATTTTATTGGTTGAGTGGCTTTAATTGAAAAGTCAAAATGGTTAAAATGCTTTTAAAATGAAATTAAAAGTGGCTTTGTAATAAAAGAAAAGAAAAATTGAAGATAAGAGGATTTAAAGAAAATGGTAAAATTTATTCTTGGAAACTTACCAAAATTGCTCATTTATATTTGAGACAAGAAGTATATTGAGGACATATTTGAATTTGATTTGATTTTGACTTAGGATTTGAAAACTAGAAATAGAAAAGGTTTTTATTTGAAAAATCTTCATCTTCTTTTGGCCCAGCCTCAGAACCGGCCCTTTCCCTTTCTCCTCTTCCTGGCCTCGGCCCGCTGCTGGCGGCCCAGCAGCCTACTTCCCTTCCTCCCCTTTCTTCCTTCCTCCCACGCCGGCCTGCTGGCTCTGGCCCGCTGCTCCCTTCCTGCTCATGCACCGCACGTGGACTGTCGGCACCACGTGGCCCAGCTCATCTCATGGCCTGCTCTGCGCAGCCTGTAGTGGCCTGCTCTGCGTCTCACCCGAGCGCTCGCCAGCCGCCAGCCCACGCGCTACGCCAGCCACACGCGTCACTTCTCCCTCTCGCTGCAAGCTGGCCCGCACGTCAGTGCCCCACCTTCCCTTCCTTTCTCCTTCGCGTTCTTTCCTTTCTTGCTTCCGTCAATGGTGCACGCCCAAAATGGCCAAACACGGCAAGCCACCGCCGCCTTTGCGCATGCAAGGCAAGTGCCCAAATCACCGTGCTCCATTTCTCTTCCATCCACCGCGCTTGCACCCCTATAAAACCCGAGTCGGACGCCCTCCCTCCTCCCCTTTCCTCTGCTCGCATCCAACATCCCACTGCCATCGGCAATTCACCCCTCCCGCGCCTCGGAACTCGACGCCGACGCCACTCCAAGATTCGCCGTGACCACACGCGCCCGTAGGTACCTCCATATCTTGTTTTGGGTCACGTTTTGGTCGGATTCGCCCTCACCTGTGCCCTCCTCTCTCTCTCCAGCCATCACCGCCGCCTTTGACCCGCGCTTCGGAGCCTCCCCGGACGTTGCGCTCCCCTCCGGACGACTCATGGTGAGCTCCTCCGCCCTCTCGTGCCATCCATTCGCTGTTTAGCATGCTAAAATGCTGTAGCACCGAGCACTCAAATCGCCGTTCATGGCACCACCGCGGGACGCCGCTCCAGCATGATCTCCTCGCCTCGGTAGCACCTCCATCTAGTTCGCATGATCTCGTAGTTCGATTGGATGAGTTCGGCTTCATTTGGGGAGGTCCGGAACGCCCCTCCCCCCCCCCCCCGACGCTCGCCGCCGTGCTTGGTTCGCCGCCGGCCATGGCGCCCTCGCCGGAGGTGCCGTGCAGCCGCCAGGAACCCCCCCATACATGTCTGCACTGTTAGATCTAGCACGAACAGCCACGATTAGATACCCCTTTGGGTTAAGTGGCCTGTCCACCATGAACCCGTGGACCCGGTCCACACCACTGCGTCAGCCAGTCCACCAAGCCATGTGGTGAACCGCACCACTCACTCAGCGCCACGTGTTTGCTCGGTCATCAGCGCGGTCAGCCAGCAGTCAACCACGCCCGTTTTATAGTTAAGCCCCCGGATTTCCAAGTAACTAACCCACGGTCCGATTTAGTTCAAACTGATTTCTTTTAGGTCCTGTTTTCTTCTGATTTAAACCCTGTGTTTTCCAGAATTAGTGTGCCCAGTCCAAAATGCATTTAAATTCAGAATTTTAATTGTTTTAATTCAAAAATGAGTTCAAATATTTTCAGAAATGCCACTGAATCTTATTTTATGCGTAACTTTTACGTTTTAAGTCCGATTTGATCCATTCAAATTGCGTTAGGATTGTATTTATGTTTTCTACATGTTTATACAACTGTTAAGCATGTTTTCAACACTTGAAATTCATGAGTAGATTTAATCTATTATTTAACTAAAGCAAAACTTGTTTAAATTATAACTTATTCATCCTAACTCTGAAATAGCCCGTTCAAGTTGCGTTTGTTTCATAACGACGAGATCTACGCATTAGTAATAATGTTTACTATATTACTATTTTATAAAAATCATAGTTTAAATCATATCTTGATTAAAGATTATGCAACTAGGTTTTATACATAAAATATGATTTGTTTTTACTTTTGTTTTATAATTTAAATCTAAGATTGACTTAATTCAATCCATATCGTTTATAAAATATCTTTTGTATATGAATTCATAAAGTTAACATAAATGAAGCCTATAGTTTATTTTTCCACATATAAGGCAAATCTCTCGGTAGTTGTAACTTTTCAACTATAGCTTTGATTAGCATGTCTCTCGCGACTATGTGTTCGTAGTGATGCGTAGAATCGTATATCAATCTCTTTTACTTATTTTTCTATGATTGGTGTACTGTTCTGATATAGATGCAACTGTATGCTATGCATGTATGTGTATGGATGTTTGTGTGGTGTTCTACGATTGCCCAGTCGGTGAGATACATGTGGTGATTCAGAAGAAGACATCGAAGAATAAAGCTTACCGAAGGATCGGTGTGTAAGACAAGTATAGCATGGGACATCCTTGTTACCTATTCATATTTAATCACTAAATTCATATTGCATGTGTCTCCCTTGTTACCATTAAGGATATCCTAGATATTTGATATCTTGTTCCTTGAAAACCTTTGGGTAACTGCATTGGATAGTTTTGCTAGTGCTTAATCAAAACCATGATCTTGTAACTTGACTAATGGTATATGCAATAAACATTAAAACATGACTTTTTAGTAACATGGAACCAGGGGGCTAAAGTGTTTATATGCTTCAGATTCCTCTCCCTAAGGACTTATCTGTAAGCGATCATCTAGGACTTACAGTACAGCTGTGAGGGCCATATGGCTCTGGCTTTAGCTCAGTATGAGGATCTTTTCTAGCTTGTTAGTGGTTACCTTTTAGGCGTAGGGTATGTTTCCTTTGCTGCTGGGAAGTGTGTACCGTGCTGCGATGCCCACGCTTGCCACTCCTAGAGATGGGCCACATACACCTAGCGGCCCTAACATGTTAGACGAATTCTTTGAAAGGCTTTATAGTGAACCCTGCCGACCTTCCTTGGAAGTGGGTCAAGAGAATAGCTACCTCAGGCGAAAGGGTAAATCACAACTCACAGTGAACGTGTACAAACTCTGCAGAGTATAAAACTGTTATAACAGCCGTGCTCACGGACATGAGCGGCCTTGTACCCTTATGGAATAGAGATGATCACTAATGGATGATGATGCTAATAATTAATTGTTTATGCTATACATTATTCATGTTTACTTGATCATGAGTTTATGAGCTTATGGATAAACTTATTGCCAACCAATTGCTAAAATTTTGATAAACAAAGGCTAATCACAGTAAACCAGTGTCAGCCTTTTTGAGCCTCATGAACCCCATGATATAATTGTTAAGTACGACATGTACTTACACTTGCTTTATTTTTTTTCTATACATTGGATAAAAATCCCGGATGGGTACCAGATTACTGGTTTGGAGGAGTTAGGCTTGTGGTCAACCAGTCAGTCGTCCCTGTGAATTTGGAGTCTTCACCAAAAGATCGGAGTCAACTTTCCGCTGTCTTATACTCTGAGGGTACTTTTCTTTTACTAATACGTTATGTAATAAGTATTGTCTTTTGATATTACCCTGATTTGTGGCTATATGTGAGATTTGACTTCCTGGGCTCACATATAGTGTGTATCTGGTTTTGTCTTTAAAACCGGATGCTACATTGACCAAGACTAGGCTAATTATGAAGAAGAAGGCAATGAGAGAGAATATGTTTGGTAGGAAGGCCAATGGTGTCTAGGAGGTTTGACAACAAGCCAGAAGAGAAGGGTGCAACGCCTAAGGAATAGAGAGTTGGAACAGGCTCGGCATTCGGTAAACCTCAAGTATGGCATGCTAAGCAAACAACCGATAGAAGGTAACCATCGACTAATATTCAAATGGTTTTTCTGTTGCCATCAGAGTTCAGAGCTCTGGCAGATCAAGAAGTTTATTTGAATTTCAATGAATCAGAGTATGAAGACATAGTTGCCAAGCTGACAGTTATACAACAGGCTATATTTGATAAACCAATCAAGCATCAGCACTTAAAGGCTTTATATGTAAAAGGTTTAGTTGATGGAAAGCCGATGAACAAGATGTTAGTGGATAGAGGTGCTTCTGTCAATCTTATGCCTTACACCACTTTTCGTAAGCTTGACAAGGGACCAAGAGATCTGATTGAGATCGATATGATGCTTAAGGACTTTGGGGATAATACGTCTAAGACCTAAGAGGCAATAAACGTTGAACTAACAATCGGGAGTAAGACTCTACTTACCATGTTCTTCGACATCGATGGAAAAGGGTCATACAGTTTACTCCATGGTCGTGATTGGATTCATGCAAACTATTGTGTACCACCAACCATGCATTAGTGTTTGATTCAATGGCATGGAGATGATGTCAAGTTGGTTCGCACTGATGAGTCTATGAGTATCGCAACAGCCGATCCAGTCTTTTAGGAACTAGTAGACTTCGAATGTTTTTCTGGCAAGATATAGGAAGGAGGCTTCATTAGAGTCAACAATGAAAGCCAACAGC
This sequence comes from Miscanthus floridulus, assembly GCF_019320115.1. NCBI lineage: Eukaryota > Viridiplantae > Streptophyta > Magnoliopsida > Poales > Poaceae > Miscanthus > Miscanthus floridulus. Next base: position 21,440,885 of record NC_089585.1, on the reverse strand, counting down.
CAATCAAAGCAGTCAGTTTTGAAAATTTGTTTTAATGGATAATCCAATAGATGGTGCAGATGGCAAACTTGGACATGGCTTCACGTCAGCTGATGAATTAGAAGAAGTAGATATTGGTTCTAGAGATAGACCTAGGCCTACGTATGTAAGTGCCAAGTTGGATCATTAGTATAAGCGAGAGTTAGTTGATTTATTAAAGGAATTTAAAGACTATTTTGCTTGGAAATACTATGAGATGCCTAGTCTAGACTGATCAATTGTTGAACATCGGTTGCAGTCAAACCTAGATATCGGTCGTTTAAACAAGCTCCAAGGAGGTTCAACCTGAACGTGCTTGATGATATCAAAAAGGAGACTGAAAGGTTACTGGAAGCAAAGTTTATCTGACCGTGCTGATATGCAGAGTGGGTATCGATTGTTGTCCCTATGTATAAGAAGAATGGAAAATTAAGAGTTTGCATCAATTTCAGGGATCTAAACAAAGCCATACCCATGGATGGTTATCCGATACCAATAGCTGATATGTTAGTAGATGCAACAGCCGAGCACAAGGTTATTAGCTTCATGGACAGCAATGCAGGATATAACCAAATTTTCATGGCTAAGGAAAACATAGCAAAGACCGCTTTCAGATGCTCTGATGCAATCGGTTTATTTGAGTGGGTTGTGATGACCTTTGGTCTGAAGAATGTCGGTGCAACTTATCAAAGGGCAATGAATTATATTTTCATAAGTTGATCGACAGGATTATTGAAATCTACATCAATGATGTGATGATAAAATCCAAAGGGTACTAGGAGCATCTAGCTGATTTGCGGAAGACTCTGGAATACACAAGAAAACATGGTCTAAAGATGAATCCTAACAAGTATACTTTTGGAGTGTCGGTTGGATAATTCTTGGGTTTCATGGTCCACAAGAGAGGAATCAAAGTTAGTCAAAAAAGCATAAAAGCAATTGATGAGGCAGTTCCCTCGACTACTAAAAAAAGTTACAATCTTTGCTTGGTAAGATTAATTTCATCAGAAGATTCATTTCAAATTTGTTGGAAGAGTTCTGTCATTTCGTCCCTTGTTGAAATTGAAAAATGATTAAGAATTTAAGTGGGTGACATACAACAAAAGACATTTGAAGAGATAAAAGAATATATGAAAAGTCCACCTGTGCTAGTCCCTCCTCAGCAAGGTAAGCCTTTAAGTTATACATGACAAGACAATTGGATCGGCTTTGATGCAAGAGTTTGAAGGAAAAAAGCGAGTTGTTTTCTATCTGAGTAGAAGACTCCTGCATCCAGAGATAAGATATTCTCCCACCAAAAAGTTATGCTTGTGCTTATATTTCTCTTGCACTAAGTTGCGACACTACTTATTATTGGCCGAATGTACGGTTGTTTCCAAGGCTGATGTGATTAAGCACATGTTATCAATGCCAATACTAAATGGCAGAGTGGGAAAGTGGATTCTCATGTTATCGGAAATTGACTTGAAGTACGAATCGGCTAAAGTAGTCAAAGGACAAATAATGGCTGATTTTGTCACCCAGCATCATAAGCCAAGCATTGATTATGTAGAGCCAGTACCTTGGATGTTATTCTTTGATGGATCATCATGCAAGCAAGGTGGTGGCATTGGTATTGTTATTATTTTGCCTCGGAGGGCAAGTTTTGAGTTTGCTCTTCCAACTAAACCAATGATTAAACAACTAAGCGGAATATGAGGCTATTCTTAAAGGACTTCAGCTTCTTCATGAAGTAAAGGCCAAAGCAATTGAAATATTCAGAGATTCATTGTTAATTATTAATTAGTTGATCGGCCTATATGAATGCAAAGAAGATACTTTGAAAGGATACTATGATGAGTACCAAAAGTTGCTCGAGGAATTTCTTCATGTCTCTTTCCAACATATTCTAAGAGCACAAAACCAAGAGGCTAATCGTCTAGCTCAAAGTGCATCCGGATATTGAGTGTTTCGAGAAATCTTGAGTAGTGAAACCTTGAATGATGATTGGAGAGTTGAAATAGCCGATTACCTTAGAAATCCATCACTGAAAGTTGCTAGAAAGCTAAGATATAAATCGACTAAGTATGTTTTACTAGATGATCAGCTGTATTACAAAACAGTCGATGGGGTATTGCTCAAATGCCTAAATCAAGAGGAAGCTAAGGTGTTGATGGGTGAGGTGCATGAAGGGATATGTGGAGCTCATCAATCGACTTATAAGATGAAATGCATTATTCGTAGAACTGGATATTTCCGACCAACAATATTGAAAGACTTTTTGAATATTACAAGGGATGCCAAGACTGTCAACATTTTGATAGTGTCCAGAAATTGCCTGCATCGGCCATGAATCTAATAATCAAGCCATGTCCATTTCGAGGTTGGGAAATTGATTTAATTGGCCAGATTTTTCCGCCCTCAAGCAAATGACATAAGTTCAGATTGGTAGCAATAGATTACTTTGCTAAATGGGTTGAGGCAATTCCTTTGAAGACGGTAACCTCAAAGAACATGGTTGATTTTGTCAAGGAGCACATTGTGTATCATTTTGGGATTCCTCAAACTATAACTACCGATCAAGGGACATTGTTCACATCAGAAGAGTTCAGAGATTTTGCTGCTAGTATAGGAATCAAGCTACTAAATTCTTCTCCTTACTATTCTCAAGCTAATGGCCAAGCAGAGGCGTCCAATCAGATTATGATTAAGCTGATCGAGAAAAGATTAAGGAAAGCCAATGAAGTGGCATTCAACGCTTAATGAGGCACTATGGGCATATAGGATGGCCTGTCATGGATCAATTAAAACATCACCTTATGAATTTGTGTATGGCCATAATGCAGTTCTTCCTAGGGAAGTTCAGACTAGATCGAGGCATGTTACAATGCAAAATGATTTATCAGCCGAAGTCTACAAGAATCTTATGATAGATGACTTAGATGACTTGAGTTGCTTTCGGCTATGTGCTCTTGAAAATATTTAAGCCAATAAACTAAGGGTTGCAAAATATTACAATAAAAATGTCAAGATTAAGCAATTTTCTGAAGGAGACTTAGTTTGGAAAGTGAAATTATCGATCGGGTCAAAGGACAGTAAATTTGGCAAATTGTCACCTAATTGGGAAGGTCCTTATCGGATCAAACATTGTGCACATGGTAATGCTTATGTTTTGGAAACACTAAGAGAAGAGGAAGAATTTTGCAGAGCAATCAATGGAAAATATCTAAAGAAATATTACCCTAGCATTTAGATTAATACTTGACAACCGATTTGTTCGGTCGTTGGCTCTAATAGCCAATACCAGAAATGTATCGTCTCTAGTGCGAAAATAAACCCGAAGGGGTAAAAGCCGGTATGATGTGTATCGCCTATAGGAGCAAAGCAAATGCGGACAAAGTGATGCATATAATATGAAGTACGAAGCAAAGGAAAATCACTCAAGACAGAGAAATTGTTTGCTAAATATCACCTATTACAAACTATGGGCCGGAAAACACTTTGGTTACTATATCATCGGCCTAAGAAATAAATGCTACGGAGTTGGCGACGCTGAAGAAATCCTCAACCAGGCGCTCATGATCCCCAGGGTGCGTCGCGCCTAGAAAACCATGGGGAAGAAACCAAAGTTCATGGCCAGAATGAGCTTGCGCAATAGCCAGCGCCATGGCGGCACCATGATGAACGCCATGCAAAGCGACCTCCCTGACACGGTTCAGGATGTCATGCAGGTGAACCACCGGTACGGTGCCTCTGGTGTTGACGAATCCCGCCGCGTACTCCATAGCCAATCAGAGGCTTTCTAGTTGAGCAGACAAATCTAAAAAGATTCAAAGGGGAGATGATCAGAATCTTGAAGATGAAATTGAGAGGAAACAAAAGTTATTATAGATATCTCACCTACAATTCTAGCCTTGGCCTTGGCCAACCTATCCTCCACCGAATCGGCCTTGGGAGGCTATCGGCATCGGACCATGGCTAGAGCTGATTCTGCGAGGGAGAGACAATCGATGAGATTCTAGCCATGTCTGTCGATGGAGGCGAGCAGGTCATCATTGTCGACCTACCTCCTCGGATAGCAGGGAAGCTGGTGGTGAGCCGTTGACGAAGAGAACCTTGAAGGCTGAACAGAGTTGGCCCTATGCCCTGAAGCAGTGAGAGCATCACGAATTGCACCCTCCTAGTGATGAAGGCGCTGGCGTGATGACGTAGCTCCATTGAGGGCCTCCTCAGTGGACCTCTTGCTGTTCTCCATGATCTCAAATATGTGGGAAAGCAGAAACCGCACTAAAAACATAAAAGGTTTGAGACGAAGCAGGATGTTTTTTGATCCACAGTCGTAGCCCGTATATATAGCCCGGGAAGGTGAGAAGATAGATTTCATTGGGCATGTGGAATTGAAGTTAGATACGGAAATGGATCGACACTCTAGAAATTTAGGGGATGGATAACGAAAAGATAACAAATTCGGACTTATTGCTTCCCATAATTACAAAATATCATGGGATGGATATGAAAGATTGACATTAACCAGCGATCGACCCATCGTGGCTTCTTTGGATTGAAGGGAGTCCGGATCCCCACAAGGCCGAAGGTCATCATGAACCAAGTCACATCGGCCCATTGATAAAATTATGCTAGAGAAGGGGAAAACCGCCTGCCTAACAGATGCCAAGCTGATTTCTCGGTGACTGGGAAACTATGGGAAAGAAGCATGTGGCTTTCCCAATGGGCATTTGATGGAGCAAACAAGGGAATGGTGTCCACATATTTTAGCCCTTACAAACACTAGAACAGCTATGTGAGCATGGAGAGAAGACTCAGGTAATATCACAAGAATTCTTCTAACCATAGTAGCTGATCCTCTTGCTCGACAAGGCGCTAAGATGAGCAACACAATCACCCTATGCACAAGAATTCTTCTAACCACTCAAGATCTTCATGGCAAAAAGATAGACCATGGAGGATTAGGTAGAGTCAGAGGCACTCGAGGAAGCAGATAGAAGAGAAACATAGCTGAATTGTTGAATTGCTCTCGCCAGAGTCGGATAGACATTTTTATAGTCGGCCTTGAAAGATGGATCCAAGCGCCTATGAAGCAATTATGCTCTCATAAAAGTTTTGAAGCATGTGCTCGTAAGCTGACATAGACGGTGACAAACAGTAGACCCTAGATCAAGATTCTCTACCCATGACTGCGAACCTATTGGAGATACAGACTTGGAATAAAATTACTTTTATCTCAAAATTAGGGGGCATATGTTTACACCAAATTTTGGAAGAAGAATTACAGGAACTCAAAAGCTCCCAAGATCATGTCATCAAGAAATCGATTGCATGAAGGTCGGTATCAGCTGATTCGAATTCTAGAATCAGCTCTCTTCAGAAAGGGCCAGTAGAGGACGACAAAACCTACGATTGGCGCTGGGAAGAACATGTTGGACTCTACAAAAAGAGAAAGATTAGGGTCTAAGTTATCTTAAATTAGGAATGTTTTCTCTTAGGCCAAAAATTGTGATGAGTCATGCTTAAGTAGGATTCATGCATAGGTTCCGGGTATAAATATTGGACCCCGGCTATTGTAAAAGGACACACAATCAATCAAATACAAGTTACTTACTTTTTTTTGGCTCCGGCCACCCCTTAGGAGTAGGAGTAAAGTAGATCTTTGTGAGTTCTTCAGCAAGCAGGGCTGCATCGGTCTAGCCAACCTCTGGCTTGTCTATAAGTACCATCATGGCTTATACTTCTATTCGTATAGCTGCATCGACCCGATCGACCTCCACTACGACTCTAGTATAAGCTAGTTGTCGACTCTTGTTTAGTTCAAGTAAGGCTGCATCGATCTGATCGACCTCCACTGCTCGAACTAGATTAAGGTCAAGTTATGGGCTCTATCTAGGGGTGGCGTCCTTTGGATAGATTCATTAAGTTACCGCTATTGTTTATTGCTTTCATTATTTATTTAATTACAACAATATCAATTTGCCCGATTGGGATTGATCTCGATCGGCCTTATATCCTATTTAACCCATCATTTATTAATCTAAACTGATCTAATCTACACCTTAAATGATGAGTTATGTTTTATCGGATGTTTTATGTCAATCTTGATTGTGCATAGTGTGTGGTTAAGGCATGTCTTGTCTTAAATAGATCTATTGGCTAACGAAAATTGTTCCATGTTCCGTTATCATGGCCTATGTGATTCTGCCTCACACCCCACTGTTAGCACCATGGAGTGGGGATCATTATTTGGTAAATCTATTCCTAATAGGGCATGGCCTTAATTGTGCGCTATGCCTAAATTGGCTGTTTTAGCCGATATCGAGTGCTTTCACATATGCAATTCACGTCACGAGCCAATGAAGTAAAGATAGGTTGAAAGATGTGTTAGCCCCATGATCTTATTATTGTATTATGACCTACATGATTCTATCTCATGCCCCACTGATATTAGTAATAAGTTAAGGTCGTCGAATTTATTACTGTTTCTACAGCCTGCATGATTCTGCCTCATGCCCCATTGGTCATAGCGATAGATGAGATCTAATATGTTCATAGATTTATCTCTATTAAATGGTTAAATGATGATGGGCTGAATTTTTACATAAAAAGGGATTCGGTTACTTGTAGTCATTGGCTTAACATAAACTGACTAGTGTTGACATCCTATTGCCATTGACTAATATTTGTCTAAATAATGATACTCATCCTGAATGATAACCGATTTTTCTTCCATAACTCCATGAGCTTTAACTGATTTATTCTTATGAGTATGCTAGAATCAGCTATTTAGTCGATCTCCTTCCACATCGACTCTTAGAGCCACACATTCGGGACTATCTGGCAATGCCAGCATGTTTCACCTTAAATTATTGATTAGCTTTCTCTCCTTGTTAATTGCAGGGTCAAATTGACTGGCACATCTCAGGAGGAGTGTGTAGGATCGATAATCCCTGCGTTGAAGCTAAGCAGATCTCTAGCTCCATCGAGCGGACCCTTCCGGCTTGCTCGTGTGCCTCGGCATAGGATGAAATTTCGTGCCAATAGGTATTGGTGGGTGTAAGAGGTTGTGTCCTGTGGCCAATAGGGCATAGCTTGGTTTCACTTTTTCCCTGTCTGTGTCGGTTATGGACCAGTTGTTGCATAAGGCTCTAGGCAAGTCATAGATTTATTATCCCAAGCACATACTTGGGTATGGGAGCAGGGAAGACTCATTGCTCTCTTATTGTGGATATGGCTCTTTTCGGACCAACTGATTGGAGGCAGGGATGGTGGAGGTCCTTGCACTGCACTGAGTCTGGGACTCAGGAGTAGGGGGTTGGAGTCCAAGTTTGGACGAGGACCTAGACACCCAGGACAGGAGGGTGATGGGTTAATCCTGCTTGTGCCTATGGTACAAGCAAGGCATGTGTTTTTGGGGTACCCAGCTAGGGGCATTGATTCACGAATCGTCGGGCGATCCAGTACGACTTGTCTATGGTTTAGCATCATAGTAAGAACTGAAAGATAAAAGGTGATGAAATGGAACTGATTGCTCAACTCTTGCTTGAAAGTAGAACAGGTGCTTACATAGAATGGCTAGATAATAAATTAATACAGCTATTAATAATAACATAAATAAGGACTCACTATTAGTACTGCTTTCTACAAAAAGGAAACCAGTAAACCATAAAGCTTCTCATATCCCTTGGAGTTGGAAAATTATTCCCACTAGTCGAATAAGTCTTGCAAGTACATTGTGTACTCAGGATTTATTTACCCCTGTTGCAGGTAATGCATAAGGAGTACCATTGTGTGAAGGATTCTTCTAGTGGGCACAGACGAAATCCTTGCTTACTATTGATAGCTATTTTTGTCGATGTTTATCTTCATTTCGTTGTTTATTATTCCGCACTCTAACATTTGGTAATGTAATAATGTAATTTTTAAGAACTTATGATGTATGAAATGGATAAGTATTGGAACTTGTTCTCATTATTGGATCCTTGGGGGAAAATATGGATCTTTTGGGCTCTCCCTTGGGGAGTGCCCAACGGATACCGCCCGCTGTAACTTACTTTTGGGGTACTTAGTGTCTAGTGGAAGACGAGCGCCTTCGTAAGTATGTTATTTCAGGCAGTTCTACCATAGTACTAGAATTAGATGGATAGAGTTGTATATATATCTTCCCACTGCAACTCAGCAAAGAGAGTGAGTTTAGTTTTGCCATCTCCTCTGTAGAGCTCTAGCCAATGCTGGTGCTTGTGCTATGTGTGTGCGCTCTGTTCTCCCTCCCTCTTCTACCTCCAACCGTAGTGTGTGTGAGAACGCCGGTGAGCGATCGGCTCACCCATGCGGTAGATCCCTAGGCCAACAAGTGGTATCAAAGCTGTACAAGCTCCATTGTCGGACTAACCGCAGGCAATGATGGATGGTTTGGAGATGGAAGACAGCAGCGGCGCTGCTGTGGCTGCCTAGCCATGACAGGAGGTCATCATGCACATGGTGCGGGAGGTCAGCGGCACTAGTTGGCCGATGCTGACTCGCACCAACTATGGCGAGTGGGCAGTGACCATGAAGGTCAAGCTCAGAGCCTGACGGCTCTAGAATGCCATTGATAAGGGCACCAACAACGAAGAAGATGACATGTTAGTGTTGGAAGCTATCCTCGCTGCTGTGCTAGCAGAGTATAGGGAGACATTAGGGGTGAAGAACTCTGCTAAGGAGGCATGGGAGGCCATTGCAGCGATGCGCATCGGCTCCGACCGCACAAAGAAGGCGACAGCCCAGCTGCTAAAGCATGAGTATGCCAACCTCAAGTTCAAAGATGGTGAGTTAGTGGAGGACTTCTCCCTCTGCCTGTAGTCGCTCATTAGCAAGCTGAGGAGCGATGGCGTCACCATCGATGAAGAAGAGGTGATCTACAAGTACCTCCACTCTGTGCTGGTGAAGTATATCCAGATCGCTCTCTCCATAGAGACGATGCTGGACTTGTCCACCCTCACCATTGAGGATGTGATAGGCCATCTATGGGTGGTGGATGAGCGCATGGAGCAGGCCATAGCAACGATGGACAGTGACAAGCTACTGCTGATAGAGGAGGAGTGGGTTGCCCGGATGAAGGAGAAGAAGTCTGGGTCAGCCTCCTCCAGCCACAGTGGGGATGACAAGTGCTATGACAAGGCTTCTTTAGAGAAGAAAAAGAAGGACCCCAATGCCTACCAACGCTGTGGGAAGATGGGCCATTGGGCAAAGGAGTGCCCAAATCACAAGCAGGAGAAGAAGGCTGAGGCTCATTTATCACAGGCTGATGAGGATGATGAGACCACTCTCCTAATGGCAACGTTCTATGCACCTCAGACGTGTGGGCGATGAGTGGGAGCAGCAGTGGTATCTGGACTCTGGCACTAGCAACCACATGATGGGCTCCAAGGAAGTCTTCTCCGAGCTCGACGGCAACATGACCGACACGGTAAAGTTCGGTGACAGCTCAAGGGTGGTGATCCGAGGGCGTGGCACCATCATCTTTAGATGCTAGAATGGCGAGCACCGTGCACTAATGGATGTATATTACATCCTGCAGCTTGTTCAAGCATCATCATCATTGGCCAGCTAGATGAGCATGGCAGTGAGGTACTGATCAAGGATGGTGTCCTTAGGATCAGCGACTGGGAGTAGCGGCTTCTTGCCAAGGTGAAGAGGTCCCAAAACTAACTATACCTGCTCAACTTGAAGATGGAGCAACCGGTGTGCCTGGCAGCATGGCACATCGAGGAGACGTGGCTATGGCATGCCTGGTTTGGCCATCTTAGCTTCAACGCTCTCGGTCAGCTAGAGAAGATGGTTCGAGGGCTGCCCCACATCAAGCATGCAGGTGAGCTGTGTGACAGTTGCCTAGGTGGAAAGCAAAGGAGGCTACCGTTCCCAAAGGCAGCCAAGTATCACATGATATAAGCTCTTGAGCTCGTCCATGGCGATCTCTATGGGCCAATCACGCTAACCACAAACTCGCGTTCCCAAAGGAGGTTGTCATTCCTAAAGGCTGTTGTTCCCAGAGGCTGTCGTTCCCAGAGGAGGCTGTCGTTCCCAAAGGTTGTTGTTCCTAGAGGAGGCTATCATTCCCAAAGGCTGCTATTCCTCCTGCTCATGGATGGTTGCAATCGCTATATGTGGCTGCAACTCTTGATGAGCAAGGATGAGGTGGCAGAGGCGATCAAGAAGTTCAAGGCACGCATAGAGACAGAGAGCGGTAAGAAGTTGCACATGCTACGAACTGATCACGGTGGCGAATTCACTTCAGTGGAGTTCACTGTGTACTATGTGGATCAGGGTGTGATGTGACACCACACTACATCGTACTCGCTACAGCAAAATGGCATGGTGGAGTAGTGGAACTAGATGGTGGTCGGCATGGCTTGATCCATGATGAAGGCCAAGAGCATGCTGGTAAGGTTCTAGGGTGAGGCGGTGACCATAGCGGTGTTCATCCTCAACTGCGTGCCCACAAAGTCCCTAAAGGGCATGATGTCATTCGAAGCTTGGTATGTGTGTAAGCCAAGCGTGTCCTTCCTTTGGACATTTGGCTGCATCGGTCACGTTAGGAAGACAAACTCGATCCTCACCAAGCTAGAGGATAGGAGCACACCGATGGTGCTCCTAGGCAATGAGGAAGGTACCAAGGCATACCGACTCTATGACCCACATGAAGGCAAGGTGGTTGTCTCATGTGACGTTGTGTTCAACAAGAAGGTGGCCTAGGACTAGGACAGTACGAGCATAGGGGAAGCTCATGGCTTCACCAGCACCTTTGTCATCGAGCACTTGGTCATCCACGATGGTGGAGACGCTAGAGAGGAAGTGTCGACCACTCTAGCAACAAAGCCGAGCACTCCTAGGGCAATGTCGAGTACTCTGAGAGGGGTGCCAAGCACTCCAGTAGTGGTGCTGAGTGGTCCTACAGTGGTGCTGACCACTTTAGGATGCGTTGAAAGCTCTAGTTTAGTTTTAGTGAATTGATGAAACCCTAAGTGCTAACCTAGTTTATTAAATTGATTATGAGATAGGTAGCACTATTCTAAGTGATGAAGCAACAATGAAGATCATGATAATGGTGATGCCATGGTGATGATCAAGAGCTAGGACTTGGAAAAGAAGAAAGAGAAAAACAAAAAGCTCAAGGCAAAGGTGAAATTGATAGGAGTTTTCGGTTTAGTGATCGAGACACTTAGCGAGTGTGATCACATTTAGGATCGATAGCCATACTATTAAGAGGGGTCAAACTCAGATCGAAATGCGGTTATAAAAGTGCCACTAGATACTCTAACTCATTGTGTATGCATTTAGGATCTAGTGGAGTGCTAACACCCCTGAAAATGTTTGTAAAAATATGCTAACACACATGCACAAAGTGTTACACTTGGTGGTTGGCATATTTGTTCAAGGGTGGTGAACTTTGGGATCAAAAGGAGCTATTTCATATTGACCGGGCTCTGCCTTAGGTAGTGACTGGACTCTGACCCTGTGTCCAGTCAGTGGTGCGCAGTGAAGGCCGCTCTCGGTCCTTTGACCGAACGCTGAGAAGAAATAGGACCGGACGCCCTAGGGGTGTGTCCGGTCAGGCTATGATGTACGCTGACGCAAGCATCGGAACAAGCCAGCGAGGACCAGACCCTGAGCTACGTCCGGTCACCAGTGATCGGACATGTCCGGTCACCAGTGATCAGACATGTCTGGTCGTGATTTTATCTCTCTAGGAGCTCTCTAGAAATGACCGAACTCTGAGGCATGGTGTGTCCGGTCAATTGAACAGGAGTGTCTGGTCGATGGTCAGTGAGCGTGCGTGAGTGAGCCATTGTGCGCCAACAGATAGTTTCAAATGGCTAGGACATGTGGCGGTCAGGCTACGACTGGATGCAACGAGTGGATGTGTTCGGTGCACATGACCAGCGTGTCCGGTCGTCCCGCAGTCAGCCCAATAATTGAGCCAACAGCTCTATTGTTTGGGAGTGTCTATAAATATTGTTTGGCTAGCTCTAGCTCACTCTCTTGGTCATTTGCATTAACATAGCAACCTTATAAGCTTAGCCAAAGCCCTCCTATTCATCTCCATCATTGATTCATCATCTTTGTGAGATTGGGAGTGAATCCAAGTGCATTGCTTGAGTGTTTTCATCTAGAGGCACTTGGTGTTCGTATTTCACTGCGGGATTCACTTGTTACTCTTAGTGGTTGCCGCCACCTAGACAACTTGGAGCAATGAGGATCATCGAGCAGAGGTTGGTGATTGTCTTTGGCTCCGATCATGGTGATTGTGAGGGGTTCTTGATCTTTCCCCGATGAAGAGCCAAAAGGCACTCTAGTGGATTACTCGTGGCTTGTGTGATCCTCATCTTGTGTTGGTTGTGTGGCACCCTATTGAGGGTTTCATGTGTGATGCCAATTAGCGCGTGAACCTCCAAGTGAGTGAATCGTCACAACGAGGACTAGCATTTCAGTAAGCAAGTGAACCTTGGTAAAAATCATTATGTCATCATTTGATTCCAAGGTGATTGGTCTTCATTGGTATTTATTCTTATGATTGATTGGTTTATTCCCTGACTTAGTGGTATAACCATCTTGCTCTCTCTCTTTATATTACCACAAACTAATTGTCAAGCTTTTTAGTGTAGCTAGTCGTGAGAGCTTGTTAGTTTGGTTAGTGTGGCTCTTTAGTTAGCCTTTGAGAGCACACTAACTTAGTGTAGTGACATAGCCATTGTGTGGATAGAGACTATAGAAACTAGAATTGTGGTAGATGGCTTGCATTTTTAGTAGGCTAGCACAACACTTGCTTCAACTCGTATTTGTCTAACCAGTTTGCTAAGTGTTGTTGTAGAAATTTTTAATAGGCTATTCATCCCCCCTCTAGCCATTAGGACCTTTCAAGTGGTATCGGAGCTAAGGTCATCGTGATTTGAGGCTTAACAACCTTCGGTGTCAAAATGGCTCAAATCAACAATACCAAAAAGCCACCCCTATTTAATGGCACAAATTATCCATATTGGAAGTCAAAGATGACCACACATATCAAGTCAATCAATAGAAGGGTATGGAAGGTGGTAGAAACCAAAATTGAGATTATCGATCTAGAGAATCCCACCACGGCCAAAGAAGTGCTTCTCCAAAATAATGACATTACTCTGAGTGCCATTCATGATGCAATTAATGAGAACATTTGAGCAAATCAAGAACATTGAGATGGCTCATGATGCTTGGAATAAGTTAGAAGAATCATTTGAGGGCACCAAGGCAATAAAGGGTGCAAAGGCATACATTCTCAAGGAGAAATTTGCTAGCTTCAAGATGAAGGAAGATGAGAGTGTGCTGGATATGTTCCATCGGAATAATTGCTTGTCAATGGTCTCAAAGAACTTGGTGAGAAGGTGGAGGACAAGGACTTCTCTCATAAGTTCTTGAGATGCTTACCCACAAGATTTGGCATGTTGGTCACCTTGCTAGTGAGGACCAGTTTGGACACAATGACACCAAACCAAATCTTGAGAGATATCATGACCGATGATGCTTATAGAAATGATGATGAGAAGGAAGAAAAGAGGGAGAAGAAACATGACAAGAAGGATGACAAGAAGAAGAGTGTAGCATTCAAGGCCACATCATCCAAGGGCAAGGCAAAGTAAGAATCATCAAGTGAGGATGAAAACTTCAGCTTTGATGAGATGGATGATGAGAAGATGGCTCTCTTTGTCAAGAGATTTGGCAAGTTCATAATGAAGAAGGGCTACCATGCTAGAAGAAAGAAGTCTTCATCCAAGAACAAGGAAGAGTCAAGAAGGTGCTTCAATTGTGGAAGCAAGGATCATCTTGTAGCTCAATGCCATACAATAGCGACAATGATGATGACAAGAAGAGCAAGAAGAAGGACAAGAAGGAAAAGAAAGAGAAGAAGGACAAGATGATCATCAAGAAGAAAAAGAAGAAGGGTGGTTCATATGTGGTCACTTGGGATAGTGATGCTTCCTCAAGTGATGATGATGATAGTGATGATGATAAGACCACCAAGAAGAAGGCTCTTGCAAGCATTGCTATCAATGAGAAGCCTTCTCTCTTCAATATTCCATCATGCTTCATGGCTAAGGCCACTAAGGTACAAACTTGTGATGATGGAAGTAATGAGGAACATGATAATGAAAATGAAAATAAAAATGAAAGTGATAGTGATGATGATGAACCAACTAAGGATAAACTACTTGACATGCTAGATGATGCTAAAGAACACTTTGACATTAAGATAAAGGAATGCAAAAGCTTGCATAAGGAACTAAAAGCCCTTAAGCAAGCCTTTGATGAGCTCAATGCATCTCACGAGAGGCTAGAGAAAGCCCACGAGAAGCTTGGCGAGGCTCACAAGAAGCTTGAAAAAGCTCATTCCTCTTTGCTTGATGAGCAAAATAAGAAGAAGCATGTTGAGACATGTAATATAGGCTTAACTTATGACTTAATTAATGAATCATTATATAAGCCTATCATTGTTGCTCCCACTAACCCTTCTTGTAGCTCTTCCACTTCTACCTCATCTAGTAGTGATGGTTTCACATATGATGTCTCACTAATGGTTGAGAATGAGACCCTCAAGAAGGAGATCAATGAACTCACTCACATCTTGGCTAAGGCCTATGGCGGTGAGGACCGCTTGCTATGTGCTTGGGTAGCCAAAGAGCTTCTCTCTACAAAGAGGGATTGTGCTATACCCCAAGAAAGGCAAAGCGGCCTTTGCTCCTCACAAGACTAGCTTTGTGAAGAACAATGATCGATTTTGCACTAGTTGTAAGCAAGTTGGTCATAAAGAGCATGAGTGCAAGAACAAGAGCAAAAATGCTAATGTATCCTCAATTAGGATTAATTCTTTCTATGTGCTTACTAAGGGTACAAATGGTGTGAAACCTAAGTTCATTGGTACACCATGGATGGGCATAAAGAAGAAAGCCATTTGGGTGCCAAAGAGCTTAGTCACTAACCTTCAAGGACCTAAGTAAGTTTGGGTACCTAAAAAGAATTGATCTTCTTTATAGGTCAATTACAAAGCTGGAGGAAGACATTGGGTTCTTAATAGTAGGTGCACTCAACACATGACTGGTGATGCAAGAATGTTCAACTCAATCAACACCAATGGCAATGATGGTTATGATAGTATTACATTTGGTGACAATGGCAAAGGCAAGGTCAAGGGGCTTGGTAAGATTGCAATATATAATGACATGAGTATTTCCAATGTGTTGCTTGTTGAGAGCTTGAACTAAAATTTGCTATCAGTGGCTCAATTGTGTGATCTTGAATTCAAATGCATATTTGGGGTAGATGATGTAGAAATCATAAGTGTAGATGGATCTAACTTGATCTTCAAAGGCTTTAGATATGAGAATCTATACTTGGTTGATTTCAATGCTAATGAAGCTCAATTATCTACATGTTTGTTCACTAAGTCTAGCATGGTTGGTTATGGCATAGAAAGCTTGGTCATATTGGAATGAAATAATTGAATAGATTGGTTAAGCATAAATTGGTTAGAGGCTTGAAAGATGTTGTGTTTGAAAAGGATAAGCTTCGTAGCTCTTGTCAAGCTGGCAAACAAGTTGGAAACACCCATCCTAGGAAAAGCATGATGAGCACTAGTAAAGCATTTGAGTTATTACATATTGCTTTGTTTGGGCCAACACAATACACTAGCATCTGTGGAAACAAATATGGCTTTGTGATAGTGGATGATTATACTAGATACACTTGGGTATTCTTCCTAGTGGACAAAAGTGATGCTTTCTATTCTGATTAGAAGATTCTAAGTGTGTAGGATGCGGAGGCTCCGCGCTTTGGCCCGGAGGCTCCGTGGTCTATAGACCCAGGATATTTTCTTTTGTGCATAAACTGTCATACGCATCATGGATTATTATTTGACACACTTCTTTTGCATCCCACGATGGCATGAATACAATGTATCTTTCACACTTGCTCTTAATATATGCAGAGTGTGTCTTGAAAGACATTTTTATAATTCCAAACAAATCTTGCATATATTAAGGGGGAGCCCTTGTATTCTTGCTATCAAAAGCTCAATCTTTTAATTAAATGTAAGCTTTAATTGTGTTGTCAACATTTACCAAAAATGGGGAGATTGTAAGTGCAATCAAGCTCTAAGTGGGTTTTGGTGATGTTGACCACATAATTAAAGTACTAATGGCTTTGACAAGTGTTTGACAGAATATCTTTAATCGTGGATGCAAAGAAACAAAGGAGGAGATTCCCCAACTTGAATCGATGGCTTGCAACGACTCGAAGAGCTATGTTAATTCATTTTATATTTTGAAATTGAGTCATAGGACAAGTCATACTATTAAGGGGGATACTAACGGTGTGCTGGGTGGAACCAAGTGCTCAAAACTTCATCTTCAACTCAAATAATCCCAGCCACAAAAAGCCAGCCGAGCTGAATTCTTATGTGCTCTGGCTACGCGGAACCTCCACGCTCAGTCGCGAAACCGAGGTCTGTCTGACCAGACCGTTTTGTGGGTGACATGGGTGGTATTTATACCATGCCCCTTTGCCCCCAACAGTCGTCTTCTTCCTCATTCACTTAGACTCGAACTAAAGCTCTCTCTCTCACCCAAGCTTGGTGCTCCCAACTCTCTTGCTCAAATCTTTGTGATTCCTTGAGGGATTTGGCTCTAGAGAGTGTGAGAAAGCTCGAGAAGATCCTTCTCCTCTGTTCTTATGCATTTGGTGAAGCCCTAGCCACTTGGTGTGTTCGTTACTCTTGGAACTTGGCTCCTAGATGGCTAGCGGTCGCCTGGTAGCTCCCAATGTACTGTGGTTGAGCACCGGGAAGATTGTATTACCCTTTGTGACTTAGTGGAACCCTCTAACCCATTGCCTTGGTGATAGGTTGGAGAAGAGGAGCGAGTTGAAAGAGACTCCATAGCCTTTGTGCCTAACCTCAACAACGTGGATGTAAACAAGCCTTTATGGCGAGTTGAACCACGGGATAAATCCTTGTGTTCATTGTGATTACTGTTGTTGTTATTACTTGTGATTTGAATTAATTTTTAGGGTTTGCATCTAATCTATGAATTCCTCATCTTCTAGGTGCAACCGACTGTTTGGATAGGTCAACATACTCCCTAGGAAGGCTGGTATTACATTCGATCTATTTTTTATTCGTTAAATTCTATAGTAGATCGATTTCATACTCCGATCCCTGAAGGTTCCACGCTCAGTCCCGGAACCTCCACATCCTAGAACCTCCATGCTCAAACCCAGAGGTTTCATGTTCTGACTGTTTTCATAAATTGATTAAATTTTAGAAAAAGGCCTATTCACCCCCCCTCTCTAGGTCACTTGCTAGATCCTTTCAGATACAAATCAAGCTAGTACAAATGGCTCTCAGGACAATGAACAAAATCAAGTAGCTAGTACATCATTTCAACCCAATGATCAAGCAAGTGCAAGCAATCAAGTTTCAATACTCCAACCAACCAATATTGCAAGGAATCATCTATTGGACACTATCATTGGTGATATTTCAAGAGGTGTGCAAACTAGATCAAGATTGACTTTATTTTTATGAGCATTTCTCATTTGTGTCATTCATTGAACTAAAGAAGATAGATGAAGTATTAAAGGATATTGATTGGGTGAATACTATGCATGAAGAATTGAATAACTTCATAAGAAATCAAGTATAGGAATTAGTAGAGAGACCAAAGGGACATAATGTGATTGGAACCAAATGGGTCTTTAAAAACAAGCAAGATCAAGATGGGATAGTAGTAAGGAACAAAGCAAGATTGGTAGCACAAGGATATACATAAGTTGAAGGTCTTAACTTTGGAGAAACATATGCCTCAGTTGCTAGATTGGAAGCAATTAGAATCTTATTAGCCTATGCTTGTGCCTACAACATCAAGCTCTATCAAATGGATGTCAAGAGTGCATTTCTCAATGGTTACATCAATGAAGAAGTATATATTGAGCAACCTCCCGGTTTTGAAGATGACAAGAAGCCTGACCACGTGTACAAGTTGAAAAAGGTATTGTATGGCTTAAAGCAAGCACCTAGAGCATGGTATGAGAGATTGAGGAACTTCCTACTCTCTAAAGGGTTCATGATGGGCAAGGTTGACACCACTTTTTTCACCAAGAAGATTGGCAAAGACTTATTTGTGTTGCAAATCTATGTTAGTGACATAATATTTGGATCAACCAATCAAGACTTTTGTGAAGAATTTGAAAAGATAATGGCTAATGAGTTTGAAATATCCATGATTGGAGAGTTAAGTTACTTCCTTGGTCTTCAAATCAAGCAATTGAAGAATAGTATATTCATGAGTCAAGGCAAGTACATCAAAGACATACTCAAGAAGTTTGGCATGAGTGATGGCAAAGCTATTAGCACACCAATGGGGACAAATGGCAATTTGGATAGTGATGCAAGTGGCAATATGGTGGATCAAAAATTGTATCGGTCTATTATTGGAAGCCTAGTCTATGTGACCGCATTAAGACCGGATGTCATGTTTAGTGTATGCATGTGTGCAAGATTTTAAGCCTCACCAAAAGAAAGTCATTTGAAGGCTACAAAGAGAATATTGAGGTACTTAAAGCATACACAAAATGTTGGTTTGTGGTATCCCAAAGGAGTAAAGTTTAAGCTAGTTGGTTACTCCGACTCGGATTATATGGAATGCAAGATTGAAAGGAAGAGCATCTCGGGCACATGTCAATTGTTGGGAAGATCACTAGTATCATGATCATCAAAGAAGCAAAATAGTATTGCATTATTAACCGTCGAAGCTGAATACATATCCGCCAGTAGTTGTTGTGCACAAATACTTTAGATGAAGGTCACTTTGAGTGACTTTGGAATCAAGTTCAAGAAAGTGCTATTGCTATGTGACAATGAGAGTTCAATCAAGTTAACCAACAATCTAGTTCAACATGCAAGAATAAAGCACATTGATGTCCGCCACCATTTCATAAGAGACCACCAACAAAAAGGGGACATTTGCATTGAAAGTGTAGGCACCGAAGATCAACTTGTCGATATATTCACCAAGCCATTAGATGAGAAAAGGTTTTGTAAGCTAAGGAATGAGTTAAACATATTGGATTTCTCAAATATGTGTTGATGCATCCCCCACTTATATGACATGCCTCTCATTCGAGCATTCCAAGGTAAAAGTTGATTGGCACGGCATACATCCTTGCTAAGGACATATTTAGTGCATCTAGTCATCTTTCACATTTAATAGGCTCATTCATGAAAATCAAATGATTTTGATGTTTGTATGGTACCACCATTGTTTCTATGCTTAATTTGGTCTAGTGGTAGCATATGACATGTTTGTGGGCTTGTAAACCTAGTGTTTGATCTAGAAAATAAGCTATAAGGGTTTAACTCAATATGGTATAAGATAACCCTTATTTGGAGATGTGAAAAGCTTGTCCTTGGATCAAACCGAGTTAAATATCTTTGGCAAATGTTCTAGATTGAACCAAATTTGGGAAAATGGTTCTCACCCTATTGATTAATATTGATAATCTCAACCTATCTATATTTTGAACCTTTGTGGTCATTGATGACAAAGGGGGAGAAATAGTGTACAAAGATAGTAAAAAGACAACAAAGAGGAAAGAGAAACAAAGATATAAGTGGTAGGGGGAGAATTTGACATAGGGGGAGAGATATGATAAAGGAAGGGGATCAATTAAAATTTTAAGCACACAAGTAGGGGGAGCAAGCTCATGAACTTGTATGGTGCATTTGAATATGCATTTCATATATTTGCTTGCAATGCACAAGTTTTCAATTTCAATATCCATGCTTGTGTGGTGTATGCTAGTTGTAGGGTTGAATGATGAAATGAAAAACTAGCATAGATTAAGAAACTAGACTTATGTTCATTTTATGGAAACTAGACCCTTGCTTCTAATGTTGATCTCATGGGGTATTCTAATTTTTGTGTATGTCTAGTTACTAATGGTGCTAAGGATGGTATATTGGTGCACTCCGATTGGTATCACGCTTCAAAGGTTCATCTTTTATACCTTAGCATCATTTGATAGACATTGTCTCCTATGTTTTCTATCTAAGCATATGTGCAAGCTACAATCTAAACTCTTAGCACATATGTAGGGGGGCAATTGATACTGTAGGGGGAGCAATTGCTACCGTATGGGGTTTATGAAACTTGTCCATATTATTTTACACATGGTAAAAATGCTTGGGCAAGCAACATGGATTCAAATGAATTTCAATTCATATCTTTGCGAAAGGGTTGTCATCAATTACCAAAAAGGGGGAGATTGAAAGCTCTAGTTTGGTTTTGGTGAATTGATGAAACCCTAAGTGCTAACCTAGTTTATCAAAGTGATTATGAGATAGGTAGCACTATTCTAAGTGATGAAGCAACAGTGAAGATCATGATGATGGTGATGCCATGGTGATGATCAAGAGCTAGGACTTGGAAAAGAAGAAAGAGAAAAACAAAAGGCTCAAGGCAAAGGTGAAATTGATAGGAGTTTTTCGGTTTAGTGATCGAGACACTTAGTGAGTATGATCATATTTAGGATCGATAGCCGTACTATTAAGAGGGGTGAAACTCGGATAAAAATGTGGTTATAAAAGTGCCACTAGATGCTCTAACTCATTGCGTGTGCATTTAGGATCTAGTGGAGTGCTAACACCCCTGAAAATGTTTGTAAAAATATTCTAACACACATGCACGAAGTGTTACACTTGGTGGTTGGCACATTTGTTCAAGGGTGGTGAAGTTTGGGATCAAAAGGAGCTATTTCATATTGATCAGACTCTACCTTGGGTAGTGACCAGACTCTGACCCTACGTCCGCTCAGTGGTGCGCAGTGAAGGCCACCCTCGGTCTTTTGACCAGACACTAAGAAGAAATAGGACTGGACGGGTTGGGGGTGCGTCCGGTCAGGCCATGACGTACGCTGATGCAAGCATCAAAACAAGCCAGTGAGGATCGGACCCTAAGCCATGTCCGGTCACCAGTGATTGGACGCATCCGGTCACAATTTTACCTCTCTAGGAGCTCTCTAGAAACGATCGGACTCTGAGGCGTGGTGCGTCCAGTCAATTGAATAGGAGAATCCGGTCGATGGTCAGTCAGCGCGTGCGAGTGAGCCATTGCACGCCAACGGATAGTTTCAAATGGCTAGGACACATAGCGGTCAGGCTGCGATCGGACATAGCGATCGGACACGTCCGGTGCACATGACCAGCGCGTCTGGTCGTCCCGTAGTCAGCCCAATAATTAAGCCAACGGCTCTATTGTTTGGGTGTCTATAAATATTGTTTGGCTGGTCTAGCTCACTCTCTTGGTCATTTACATTGACATAGCAACCTTGTGAGCTTAGGCAAAGCCCTCCTACTCATCTTCATCATTGATTCATCATCTTTGTGAGATTAGGAGTGAATCCAAGTGCATTGTTTGAGTGTTTGCATCTAGAGGCACTTAGTGTTCGTGTTTTTA
This sequence comes from Miscanthus floridulus, assembly GCF_019320115.1. Taxonomy (NCBI): domain Eukaryota; kingdom Viridiplantae; phylum Streptophyta; class Magnoliopsida; order Poales; family Poaceae; genus Miscanthus; species Miscanthus floridulus. Next base: position 21,419,361 of record NC_089585.1, on the reverse strand, counting down.
TCTTGGTGGTTGCCGCCACCTAGATGGCTTGGAGCAGCGAGGATCATCGAGCGGAGGTTGGTGATTGTCTTCGGCTCTGATCATGGTGATTGTGAGGGGTTCTTCACCTTTCCCCTGTGGAGAGCCAAAAGGTACTCTAGTGGATTGCTCGTGGCTTGTGTGATCCTCATCTTGTATTGGTTGTGTGGCACCCTATTGAGGATTTGGCGTGCGATGCCAATTAGCGCGTGAACCTCCAAGTGAGTGAATCGTCACAACGAGGACTAGCTTATCGACAAGTAAGTAAACGTCGGTAAAAAATCAATGTGTCATCATTTGATTCTGAGGTGATTGGTCTTCATTGGTATTCATTCTTGTGATTAATTGGTTTATTCCTTGACTCGGTGGTATAATCATCTTGCTCTCTCTCTCTCTTTACATTACCGCAAATTAGTTGTCAAACTCTTTAGTGTAGCTAGTCATGAGAGCTTGTTAGTTTGGTTAGTGTGGCTCTTTAGTTAGTCTTTGAGAGCACACTAACTTAGTGTAGTGACATAGCCATTGTGTGGATAGAGACTATAGAAATTAGAATTGTGATAGGTGGCTTACATTTTTAGGAGGCTAGCGCAACACTTGCTTCGCCTCATATTTATCTAACTAGTTTGCTAAGTGTTGTTGTAGAAAATTTTAATAGGCTATTCACCCCCTTCTAGCCATTAGGACCTTTCACGGGTGCCGAATGCTCTTGTAGCGGAGCCGAGAGGTCTTGCAGTGGTGTCGACCACTAAAAGACTGGTGCTGAGCACTCTTGGGGCTGTGCCGAGCACTCCAAGAGTGGTGCCGAGCGCTGTAGCCGGAGAGTCGAGCACTCTAGGTGTTGTGCCAACCACTCTAGCAGAAAAGGGGACTCCATTGATGCCGGTCGAGTTTGCCTCACCTCCAAGCGACATCACTGAGTTCGTGGATGCCTTCCACGACGGTGAGGAGGTGCGGTTTCGTAGGCTAGATGACATCATCGGTGGCACAGGGTCCTTAGGCCAGGTGGGTCGACTGCTCAATGACCCAGAGCTGCTTCTCGTCAGTGCAGAGGAACCATCCACATTCACGCTGGTCAAGCGTGATGCAAATTGGCGACGGGCGATGTTGGAGGAGATGAAGGCGATCGAGGAAAATGAGACTTGTGAGCTCGTCGATCCACCTCTAGGATGTCGTCCGAATGGCCTAAAGTGGGTATACAAGGTCAAGCGGGGCGAGCGCGGTGCCATTGTCAAGCACAAGGCACGCCTCATTGCCCGAGGCTTTGTCCAGCGTGAGAGCATCGACTTCGAGGAAGTATTTACGCGATAGCGCGCATGGAGTCTATCAGACTGGTGCTGGCTTTAGCAGCAGCGAAGGACTAGCGCGTCCATCACCTAAACATAAAATTGGCCTTCCTCAACTGTCGAGTTGGTGGAGATGGGTCTTTATTAGGCAACCTTCGGGTTTTACCGTCGAGCACAGGGTGCTCCGACTGCGCAAGGCGCTCTATGGGCTGCGGCAGGCCCTGCGAGCGTGGAACGCCAAGCTTGACGCCACGCTAGGTGAGCTTGGCTTCATGCAGTGCGCAACCGAGCATGCGCTCTACACACGGTGATGGGGGAAGGAGGAGCTCGTCGTCGGCGTGTATGTGGACGACTTGATCGTCACCGACGTGCGTGCGGAGGACATCGACAGCTTCAAGCGTGAGATTGCGGCTCGTTTCTGAATGAGCGATCTTGGCGCACTCTCCTACTACCTCGGCATCGAGGTGAGATAGGGGAAGGAGGCGCTAATGCTCGGTCAGAGTGCGTACGCCTCGAAGCTGTTGGAGTGGAGCGGCATGACTGAGTGTAAGCCGTGCATGACTCCGATGGAGGAGCGGCTGAAGCTGACGAAGGCCAGTACCACGGTGAAGATAGATGCAACACTCTACCGGAGCATCATCGGCGGTCTGCGCTACTTAGTCCACATGAGGCCGGACATTGCGTTCATCGTAGGCTACGTCAGCCGCTTCATGGAGGATCCCCGAGAGGATCACTGGGCCACGGTGAAGCGGCTGCTGCGCTATGTCAAGGGGATGATGGATTAGGTGATCGTCTTTTCCAAGACCGGCGGAAGTGGGCTATAGCTCACTATATTCAGCGATGCTGACATGGCGGAGGACATCGACGGACGGCGGAGCACCTCTGGCGTGCTCGTCTTCCTTGGGTCGGCTTCAATCTCATGGATGTTGCTGAAACAGAAGGTGGTGGCGTTGTCCACGTGCGAGGCAGGGTACGTGGCGACGGCCACAGCGGTGTGCCAAACTGTATGGCTACGTCAGTTGATGAGCGAGTTGACCGGTGTGGAAGCTCACCCAACAGTACTGATGGTGGACAACTAGCCCTCCATCGCCCTCGCGAAGAATCCGGTTCTCCACGACCGGAGCAAGCACATCGACGTCAAGTTTCACTTTCTCAGGGACTATGTCGATGGAGGGTAGATCGTCATCGAGTTTGTGGAAACTGGTCGGCATCTCACGGACGTCCTCACCAAGCCGCACGGCCATCTTCGGTTCACGGAGCTGAAGAAGATGATCGGCATGGTGGAGGTTCTAGGGTTAGCAGCACGATTAGGGGAAGAATTATAAAGTAATCTGCTGCTCTCCCTCTAACGCACGGTAGGGGCAGACGTCGAAAGGGCTCCCCTACTGCTGCACTGTAGTCGCGGCAGGGGCAGGCGCCGAAAGGCTCCCCTGCCGCACTGTAGCCACAGCAGGAGAATAAGCCAAAGTCAGCCCTGCTGTCACATCTAGTCACTGTAGCACAATGGCAGCATGGCATGTCTATATACTATGATTAGATTGGTAGAGTTGTATATATAGCTTCCCATTGCAACTCAATGAAGAGAGTGAGTTCAGTTTTGCCGTCCCCTCTGCAGAGCTCCGGCCAATGCTGGTGCTTATACTATGTGTGCGCTCTGTTCTCCCTCCATCTTCTATCTTTAGTCGTAGTGTGTGTGTAAACGCCAGTGAACGGTCGGCTCACCCGTGCGGGAGACCCCTAGGCCAACATTTATCCTGAAATCTTTTATGACAAACACTGAATCTCCTCAACTTATCGGCGATACCACCATCCAAGCAAGTCTGATTTGAACACAACCACAAACTATGCCCCGCGCTGCCCAATCAAACTTGCTTGCTCAAAGAGCCTTCGGTCAAGTTGATTCATTTCTTTCTTCTGAGTTATGTCACTCCCTTTCTTGTAGTGTTTAAGATGTTTAATTACTCCGTGGCGTATTGGAATCTTCTTCACAAGTTCACATGTACGTACAAGCTATATTTCGAGTAATCTTGTTCCTCCAAAAAAGAATCAAGTTGGTCATATTGTAAACAACCTCCGAATAATATATGGCTAGTTGAAAGTCATGAAAGATCTAGCTTTGCCTGCTCGATCACCTGCAAAAATTACTTAATTATGTGTCAACGAAAAACTGAGAAAATAGGATTCAAGCTGCCCAATCCGGGATAGCAAGGATTGGATCGGATCCCAGTTCCAAAAGCCACTCGCACGACAAAGTATCATCACCGAAAGGAAAATCCTCGAGGCAAAGCTATGCTTCGCTTTCCCCGGGCACCGGACGCCGTGTGGATCACCCAACCTGGAGCCTTATTACTGCCGCGGCTATAAGAACTTGGCATCCTGAGCTGCATCCTCGAACACAGAATCAAACCGATCGAAAATGGAAACAGCAATGAACGGACACTACAGGGCACCCAAGCTCTTTGGCAGGGAAAGGACGCTCCACGCTGCCCTCGGTGGACGCAGAGGTGATTCGTTCTTGCGAGCTGAAACCATGCATGGACTTTATTGTTATATACGGGCTCGATCGATGCATGCGACAGATGCGCCCAACTGATCAAAGCCTTTCGTTTTCGTTGATAATAATCCGTGGGTGCACACTGCACAGCCGCGGACATCATCCTGTGGAGGGACTGGAAGGCGTCGGCGTCCATCCTCGCCGCGGCGACGGCGGCGTGGGGCCTGTTCGAGGTGGCGGAGTACCATTTCCTCACGGTGGTCTGCTACGTCGCCATGATCGGCATGCTCGTCTTCTTCATATGGACCAACGCTTCTACCTTCTTCAACCTGTAAGCAAGCACAGCAGCCTTCCAACTTTTTTGTTTTCTTCGCAGCCCAATTTTTTTCTTTTCTTTTGAGAGGAATTCTTCAAAGCCCAAGTATTCGGCCCATCGAGGTTCATACTAGTAGCATGAAAGCCCACACGACGTGAGGCCGAGACTAAGCCCGTTAAATCTGAAAACGGGCTGAAATGGAATGGTGCGAGAAAAAGGAGCACTGACGAGAGTCGTGAGATGTTTTTTTTGATACACGCAGGCCGGTTCCCAGAATCCCTGATGCTCTGGTGTCGGAGAGGGCCAGCAGGCAAGCGGTGCAAGACGTGCACCGCAGGCTGACCAGGTTGGTGGAGAAGCTCCACGACATCGCTTGCGGCAAGGACATCAAGATGTTCATCCTGGTGCGCCACTAATCATTGACCAACCTGCTGCCCATTCCATCTCCTCCTTTTCCTACCAAACAGCGCTAAAAATAAGCATCTGATCCTCAATCTGCCCGTGCGTTGAATCCAACAGACGGTGCTCTCGCTGTACATGGCGTCGGTGATCGCGGACTGCTTCAGCTCCCTGACGCTCCTCTACCTCGGTAATAACCTGCTGAACTGAGCCATTTTTCAGTGGTACAGGTTTCATCAGAAGGCGAAATTCGCAGCATCATGTCTTTTAATTTGCTGCCTCCTGCAGTGGTGCTGGGCACGATGACGCTGCCTGCGCTGTACGAGCGGTACGAGAGCGAGGTGGACCACCTGGTGGCCAGAGGCGTGCACGATCTGCGGACCCACTTCGCCGACATGGACTCGGGCGTTCTCAGGAAGATCCCGAGAGGCACAGGAGCTGCAACCAAGTGATTAGCCAAGGAGATCACGACTGACTGATGACTACATAACAAAACATGACATATGGTGTAACTATACTACATGTACAAGTGGATTAAGAACGCATGTCGCTGGTCCCATCCCACTGAAGGTCCAAAAGAAGTGTGGTTATGGTTACCCTGCCATTCGTTATTTATTAAGGTCTCAATTCAGCTGCACTTAGAAGCTGCTTGACAGGTTCATCAGAACATGGCCCTGAAAGTTGATGCTTAATCGCTGGTCATGCTACAGCCTGATCTGTCCGCGATACTGTAATCTTTTCACGGTGCCAGGCCATGACAGTACCTGATCCGCGACGTTCTCTGTTCTCTCTCTCTCTCTCTCTTCTCTTCTCTTCCACTGATCGAGAGGGGACGGGACGGTCAGGGTCATCCGGGCCGGCAACAGATGGGTATGGGCCCGACCCCGACACCCACTGGGCTCCACCTCCACGGGAGTACATCGACGCCGACCCGCGCACGCCAGCCGGATCATAAAAGCAAGGCGTTCCGTGCGCCTCAGGGAACCAAGCCTGCCTGAGTGCCTGTGCCATGGTTGTCTGCTCTCTTTTGTTCTCCTGCCCCGGCAGAAATGCCTGGTTGCCCTGGCTGGCTAGTGGCTGTGGCTGTGGCTTGGGATGATCTCACTCGCTCCCAGGGCGTGGATAACTCATCTCATTGCCACGCGAACCTGACCCGCCTCTCTCTTTCTCAGTCGCTGTCGGCCCTCCGTGACATCGGCCACAGGCGAGACGAAGACGACCGTCTGCTTCTTTTAAGGCCTACGGAATACATACGCGCTTGCTTGTCACGTCAGGACAAGGAGAAACTTGTTTAAAGCGCTTCGTTCGTTTCGCTTGTTGGCTTAACTTATAAGTTATTTTTTTTCAGCCAACCAACAATATTTTTCTTTTATAATAAATTAGTTTTCAGCTTTAGCTTATCAACCAAGCGAATATGGCTTTATCTGCTTCATTGTAGTACGTACGAGCCGGTTTAAGATAGATAACCATATCCACAACCTATGGAACGAGGGGTTGGTCGCCGAAACCCGTCACCGTGTGCCCAAACGAGACTGAAGGACAGTAACACGTAGTGGGTGGGCCTGATTCCCTCAGGTCCCCCCACTAGCGTGACTGATTGATACACAAATACTCCGTATAAGTTTAAGCAAATGATCGTCCTGTTTGGTCTTGTTTTGCTAATAAGTCATGACTGAAAGTACTATTATCTGATTTAATGTGAGAGAAAAATATTTTTCATTGATTAAAAAAAATACGGCTTATAAGCCAAACAAACCCAAACAAACAGGGTGTATCTCCGCCGGTCTATCTGGGCACTAAACAAGACATCCATCCGTCATTGCATCCAGTGAGTCTGTGGGCGAGTAGTAGCATGCGTGTGCCGCCAGGGGCTCTGTTCGGCATATCGTAAAGCCGCTTGTCGAGAAAAAAATACTATATCATAGTTTATAAGTCAGGTTATAAGTCGATTTATAACGATAGCCGAACATTCTTACAGAACACTAGAGGAGTAGCACACAGTATTGCGCCTGCGGCGAGGTGAGCACGCACGTACGGCCCCGCTCTGCGGCATCACGTCGTGTCGTGTCCTGCCTGCCCAGGGACCCCAGCCTTTTGGGCCTTTGTTTTGGCCTGCCTTGGCGTGCGGCGGCCGGTGGGCATGCAGGCAGCCGAGCCGGTCAGAAAAGAGGGAAACAATGGACGCGGCAGCCGGCAGCACTGCACGGCGTCTGCGTGCGGCGTGGTGGCGTGGTCCGCCGCAGCACGGTGCCATGATGCTCGCTCTCGCGCGCGCGCAAGCAAAGGGATGGGGTGGGTGTGCGAGGGGGGCGTGGATTGGACGGGAAAACCACGGACGCGCCGAGCCCTTTTCGGAGGCACGCTTGGCTCGTTGCCGTCCTCCTCTGCCCTCTGGTAAAGACGACGAGGGGAGGTGGAGGGATCCGAGGAGGAGAGGATCAGAGGAGAGCAACCTGCCACCTGCGATTGTCTCCATTGTGGTGCGCAAATGCAGTTGCTGGTCCTAGTACACGTAGTTTTCTCACCCGCTAATATCCGGCGACACGTCGGCGTTCTGATGGTCCGGAAGCTGGAGGACTCTGGGGTGATGTACCTGTTCCGATAACTGATCATGATCAAACATCAAGGGCCCGGGCGCATCCTCCAGAGCCGGACGGACGGGGGCAAACGAACGAACGTCACCACGTGGGGGGGGGTGGGCGCGCTGCTGCTGCTCTCGGCTTTTCTGCAGCCAGCGGTGCTGGTGTTTCTTCCTCGCCCGACTCGATCTCTGCGACTGCAACTCGGCCCTGTCCCCTGTTTCCACGTCACTGATTCAGCACAACCCTCGTGCCCCGAGGCAGATGCAAGGGCGGGCGGAGCGGAGGCGCAGGCGGGCCGGGGCACGGTCACGCGCCCCCACGTTCGAGGGGGGAGGGAGGGAGAGGGACGGCGCGCGGGTCGGCGTCGTCGGCGACATGGGCGAACGGGCCGTCGCCAGGAGCGGGCATGTGGCAGTGCCACGCGCACGCGGATCCCCCAACACACCTGATCGGTCAGGACTCAGGACCCGCCGGCCCCACGTGCCGCTGGGTCAGCTGGAATCAAATTATACGGGCCGGCCGGCCGTCCCTCGTGCCAGCGGCGCCGATCCGCCGTGTGGTGTGCGCGTACAGATTGCCGTATGTATCCCGAGACGAATTAGCTTCTCGGCCTCGGGTCACCGGCTACCGACACCTGCCTTTCGACACCGGATCCAGTATCAGATCTTCTCCATGTTTACTGTAATAACCCTCCATGTTTGGCATCAGCATCAGTATCACTAATTCACCACTACTCATGACTCATCAGTCATCACAGTGTACAGCTGGACCAATGACAGCGCGCCATGCGATCAGCATAGCACTGATATGATCCCATCCCATCGGATGACTCAGGTCATGTCGAGCGTTGGCCATAAAAAGGCGTAAAGCAGTGCTAGCGCGATGCCGTAAAGGCCATTATGACGTCCTTCTTGCAATCTCTTTGTTTATTTATGAACCACGCGGCAATGGAGGCTCGCTCGCCCTACAGTACGTGGGGATGGGGTGCACAGCCGTAAAGCGACGGCCGAGGAGAGCGATCATGAGATGGATCGATTAGCTTGGCGTTGGCGCCATGCCTAAAGAAAGTGCCACTTCTTCGTTGGCCGAAGCGATCGGCTAATGGGGAAATCTCCCTCCTCTCTCGGGGATGGTAAAGCGGCGCTGGATTGGATGTCGCTCGGCGAGGAATAAGATCCCAGCCAGCCAGTGGCAGATCACATCATTAGCACCGCATAACAAAGGATCTTGAGAAGAGGACCACCGCACCTACCCCAGTGGCCAGAGGCGGGATCCAACGGTGGGGGCGGGGGAGACTCGAGCCCCTCTACCCATACCGGAGCGGTGGAACCTCATGTGGAGCACCTATGAAATTTTAGGCAAAATTCTATAGTGTAGAAGGACTGAGACTTAAGATCGAGCAGCAGTGTTGTCTAGCCCTCCTGAAATATTGTTATTCAGCCGCCTGAAATATTTCCTAGATCCGCCGCTGCCAGTGGCCTCCCTTCTCAGGGCTCCTTGCCATGGTTTAAAGTATCAACGAGCGATTTCACGAAGGTCTGATCAAAAACATGCAAGGCCCTGATTGAATTCGTAGTGCTGATGAGAGATCCTTTTGGAGCACTCCCTCCAAACGAGATTCAGATATATGGCCCATTTGATTGAGTTTGTCAATCTACTCACTCTGTCCCATAATATAGTGTATTCTAGAAATTTTAAGATAAATTAAGAGAATATAAAAGACGTATGTATCCTCATTATATTTCCTAATCAGACCCTATCATCAACGTGATTAACAGTGATTGACTGATAAATGAAAAATATTTAATGCAATGAATGCTAGAATATACTATATTACAGGACCTCCGCTCCACTTCAGATAATATAATTTGTGAAACGATAATCCCAAATATCCAGAAAAATAAAACCCAAATTTGTGGGTTTGAATCTATACTTGGCGCGGGCACTATCAAGTAAAGAAAGATACAACAGGATGGTTTTATAAACATAAACGTTCTTGCTGGTTTGCTCTGGAACTAAACACCCCATGAAAACGACATATAGCATCAGATTCAGAGAAGGGCTCTGCTAAAGTTCAAAGCGAGATTGTCTGTGTGCTTAGAAGAAAATTGAGAGGTACACGGAACCAGAGCGACCAAGTAGCAAGAAAAAACAAGTCAATGTATTAAACCAAAAGAAACATATCAACATCAATATCAAAAGTACAAAACCGGACCGATGTATATATTTAACTCGAATAAGGTTTCTACAAGCAAGCTAATAACACACTTATCTGCACCACAACCTGAATGACATCCATGAGATCAAATATACAGAGGGCTACACAAATGATGAGTTCTTCGTTTTCACTTTCACCAGGTTCTTTTGGACACTATATATTTTATTCAAAATAAGAAGAAGAAAAAAAAAACAATTGGAAAAGGGATCCAACACTTGACTCCCCCCAATCTAATCCAACATGGTCACCCTTCTCTGTCTCACCAACACAAGAACCATCGAATTAAAATCTTATTTTGAACCCATCCTTGGATGCATACTTGTTTTGATCCCAAATGCCCAAATGCACAGTGCCTAATAGCGGCACCTTCCACTCTTCGCCTCAGACTCATGTAAGATGCAGTAGCAATAATAATGATAACAGATGGATAACTACGCCTGTAGAATTTGAAACATACCGGAATTCACCAATCCTCGATCTGAGGCACGGTTGTTAATGTTTTTCTGCCTGTCCAGCATCAGGAGAGACAAATGGCTGATACTGAGGTGGCAATGTTGGAGGTGCAGCTGCTTGTGAGTAGTATACTTGTGGGCGCGTAGGATCAGCATACTCATATCCAAAGTTGCCAGCCATGTTTGCAACAGGCTGTGGTGAGGGGTGGTGGTGCGATTGAATGACATGGTGGTATGCCATCCCAGTATATCCAGGTGCTGCATTAGGTGCTGGAGCAGGCGTAGCGGCAGCTGTTGTTCGATAAACACCAGGTTGTTGCAATTCAGGCCTTACAGCCATCTGAGGGGTCGGCTTTGGCGTTGTGTCAACTTGTGCACCAGGAGGCATGCTATATGGCTGATGTGCATTCTGCTGCATAGGAAGGTAATACATCCCCGTATTTGGGTCGAATATAGGTGCCTGTTGCGGCCTCGGCACAGTCTGGGGTGCTTGCTGAGGAACAGGATGGTGGTAATAGGACTGGATTGGAATGAAGGTGCCAGTGGCAGGGTTGTGGATGAAATGCTGATTTCCAGCAGCAACAATCTGCTGAGGAGCTGGTTGTTGTGGTTGCTGTTGCTGCTGTGGTGGTGGATGTTGCTGCGGTGGCTGAGGCGCATGCATCTGGGTAAGGACATATCCAGGTGGGACCTGTGTTGCGGCGGCAGCAGCGGCAGCGTCCGGAGCTGATACAGGGAGGCGGTAGCTGGCAGCTTCCGTTCCCACTGGCATGTCTCGTTTCAAGTCGGCCGGAGGAGATCTATCATTATAGTAGACGGCTCTGAAACAAGTGATCAAACATATGGTCCGTATAAGGTTTCATCCTCCTAACTCATACAAGGAAAGCAGTCGCTCATGTACTAGTGGATAATCAAGGTCTAACATTATGTATACGTTTTATAAAGTTGGTCATGTCAGCTTACCTGTTGGTGGGATCAACAACCGGCGGAACCTCCTGCTTGAGAGGTTGTGGTTTCCGACCTCCGCCACCGTGATCGGACTTATCATCGTCAGAGAACACTCGGCCGGACGCCTCAGAGGGCGACATGCCGGTCATGGCAGGGATCGGCACCTGCTGTTGAGGTTGTATGTATGGCGGCAGCTGCTGCTCGGAGATCCCCATCTGCGCGAAGTGATCCTCCACGGCGGTAGGTTGCATGATGCGGGCGTCCGACGGGCGGTCCTCCGGCCGCACGCGTATAGGCGGAAGATTCGATAGCGACGGGGCCGAGGAGGTAGACCCGAACGAGGAGTTCTTGTCCAGCATCGGCGAGTCTGGCACGGATTGGACGTCGTGCGGGTGCCTCCCTGCACCGACGGCGGCAGCGACGGCGGTGGCACCGGCCGGGAGCTTCGGCTGGCTGCCGCGCTGGTCCTCCGTGGGAGCCGAGTTGGTCACGCCGCTGCGGGAGTGCACGGAGGAGTCGTCCTCGAGGCCGAGAAGACAGTTGACGGAAGCTGAATCGGTGGAGATCCCCCTCGGGATGCCGTCGAGGGAGCCGGAGATGGCGCTGTTGAGGGCGTCGACGAACCAGTTCTCGGACTTCGAAGAGTCGTCGAGCAGGGAGCCGAGCGAGGACGAGGACTCGGGCTTGGCGGGGAAGAGGAAGAGGCGGATCCGGGAGGTGCGCGAGGATCCCCCGCCGGAGGAGGTCGCAGCGATGCGGTCGTACTCATCGACGAGGTTGTCGAGGTCCTCGTCCGTAGAGACGGAGATGAGGGAGTCGAGGTCCTCGTTGGGCAGCTGATACTTGAGCGTGAAGGGCTGGCCGCCCAGCAGCGACCGCGAGAGGCGCGCGTGGACGTCGGCGAGCGACGCGTGCCGGTCCACGGCCACGATCCGGGTCTCCCCGCCCAGGTAGCAGAGCGACTTGTCGGTCGGGCGCGGGACGATCCGGCCCCCGAAGCTGCACATCAGGCGGAGCCGGCCCCCGCCGCCGGCAGCCGCCGCCGCCGCCGCCGCGGAGGACGGGAAGGGCTCGTCCCACGAATCCCCACCACGGCTGCGTGGAGAAGACTCCGTGGACTCGGGGTACCCGGGCCCAGGGCCGGGGCCCCCCACGCCGGCGGCCGTCGCCGACGGCATCGTCTCCATGAGGGAAGCGGGCGGGCGAGGAGGGAAGGGTGGCTTGCTGCTCTGGCTGCGCTTGTCTCCTTCGTGGGTTTTTGGGTGGGGATTTTATTTAGATTTTGGGGAAAGGGGAATATATGAGGGGGAAAGCAAAGAGGAAGGGGAAGGACGAGGGCGTAGTGGGGCCCGCGCCAGGAAATATCGCTGGTTACCCCTGTCGCGGCGGCGGCTGCTCCTTGCATCTACATAAAATTGCTCGGTTTTTTCTTCTCCTCGCTTTTCTGTCGACGCCATGGCCAGCGCCAGCTAACCTGCCGAGTTCCTCGTCATGCTTTATTAGACTAATCCACCAGATAATGACCCTCGACTAGTGAAAGTTTTATATAAGCCCTCGACTATCGAGTGATGCCAATTGCCACCATGTTATATACTCCTATCTACAAAGCTATAAGTTTTGTTCATATCAAACTAGCTTAACTTTTTAACAAGTCTAAAGTGAATAGTATTAATAATTGTGCCTCCAACTATTAGGTTTACTAAAATAATGTATTTCATAATTAATTTAATAATACTTATTTTGTATTATAAATGTTAGTGTACTTTATATAACTTTGATCAAATTTTATATTGTTTGAGTCCTCGAAAAGTGGAAATTACATCTTTTTGCGGGTAGAGGGAGTATGTCTCATGGGCAATATCGTAATAGTAGTATTACATTGAGATTGTACAACATCGTGGTGGGAGTTTAGTGATTAGGCCTCAAATCATTGTTCAAAAACTTCTATCTATCTCATTTGCATTCTCCTGTCTTTAAATTAAGACTAACAAGATCCATGCTCTTGAGATGCAGGGAAATATGAGGTGAGACAGTAGAAGATCTTGATCTATAGTTCAAAATTTAAGCGACACATTAGTTTTATCGGGTAATGGCTCATTGATTAAATTCAATAATTCTCCTAAGTTGCTTAATAAAACAAGTGACACAGTATACACGAATGGGACACATGCCATCTCGTAATTACAAACATACCATTAGAATCTTCGATACTCATTATGTCGACCCTTCTTTGTGGCAATTGCCACCAAGTTATGTTCACCTTGAACTAACTTTGGCTAACGTGGCATCTCCAACCTCTTTTATCGCCTTCTGACGGGGTACAACTATAATATTTGTTCAATACAAACTCACGCCTCATATATGAACACACCCCACACGCACCTCTACGCATACATCTAGGCCTACAACTATACATAGCTAGAAAGAAACCATATGTCTGTTGAGAATAGTAGAACGAATGAAGGTTTCGTTGACGACAAACACGCATGAACTAATTATTGTGGCATCATGCATGGGAGCCAACAAAAATCATAATTTGGGCAAGCCCGGGTGAAACACTAAGAATCGGTCCACGGATCAATTGCTAATGGATGGGTAACCACGAGACCCGCTAGCTACATGCCCGTTCTATTAACAGCTCAATAGTTATTGTCATTTTGCATACGGGTCTTACGCAAGAGAGAATTGAGTATGTGAACTGTCACATGCTTATGTTCCCAAAAAAAACGTCACATGACCTTCCTAATGCAAGTTTGCAAACATTACAAAACACACCAACGCATGCTTGCTTGTGATATTGTTGGTTTTCCAGTAGCCTACTTTTGAGTTTTAAAGTAGATTATTGTATTTTAAAGTGGACTAAGACTTGCAAAGGCAAAATGAGAATGCAATTACACAAGTTAAATCTTATAATATCATCTCGTTTTTTTTTCTTTCCCTTTTCCAGACTCCGAACAGTGAGGAACCTCTGTGTACTGGGTACGTATTTTTTATTCATGTAACACGGTGTTTGTGCAGATGATCAAATAATCTCTTTTCTTCCGATGCCATTCCTTTGCTTTCAAGCACACCGGATCGGCGTCGCTTTGCGCTTGGTCCGTCCGCGCCAGCTCGAAACATCAAATCCGCGACAGGGTTCGCTGCATTTGACACCCAGCACGAGCACGAGCCCAGAACCGTACTGCCAGGCTTTCTCCTCTCTGCTCTCATCTCTTCCCATCGGCGGCGACGGCGGGCCAATGGAGAAACCCGCCCACAGAATGCCGGAAAATACAGGCGCAAGATCCAAGGGCTGCGATTGGACGCCTTTCACCTCCTCGGGAATTCCAACCGCTGGGATTCGCGGAGTGATCAAATCAGATCGATGGATCGATCGGTGACGAATGAACTCTTGCGTGGGGTCTTGTAGTTGTACTCCGTACGCACTAGTGGAGTGATTAGAGAAGGCTTGAAGCGAAGGGAACTGAGTTCTTTTTTTTTCCAGCTGATTGCAGAAGCCGGCCGCCGTGTAGTGCAGGCCAGCTTAATTGGGCTAGTTGTGCATGCAACAGTATTATAGTGATAATTGATATATGACGCGGCGTAAGTTAGGTATCGCGTACAGAATAATGTACTGATGTGCTATGCTAGCGACCATCTGGGCAGGGAACCAATGCAAAAAAGCGAGTCATTCTTGCGTGGCAGAAGCGTACGATACGATAAGCCAGCTGAACTAGCCCTCGGCCTTCAGGCGGGGTATGCTTTGTTTTGTTTAGTTTAGGTCTTGGATTGGAAGAGGAGGATGTAGCCAAAGACCAGAATAGTACCTTGTTATGAACTCATCATGATGGATGGGTATATATATATATATATATATATATATATATATATATATATATATATATATATATATATATATATAGGGAGAGGCTATTCGGTAGCCGGCTACAAAATAAGTTATTCTGTAGCCACCTCCATTTACTATAATTTTATATACTAATTTACCATAATGTCAATATATATTTACGATAGTTGGGTTACTATAACACATGGGGATATTTACCATAACGTTATATTAAACCACTTAGTAAGGAGTTACTATAATCTCGTAAATTAACATAGTAATTATCATAACTCAAAGTGGCTACAGAATAAGTTATTCTGTAGCCAGCTACTGGATAGTAGTTCTCTATATATATATATATATATATATATATATATATATATATATATATATATATATATATATATATATATATATATATATAACGAGACTAAAATGCACTTGGGTGCATTCTGTGAAGCGAGTGCAGTAGTGCACCCGACACGCGAGCGCGAGGTAAGTCCACGCTCCTGCATGCAAAACTAAATGGAGACAACCAATTACGTGATGCCACCTAACAGCTCAACCCACCCACCCGGAAGCATGCATGCAGGGAATCTTTTGTTGATTCCAAACGAAAAAATGTGATTATCTTCTAAACCACAGATCCAATTTTAGATCTGTTTGAAGTAGGTTGTTGAAAAAAATATGCTTAACAAAACGAGATTCATGAAGGCTATAGTTGATGAAGTTTTTTTTCAAATACGTAATTGCAATATGTTGTACTATGAGTTGTAAGCACTTCTACAACACAATTGCAACTTGGCTGTAGAGTATTTAGCACTGGTTGCAACTAATTATAATCTAGTGTAACCTTGTTACTTCTGGTTACAATTATTCACTACTTAGTTGCAACCCAGTTATTACTCTGATCGTAACCAGGTATGCTTGCAACTCCTACTGAATAGAAATGCAACCAGTTAGTACTCAATTGCAGCTAGCAAGTACTCACTTGCAACCTAGTTGGTAGATGCACCTGTCCAGTTGCAACCCCAATTAGTACTGGTTGCAACTCGTTACTACACAATTACTACTGGTTGCAACAAGTTACTACTCGATTGCAAACCAATTACTACTGATTGCAACTAGTTACTACTCGATTGCAACACAGTTGCTACTCAGATATGATTGCAACTCAGAATTGCAACTTGACGTGATTATAGTGACCAGATGCATATAATACACAGAGTTATAACTAGTTGCAAATAGGTGGTAAACAGAGTTGCAATCGGTAGTACATTGACATGCAACTCGCTTAAAAGGATAAAAAAAATATATCCATATTGGATCTACTTTTGCTCAGAATATTTTTTTGAGTCGGATGCAATAAACGGTTTATCAATCGGGGCTACGGTTTAGGAGAAAATTTGTTTCAAAGATTCGAACCAACAAAAAATTCCATGCATGCATGTATGCAGACTAGTGGAATTTGTATGCTAGGTGGCTTTACGTGGTAGATGAAAAATACAACTTAACTTAGGGAAGCATGCCCTGCATGTTCGCTTGGGCGCGCTGGTTGCTCCAAGTTGGTGCCCCCGCCGGCCTAGGTGCATTCTATATACAGGATGTACCCAGGTGTATTATAGCAAAACTGTATATATATATATACACACACACACAATACCCTGTAGCTAGCTACAAAATAACTTATTCTGTAGCCACTTTGAGTTACGATAATTATTATATTAATTTACGAGATTATAATAACTTCTTACTAAGTGGTTTACTATAACGTTATGGTAAATATCTCCATGTGTTATAGTAACCCAACTATCGTAAATATATATTGATATTATCGTAATTTAGTATATAAAATTATCGTAAATGGAGGTGGCTACAGACTAACTTATTTTGTAGCTGGATATATATATATATATATATATATATATATATATATATATATATATATATATATATATATATATATATATATATATTATCCATTTAGTAAACCTAAACGCTGCTAACTGCTCGTGCTAATTCATTGGTCAACTTGTGTGATGCCGGAGAAGCCCGCAAAAAAAAAAGAACAATATCTATCGCTGACGTGTCACGAGATGATACAGCAGCATGACAGAGCTGAATTCATCAATGGAGAGAAAAAAAACAATTTTTGGCTAACGCCGAAACAGTAAACCCCAAATATTGTTAGGTTTTACTTATATATTTTTTTTAAGATCGCCTGCAGTTGCAGGGGAGGGATCCATCCAGATGTCACCGTTTAAATTCAGGACATCAACACTGTTAGGTTTTACTTATATTTTTTTTTTATTTAATAGGACGACGAGTTAACGCCCTGTTTGCTCGGACATATTTGGCTGATAAGCCATGGTTGAAAGAATTGTTGATTGATTTAGTGTGAGAGAAAAATAATATTTGTTGACAAAAAAAAATTGACTTATAAGACAATCAAGCCTAAGCAAATCGGACGTAGATCTCCTCCTCCGCCTACTAGCCGTCTGTTAGCCCTGTGTGTGTGGTGTTCCAGGACAACCACCACA
Organism: Miscanthus floridulus; assembly: GCF_019320115.1. Taxonomy (NCBI): domain Eukaryota; kingdom Viridiplantae; phylum Streptophyta; class Magnoliopsida; order Poales; family Poaceae; genus Miscanthus; species Miscanthus floridulus. Next base: position 21,402,288 of record NC_089585.1, on the reverse strand, counting down.
CTACTGTTTTTTTTTCTTTCCTGTTCGTCCATAGAGACCAGCCATCTAATCTAATCAGATAGTAGTAGAGTGCGAGGTGATGGTGTTAGGGGGAAATTGTCTTGCCACGCGCGCGCGTCCGATCGATAATGATGTCAGTTTCGTCCCATGCCGTCTCGTTTCAATTTCGATACAGACTTGTAAAAAGAGAAATCACAAGGAGTGGTTGATACCGGCGGTTGAACGGAACGGGACGAAATTAAACAGTAGGTTTAGATACCCGTCCAAATCTTTGTCTGTCTGTCTGCGCCTTTCTGTTTCAGTTGCAAGTGCAGTTACTTCTCTCTACAGCGTAGTGCAGGCTGCAGGCTGAGACGTGTTCATGATCTAAGATGAAGGATGATGTCGCTCATAATTGTCTTCCAGATCTTGCTTAGGAAAGCATTGTGTCCATGACTTTTTTTTTTACAGTTTGTGTCTATGACTTTGTTACGTGGTTAACGAATAAGGACAGTCTTATGTTTGCGTGACCTACTGTTGTGCCGTCCCAAGAGCAGTACTTTTGTGTTTTTATTATAGAGGCAAAATTAAAGGAGAAAAGGGGGGTTAAGATTAAGAATCTGACGATGGCTACCTGTTCATGCTTAATTTGGCCGTGACCTTTGGAGCATGCAAGAACGAACCAGCAGGGCAAATGGGCAATATAATGCTGATGCAACAGCTCGGTTGAATGTCCCGGCCGCGTGCAAGAATGCCCAGGCATCTCAATCGTACATCAGATCGTCATCATCTACAGGTAAAAGCGAAAAGCAGGCATACTACACGGAAAGCAACCTCGCAACGAAATAAGGATGTTGTCTTGGATACGTACCTATGTGAGCGTGAGCATGGAGAGAGAATCAGTCTGCAGATATTATAAACTATACTAGATCGAAAACGAAAACATTTGCTATGTCCGCGAGCAGATGTTTATTTTTTTTTTCTCGAATACACAAATTTTTTTTCTCGAATACACAAAAAAAAATTACGTACCTTTATATTAAGTAGAAGATTTTAAGGAAACATACAACACTCTTCTTATCGAGCGCCGAAGAAGATCAACCTAACGCAGCAGTAGCTAGACCATCATAATAAAAGACCTCTTGTTTCGATATTACATAAAAAAGAAACAACCAATATCGACGTAGCGGTGCGACCTAGGAGATCATCTTGCGTCTTCGCGGCTGTTTGGACTGGCCCTTTCCAACGGCCGAGAAGAGCGTGTCCAGCGCCCCGACGTTGGACGCAGTCAGGTTGCCGTCGAAGAGTTTGTCAAAGGCTTCCAGCTCTGACGCAGATGGCGCTGATAGACCCTTGGTGTAGCCCATACGGACGTAGGTACTCGGGAGAGGCTCTAAGCCGCCAACCGCCTGCTCTGCCACGACAGCACTGGGTTGGCAAGAGGCTGCTGGGGAGGCTCACGAATGAGCGGAGAGTCCCTCTTACGCGTCACTTTGTTGAAAAAGATGTCGAGGCGGCGTTTGACGGAGCCGTCGTTGTCCGCAGTCTGGTGGGTATCCACCAGGGGTGAACTGGGAGGGTCACTGTCAGTGTTTCGAACAAACACCGGCTAGTAAATTTATAATTGTTGCATGTTAGGCTCGGACGGTGTATTAAAGGACACAAGATTTATACTGGTTCGGAAAGAATGTCCCTACGTCTAGTCCGTTGCTGCTCGTGTTATTAGTATCGAAAAAGATTTATAGTAGAGGGTACAAACGGTCGAGAGATGGACAATTCCCAAGTCTCCGATGGAAGGGTCGAAAGGACGCCAAGAGCTCGGTTGCTGCTTGACTGCGTGTTGTGTGTCCCAAACGATCCATCAAAAGTCGATCCCCTTAGTGGGGTGCCCTGCCCTCCCTTTTATAGACCAAGGGGGGGCAGGGGTTACAGATGGGAGAAAGATAAAAAAATCAAAGGTAGAGAAGGTTCTTCAGGAGAGTCGGGTCTTTCTTTTCCCGTGTGCCTGCCCTGCTAACATGGCAAACCGTGTCAGGGATGGCGTGTTCGCTGATCCTTGTAGGGTCGTGCCCTGGCCTCTGTCAGCAAGTGGGTGTGTCCCATCCTACGCTGACGGAGGGTGCGGTGTGTCAGAGGGCCCAGCTGCGACCCTTCGGAGAGTAGACGGGGAAGTGACCCTACGTCCATCACTATAGGTGATGTGAATTCTGTCTTGAATCATAGTGGTTGTCGCATGCTTGTGTTAGTATCCGCGTCCGAGGGCTGATGGTGGCGCCTACAACACTGTGGGATAAAAGTCAACGCCTACAACACTGCTCGGATACTGTTAGGTCGGAAAGGGCTTAAAGCGCCTGTCCCATCGTATCCTAGTAGTGCCTTCGTGCAGGCATACAGGGCATGGCCCTCGATACTGCAGTTGACTCAAATGTCCTGTCGTACCCTGTGCTCATCTTTATGAAGGATCATGGTACAGTTGTCGGGCGAGGCAGAGCTAACCCTCAGTCGTCGGGCGAGATGGAGTCTAGCCCTTAGCCGTCGGGCGAGACGGAGCCCGCCCTCAGGCGTCGGGCGAGACGGAGCCCGCCCTTAGCCATCGGGCGAGGCACAGCCTAGCCCTCGGGGGTCGGGAGAGGCGAAGTCTAGCCCTTAGCCATCGGGTGAGGTAGAGCCCGCCCTCGAACATCGGGCGAGGCGGTCCTCGGGCGTCGGGCGAGGCAGAGCCCGCCCTTAGCCATCGGATGAGGTGCAGCCTAGCCCTCGAGGGTCTGAGCGAGGTGGAGTCTAGCCCTTAGCCGTCGGGCGAGGCAGAGACCACCCTCGGACATTGGGCAAGGCGGAGTCTAGCCCTCGGTGGTCGGGCAAGGCAGAATCAATATTTCGTCGTTCGGGCAAGAAGCGCAGTAGCGTTCTTGTCTGATTGGAAGTGTGAATGTTCGATGGTTATTAGTTCCTTCTCATGAAGGTTGGCCTTAGCGTCATCTGTGATGACCTACAGGTGGTGTAGGCAGAGGGGACTAGCTCACTCGTGGCCCATGCCATAGACATCACAGTGCGGGTGCGCCAGCTAGAGAAGGAAGCTTTTCGCTTGGGGATTATCCAAGCCTTCATCATCGCCCGCTCGCATTATGATGTTAACATCAACCTGGGGGCAATGAGCCTAGGTTTTACGCCTGGCTATGAGCTCTCTGAGCTGGATGAAATAGAAGCGGTGGTGACTCCTCTCGTGGAAAGCCTGGCGAGCAAAATTAAAGACATGGTTCTCCCCCGGAGGGGTCGGTAGTCAGTCGAGTCTGATAAACATTTATCCATAATCTGTGGACAAGTGTCGGTACTTTTGTACCCGAAAACAGTTTCATAATTTAACTTCATTTGTTTGAACTTGATTTCTTCCCTTTTGCATTCGAGAAAAAAGGTTTATGCGATCCGACTCTTGCGTTCGTTAAGACCATAGGGCCCGAGGTGCACAAGGGGGAAATTTTGATTTATGCTGGTGAGCACAGTTACTGTAGCAGTCAGGGCATGGGTTTTTTATCGTCTTACCAAGCGTGCTCATTTACCTATTCCCACAAACCTTGCCGCCAGTCTCGACATGAGGAAGAGGTCTGATGCAATGACCGTTTCGAAGAAAAAGGAGGTATTCGTACCTTTATCAGCCCTCGAGTGAGATCCAACCCTTTGCGCTTCCTGGGGCCAGATGTTACTGGAGACTAGAGCGAGGGTTGTGAACTTACTTTTATATTCGCACGTACCCCCCCACTTAGGATTTTGGCGATCATTCCGTGACCGTGCGTTTGGTCTTATCGCTGGCCCGGCCTTCCCCGAGCCCCCACGCGTGGTGAGGATTCGGTCAAGGGCTAGCTCGTTTTGTGACTATCGCCCCATTCGTGTTTTTTCGCAACTGGAGGGGTCGAGGCGATGTCACTTGCCTCAGCGGCTCAAGTGACGTTCCTGATGAGCTCGCTAACAGGGATGTTCAAATGGAATCCGATCCCGCTGCTTTGCGATAGGGTCAGCAAAGCTCTCGGGCGGCATTCCGTTGCTCCTTGACCTATCTTCCGACAGATTCCCCCTTAATGGGGACTCTATGGGCTTGACATGAGGGTGGATTGAACTTAGAAAGTTGAGATGACCCTTCCCGCCTCAATACGGGTTGGGCAAAGTCCGTTGAGGCTTATCTGCGTTTTCTCCCCTGGCTCTTGTTGGACGCGGGGCAGCCTTAGACCTTTCGTGGGTCAGCCTTTGAACCTCAGTCTCTCGATCTTGGATCGAGCAGCTCGAGCTCCTAAGCCCCTTAGGATCTGATAGGGGTTGGTCGTGTTTTGCGCGTCACCCCGTCCTTGGTTTCTGCAACTAGAGGGGCTAAGTTGACGACACTTGCCTCGATGGCTCGAGTGTCGTGCTCAATGAGCTCGCTAACGGGTATGTTCGTGTGGAATCTGGGTCCATCATTCGCTGACAGGGTCGATAGTGCCATCATGTGGCATTCCACTACTTCTTAACCTGCCTCCCGGTAGATGCCCGAGCCGTTCGGTAGGCTCAGGTGGCCCGTTGGCCTCTCCACGACGAAGATTCTGTGGGTTTGGCTCAGGGTTAGAATCAAATGAGAAAGGTCGAGATGTCCCCATCCACTTCTGAGCGGGGTCAGGCAAGGCCACTGGGGCTCATCACGGTTTCTCTCCCCTGGCTCTGTTTGACATGAGACGGCCTCGAGCCCTTTGTGGGCCGGCCTTCGAACCTCAGTCAGTTGCCGCTCATATCAAATGAGGCAGGGCATCGCTTTATGGTGTGACATGAAGTGTTGAGATGCGAAGATCGCATATGCAATGTTTGGATGATGGGATTAATGTGCGATTTAATTGAAATGAAAGCGGAGGTCGGTAATATTACCTCGGTGGTATGAGTGATGAGAAGTTCTTACCGAACATGTCCGTGCGGGTTTCGAGTTCAGCGTTTGCGATGGGGCCAGCGTGACCTGCACGAGCATCGCGATTTTTTTTGTCTCCGTCTCTCGATGGCGATTCGAGTTATTCGATTGACTTTAAGCGACCTGACAGCTTCTCCTTGAAGGAGATTCTGTAGGCGGACCCATCCAAACCCCTCTCAAGAAGGTAGATATGGAAGCTCGAGGTATGGGGAACTGTGAATTTGATTATGTTGGTGAATGAAAACATCGTAGCCACTGGGGCGTAGGGTCTTGTAGTTCGTCCAATCCTACTCAAAGTTCTACACCCGCACCCCGTGTCTCTGGTTTTTTAAACGTAAGGAGGGGTCAGGCAATGAGGATGTCTAAACAAGTAGACACCCTTGGCAGCCCTCGAGCAATGTCCGTGCCCCTACCGTTGCTGGGGATGGACGCTCGGTAATGAAATTAACACGTGAAGTAGGTAACAGAGGTGCTTATCTTTTAGTGGTCGTTCGTTCGTTGTTTTACCTGGGTCGTCCGATCGACCCAGGAGGCCCGTTGGGCCCCTAGACGGGGGTTCCATCATCGGGTCATTCCATGGTCTTGCCTAGGGAAGCGGAGAGTCGTCTGCATGTGGGTGCGCCCTGATTCTCACGCCCGGCACACGGTAGTGGTGGGCCGGGCCCAGGCAATGTCCTGTTTTGACCAGGCGACGTCTCATTGATCAGAGCGCATCCCGTCGGTCCAGGCGCATCCCCTTGAATTCCCGTCAGCATTGATTTTCCATCTGCATTGAATAGGGGAAGGAAGAGAGTTTTTCATCCAACCTTTTGCCTTTCCTCAGCTGCTGCGCTTCTTCCTTAAATAGGGAGGGAGAGAGGAGTTCTTGTCCTATTCCTTCGCTGCTTATGAGTCGCTACCTCTTCTTCTTCCTTTCCACCGAATGCATTCGTGCGTCGCGGTGGTTCCTAAGTGAGAGACGGGTAATGGCAGGGAGAGAAAAACTCACATATTCACTCATGAATCCAGAGCATGATGTTGAGCAAAGGTTATCCAACATAGATGAGATGGTGTTGGCCGGCTTTGCCGAGAAGGGGCCGCCTCCACCGAAGGAGGAGGTGGACTAGAGGGTGCTGAGCGTCGTCGGTTTTGCCGTCATTCATGGTGGCCTTTCTTTAGCAGGAAACGCCCCCCCCCCCCCGCGCAGACATCATTGTCTAGGGGTGTGGCTGATCATGATGGTGTAGTCCCTGGACGCTCCGGCAGAGGTGC